>NC_135655.1:21704012-22004012 GCF_964188315.1 Podarcis muralis | reverse complement strand
ACTTGACCAACCCAGAACGCTTGTACAATCTCCAAACAGGTTGACAGTTCCTGTGTCACCACAATAAGCTCTTGTCCTGCACATGTTTAAATCACTTCCCCAGTGCCTGTACTCTCACTGGATTACTTCGGGGCACCTTCCTGCTAGTTGCGCATTTGCTTATTCATGTGCAAGACAATTCATGAGGTCAGCAGTATATAATGAGGCCGGTGATTTCAGAAATATCTTAAGTCTGGCTCAACATCCATCCTATAAATGATGAACAGTCAATGGGATGCTAACTTCTGTCTTTTGTAGATGATCAACCGTAGAAATCTGTAGGAAGAGTAATGTCAAGGCTATACCAGGGTGACTCTCTAGATGTTGTTGGACAGCAACTCACATCAGCCCCAGCTAGCATGGCTAGTGGTCCGGGATGATGGGAGCTGGGCGTCCAGCAATATCTGAGGGCCACAAGTTGCCAGCCTCTGAGTAGGCATTTCAAACAGTGCCTCTTCCATGCCAAACACACAGGGGGGAAATGGGTATCTGGTCTGATGCATTGTAAACAAAATATATTTTTTGTAAGTTAGCTAATATATAGTCGTGGTGTGATAAATTAGTAAAAAGAAGTGAAGAGCATGCACGAGACAAAATTAAGCACCTTTAAGCTCCTCTGATTTCACCGGGAGAGAGCCAGGCACATTTTTAAGGCTGCAGTCCTATGTGCCACTTACCTGGGAGTAAGCCCCATTGACTACACTTGCTTCTGAGTAAATTTGCAAAGGGTTGTGTTGTGCCTCTTCTGTTGATTTCAGTGAGTTGTAAAGGTGCTTAACTTTGCCTGGATTAGTGCCCTTTAATCTTGTTGCAATAGCAGCCTTTTTTAAATAGCCATTTCAGAAAAGTGAAATAATATGATTGCAATGATATTGAGAAGGCGTAGCAATCTCATTTTTAGCCTTCGTTTTGATTCCCACTAAGACTTTTAATTATTCTAAATTATTTCTCCTTTAGTCTGTAGTGAGTTTGTTCAATAAATAACGTAAGTAGCCTTAGCAATGTATGATAAGACCCTGTCTGATATGCAGCTATACAACGGGTGATGCTTGCTTAGCCCTTAGATTTCAAAAGTAACCATGTTAACAAGAGAGTGTTTGTATTCAGAAAATAAGATGTTTCCTTCCCCTAAATTAAAAGCACACACAAACTACCATTCTCATAAGCTCACAAACATGCTGCAGCCCATCGACAATATATTATTTTAAAGCTTTTCCAAACGTAGTTTAGCTAACATTTTAGAAATATTATATTATTTCTAAATCCATGTGCCTGTTGAAATCTCATTATCTCAGATGATACTGACGGAATGTCATGAAACAGTATCATGTAATACATACAGACATTATTTTGATGCAATAAACATGTGATTTTTAAGGCTCTCTTAACAAACACACATGTTTATTCTTTGCTAAAACATGTTTCTAGAAGTGCCACACCTATTTTTTGCAAGTATTTCCTCCTTGGTTTCCAATAAAGATGTTCAAAATGTTTTCCCAATATTATCCTTTTCTTATATAAAATAATAATAATAATAATAATAATAATAATAATAATACACACATATATTTCAGACAATCTGATGCTGCTGCCGTTGCACTGTTTTTCTCTTTCCATAGCAAATTGCATCTAATTTTGCAGAACTGTGAAACATGGGTGTGCCACTGAAACATGCATTTTTATATTTTTGCTCCTTATGAACCAGATAACACATGAGATGCAATGGAAAATTTCCCCACAAGTAGCAATTTCTGAATTGTATTTTTTCCCCAAGCATGGAAGTGAACTGTTGCTAGATTTTGCAAGATGCACTAGTTATTGGTAGAGATTGCATCTCATGTGGGATGTATCTGGAGTTTTATTATTTGTTTTATAGTGTCATTTCAATGTAATGTGCTGTTCTTTGTGTCTTTGTTGTCTCTTTTTTTTCTTTGTCCCCCCAACAGCATTTTGTCCCGCACAGGGAAGAAGGAGAACCAAGATGCCTCCAATTTGACAGTGCCCATGACCATGTGTCTTTTTCCTGTGCCATTCCCACTCACCCCATCTCTAAGACCACAGGTCAGTTCCATCAACCCTACTGTTACTCGCTCCCTCCTTTACAGCGTCCTGCGAGATGCTCCCACTGAACGCGGCCAGCAAAGTCGTGATGCTCAGTTATCAGACTACCCTTCATTGGACTATCAAGGACTATACGTGACATTGGTGACTCTGCTGGATCTAGTTCCTTTGCTACAACATGGCCAGCATGGTAAGTGGAACTTTTGAATCCTTACAGACAGCTTGGGGGCATGGCATCAACACTAGGCTTGTATGAATGAGAAAAAACAGCTTTCAAAAATAGGCTTGAATTGGCATGGATCCAAATTTTGTATCTTGTTTCTGTACTGTAGATACACCATTATCTACACCGGGCTTATGTCAATAAGAAAACCTTAAATCGGCAGATATCTAGATGTTTTTTATTTTGCAAATTTGATGGATCCAAGGACAGTTATAATGTATTGGCGTAGAGATATGTATCTGAAAATGTTGTCTTAGATTCTAGAGGCACTCTACTCTTCTCTGCAAGTGCTTTAGGAATGGAGTCTTGCTATGTTTATTTATTAATATTATTTATTAAATTCATATACAGTCGTACCTTGGTTGACGAATGCCTTGCGATTCGAACGTTTTGGCTCCCGAATGCCACAAACCCGGAAGTGAGTGTTCTGGTTTGCGAATGTTCTTTGGAACCCGAACGTCCGACATGGCTTCTGCGGCTTCCGATTGGCTGCAGGAGCTTTCTGCAGCCAATTGGAAGCTGTGCCTTGGTTTCTGAATGTTTTGGAAGTTGAACAGACTTCTGGAAAGGATTCCATTCGACTTCTGAGGTACGACTATACCACCCTTCAAGATCTCAGGGCAGTCCACAAGTGTTGTGGGATCCAGACGTGTTATGGGGGTCAGTCTTGCCTTAACCTACTCCCACTCACCCAAAATCTCACCTAGGACACTGCCTTATCCCGAGTTCAAATCATTGATCCATCTAGCTCAGTATTGCTTTCACTGGATTTCAGACAGGAGTCCTAACCAGAGGCACCAGAGACCAAACCTGGGACTTTCTGCATACAAAGCAGATGTTTTTTCCAATGAGCTATGGCCCTTCCCCAAGCTTTCCTCATCCATTCTGCCATTCTGCCAGCCATTTTAGGCTAGCTGATTTCGTTCGTTCTCTCTCACACAAATATACACAACGCCCCAGTGGCTTCTCTCTGTTTGATGGCTCACTGCTGTGAACGAACAAATTGGCCCAGCTGTGCAGCATTGTGTCTGCACTGGAACAAGTGTTTTCCTTGTGGTGTTGGATTTACAAAGGCTTCCTCAGCCATCTAAGCCATTGCTTGATGTTGCAGCTATCAGGGAATCAACACGCAAAGCAGCCCCTTTTTAATAGACGTTCTTGCCCCTCTTTCATTGCAAATTCTGCCCTGCTTCACTTTCAACCAGAAGGTGCAGTTGGCCCTTATTTCCTGTATATATCCACTGTATCAAGCCTCCCACAGCTTTAACGTCTTCTGATCTAGGATAGGTGTGGGACAGGAGAAGGCCCAAAGTTTGGAGGGACCAGTCTGGGTACTGGAAACTTGTGTTCTGAGCGTAAGCACTCAGCTCCCCCTAAAATGCCTTAGCTGCACTCCCTCACCCTTAGTGGCAGAGAACATGCTTTGCAAGCTCAAGGTCCCAGGTTGAACCCTCAGGATCTCCAGGGAGCAGCTGCTGTTCAGTGCCTGAGGCACTGGAGAAAAACCACCTGGCAGGGTGGACAGTACTGGCTTATGTGAACCCATGGCTCAGTTTGGCGCAGCTCCATGTGTTCAGAGACAGGCTGCACCCACAGCATACTTTTAAAGCACCGTTATACCACTTTAACCAGTTGTAGCTTTCCCCAAAGAATCCTGGGAACTGTAGTTTCTTAAGGGTGCTGAGTGGCCAGGAGGCTCCTGTTCTCTTCACGGAGCTACAGTCCTCACAGTGGTTTAACAATCAAGCTCTATTTTCAGGGAATTGTAGCTCTGTGAGGGGAAAGTAGCTCTCAGCAGCCTTGGCAAAATTTACCCAGGATTCTTTGGGAGAAGCCATGGCTGTTTAAGGGGATGTAAAAGTGCTTTAATGGTGCGTACGTGTTCCCTTTTGCTTGACTAGTTTCAGCACTGTCCTTGGGAGAAGCCATCTGCTGTAGAGATGGGAGACTTAAGAAAGGCATTTACTTGAGGAAATAGGTATCTGTCAGAAAAGTTTAGTCAGAAGCTCATTTCTCATAACTTGAAGCCATTGGTTTGGGTTTCATTTCCCATGTGACAGCTCTTTAGATATTGGAAGATGGCTGTCTCCTCTCAGTCTCTTCTTTATCAGGCTAAACATACCCAGTTCCCTCAACCATGCCTCATAAGGCTTGGTTTCCAGACCCTTGATCATTTTGGCCACTCTCCTCTGCACACATTCCAGCTTGTCAATATCCTTTTTTAATTGTGGTGCCCAGAATTGGACACTGTATTCCAGGTGTGGTCTGACCAAGGCATAATAGAGCAGTACTATTACTTTTCTTGATCTGGACACTAAATTTCTATTGATGTCTTTTTGCTGCTGCATCACACTGTTGACTCATATTAAGCTTGTGGTCTACTAAGAGCCCTATATCGTTTTCACATGTACTACTGTTAAGCCAGAGTTTCCCCATCCTATATTTGTGCATCTGGTTCTTCCTGCCTAAGCGGAGAACCTTACATTTGTCCCTACTGAAATTCATTTTGTTGGTTTCGGCCCAGTTCTCCAATCTTCTAAGGTAATCTTGAATCCAGATTCTGTCCTCAGCCACCTTTGCTATTCCTCCCATGTTGGTGTAATCTGCAAATTTGATAAGCATCCCAAGATGTTTACATTGAGGTTGAACAACAATGGACCCTGGGGGACTCCACTTTTGACTGTTATTGCATGAAGTCTGGAAAGGAATTGAACCACCATGTTTAGAGATACTACCTTTGACAAGCAACCATGTGGGGTGGGGAATGGTATTGTAGCCAAGAGAATGTTGTAATTATAGTAATACATACAGTGTGTTAAATATAGTGACGTATCTTTTAATAGCCTTTTGCTTTGGGACAAATCACTCTGTGATGGATAGCATTGGTCAAAAGTGTTTCTGCTGTAGATTTTGTATTCCTTGATTATGTATACTGAGGTTGCAGGTCTGTGCTTCTCTATTTAGGACACTGATAATACCAAAATAATTGGAGTAAATCAGCAAAACTGTTATGTTCAATTGCATTCACAGTCCCTTTGGAATCCTCTCATTCAGAAATTCTGGCAGAAGGAGCAGTAATTTGATTTTGCCTTAAAGTTTGGGAGCGATCCAGCCAGCAGGAGATCATTTCAAGTCCTAGTTTGGTTTCAATTGCACTAAGTGTCCCATTTAAATCAATGTAACTTGGAAGTGCTTTTAACTTTGGAAATTTTACGCACCCTGGAGTGCTATAGCTCAGTGGCAGATCATCTGCCTTGCATGCAAAAGACCCCAAGTTCAATCCCAGGCACCTCCAGGTAAGGCTGGGCAGACCCCTATCTGAAACCCCACAGTTACTACCAGTTAGGGTCAACACTATTGAACTAGACAAACCAATGGCCTGACTCACAGGGAGCTTCCTGTTTTCCTAAAATCCAGACAAACAGTCACCACTGGTGCCTAATGAACTGGGCTTCGTACTTGGCTTGTTGCTGAAGAGGCTAGGAAGCTGGTTCTTTGCTTTTTCTAAATGTGTTGGACCAGGCCATGCCTTCCTCCTCTCACTCACTTCCATCCTTCCTTTGTTCTCCTTTCTCCCTCATCCATACTGCATTTTCAGTGCAGTTTGGCTTCTGGTGGCCTCAAGATGATGGTCTAGCAGCAGAGGCAGACCTCCATCCACCTCCTGCTCCTTATAGCCCCTCCTCACTTTACCAGATCGCATCAGCAGCTGCTAGGGACTACCCAATGCCTGGACAAATGGCACTACCTAAAATGGGCTTATGGGCACTCAGGGTGGCTCAGCCCCGGGCAGAGCAGTCTTTGGGTCAAGCATTATTTTGAAAGGACAGTTTCCTCCAATTTCTGTTGTAAGCCTCCCTCCCTCTCTTGCCTCCCTGTGCCCCAGAAGGACTCCTTTGGTCATCAGTGACCTTGATTGGATCTATCACAGAAAGTTATAAAGCAGCTTACCCCCACCTGATACCCCACCTGCAGATCTTTTGGAGGGGGACCAGGTGGTGTGGGAAGGTAGATATAATACGTAGGGTGCCTTCTCCCGCTTTGATGGTAGCTGTGCATTCACTGTTGTCTCTTTTCTCTTCCTCTTGGCAGATCTCGGACAGTCCATTTTTTACACAACCACGTGCTTGCTCCCGTTTCTCAACGACGACATCTTGAGCACTTTACCGTATACCATGATCTCCACATTAGCCACGTTCCCGCCCTTTCTGCACAAAGACATCGTCGAGTATCTCAGCACCTCGTTCTTGCCCATGGCTATATGTAAGTAAATTCCGAAAGAAAAGGGTGGTGGAAAAACACTGGTGTTTCCCATAGCAACGTGAGTGTGCTGTATAGGATTAACCGGCCTGTAGAAACAACCCCAAGGCATCTCCTTGTCCTACATAAAAATATTGAGTATAGATTTTATAGTTACGATGCTCCCAGTGAAATTCAGTGTTGTGCTATTACAAATGTTTTGTATCAGCCTGGCAGATGGAACAATCCCCCTTCCCTTCCTCTTGCATCCTCTTCTGGGGGTTCTCCTGATTCCCCCTGAGCCAATTTCAGATGGTTTATGGTGTGTTTGAGGGAACAGAAGCCCTTATGCAGGGCTTTCACTGACAGGCTTTGTTAGGTGAGTGGTGGAATTTGCAATTTTGCAAGTAAAGCGGCATTCTGCGCCAAAACCTTGTGGAAGGATGGCTCTGGGAAATTGAAAATACTATTGTACCAAAGCCTGTCAAGAGCTCCTTACTGACTTGAATGTTCTGGGCCTTCCTATAGATATGCCACTGATTCAGGAGCTTCATCGGCGCAAAACACCTCTCATGCCAAGGTCTCCTTTATTTATTTATCTGTAAAAGTATCTGTACACTAGCTATTAGATGACAATGTGCAAGTTAAAACGATAAAAGCAGACAGAGTAAAATCAGAGTAATATAAATAAAATATGAATGGTAACCCCAAGGGCACCATTAATTGATCCAGAAAGGGTGTAGGGCACAGGTATGTTTTTCATAACAAGTGCCAAAATATCATCTTGGAACTTGTCAGAGTTCTGAGGGGGCTACCACAGAGAAGGCCCTACCCCTGGTTGTCATACCCAGGATACATGGCAGTTCATAAAATACAATGGTTTGTGTCTGAAGTTAGTCATACTCAGTGTAAACCCATTGAAATTTCACATACAACCCGGTATTTTTAAGACGCAGAGCAGTGCTGATTTGCTGTTAATGTGTAGAAAATGTAACTCTGGAAAGGCATCAGAATTTACTTTCTGTTTACGTCATCAGTATTCTGAGGTTTTTGGATGTATTTTTGTTTCAATAACTTTTAAAATATTGTATACTTGAGAATAGAATATTAAGTAGTTTATAAATGCTTTTTAATCTGTCACTGAATCAGTACGCTAAGAATAGTGGAATACTACATTTTCTGCCCTCTCTTGGCTCCATGTCTATATTTTCCTCTTGCTTATGGAATAGTTCTCAAAAAAACAATAGTCAACATTAACTCATGCATGTAAGATGATGGGAAGAGGTATTTCATTTTTCTTCTCTGCCCACTATGCATCTACCTTTGTATTATGCTTGGTGGGTTAAAACATACCTATTTACTCTGGCTTTTGAATCTGGGACTTGTGTTTTCAGGACCCACCCTATTTCCAGGACTGTAATTTTAATAATAATAATAATAATAATAATAATAATAATAATAATGCATCTTGACTGATATTTATCTTTGAATACAATATCTGTTTTATTTCTTTCCTCTTAGTTCTGCTTTTGATGCCTTTATGTGTTTTGTATTTTCAATAATATACCATTGGAGCATGCCTATTTCAGAATTTCACAGTGCGATCATATTCAGGTCTACTCAGAAGCAAAAACAAACAATCAGAACTTCCAGGAAAGCAACGTACAGAGTCACAGTCTTAATTTTTGCAAGCAGAATACATCACAACCATTTCCTGGGTCAGTTTTAGAGTATGTGTGGAGTCTGATTTCTTCAGGAGAAGAATGCTATCTGAGATACAATGCCGTTTTAGCGTATATAAAATCATGAGCTGCTCATGATTAGATTAGCTCATTTGCTGAGTCCCCGCCTCCTTTGATATGCAGAACTGCTTTCTATGGCCATATCGCCAAAGCCTCTCCAGCTCACAGCACTTGGAAAAGGCAAGTTCCAGTTTAGTTTGCATTTTTTGGAGATGATCCCCAGAAGCGAAAGACTGGTGGATGCTCAATTAATATCCAAACGCTATTGGTTTTTTACAATTAGTGTTTCACATTCCAGAAGCTCTTTTGACTGCGCTTGCTCTCCAAGAAGACATCCCTGCACTGAAGATCTTATCTGAAAATATTCAAACCAGCTGGAAATTTCTGCACTGCAGCTGCTTTCTGAAATCATTGATTCCTGAGTCACAATATCTTTAAACCTAAATAAGTTATTGTTATTCCACATTTGAAAATCCATCCTCTTGCTTCCTTTTATCCTGTCTGTTAATGATTCAGGTAGGAATGGGCTTAGATGTAGCAATCTTTTATATCGATCCCAGATCTTTAGCAAAGCTTTCTATTACTCCAAAGTATATTATATAGTGGGATGTCCATAATATTTTGCTCCAGTTTTGAAATATCTGAACATTATTCTATTGTCTGATCTGCTAACCAGTTAATACAATTTGTAATATACAACAAAGTTAAGTTTGGAACCTGAAGCCTCTTTCCTTCTCATCGTCCTTTTTTCTTTTCTTTTTTGCTTTTAATTAATCTTGCTTTTTTTGTAATTCCAAATGAATTTCAATGAACGTTGTTGCCAAGTGTTCAGCAACTGTAGTGATGATGCAGGAAGTGATATAGATCATGACAGCTACAATCCTATATGATAGTCATCTTCAAATATCTCAAGGGCTGTCATATGGAAGGTGAAGCAAGCTTGTTTTCTCCTGCTCTGGAGGGTAGGACCTGAACCAATGGCTTCAAGTTACAAGGAAGGAGATTCCGACTAAAGATACAGAAGAACTTTCTGACAGTAACAGCTGTTCTACAGTGAAATGGTCTCCCTCAGGAGCTTGTGGACACTCCGTCCTTGGAGGTTTTTAAGCAGAGGTTGGATGGCCATCTGTCATGGATGCTTTAGCTGAGATTCTTGCATTGCAGGGAATTGGATGATATGACCCTTGGGGTCCCTTCCAACTCTACAATTCTATGATTCTGTGATTCCTTTTGTTGGCCCTGAATCTCCCAACGTTCATAGCAAGTCTCATTTAGGTGGACGGATCTGCACGATTGCTCGTTCTCATGACGTGATAATTGGCTTAGTGTTATGTGCAAACCAGGCAAATGTGAGTCAGGGAGGAGTATTTGGCTATACAAACTACAGTGGTACCTCAGGTTAAGAACTTAATTAGTTCTGGAGGTCTGTTCTTAACCCGAAACTGTTCTTAACCTGAAGCACCACTTTAGCTAATGGGGCCTCCCGCTGCCGCCGCACAATTTCTCTTCTCATCCTGAAGCAAAGTTCTTAACCTGAGGTACTATTTCTGGGTTAGCGGAGTCTGTAACCTGAAGCACCTGTAACCTGAAGCATCTGTAACCCGAGGTACCACTGTATGCAGAAAACAAGAGCTCTAGAATACTGCAGTAAGATGTATTGGGATAACCTTCCAGAAGATATCATGCTTGTAGTGTCAGTTTAACTGAATAGTTAGAAATTTGATATTTGGATGAATTGCTTAGAATAATAGGCAAATTTGGATTGCTCGCTACTAATACCTTGTTTGTTTTCTTTGAAGTGGGCTCCTCAAGAAGAGAAGGAGTACCTGCTCATGTTAATCTTTCTGCATCTTCAATGCTAATGATCGCAATGCAGTATACATCCAACCCTGGTATGTACTGGTTTTTCTGACCGTTTGTTTACCTATCATTCTTCCTGGACATAAATCACATAACGTTTAAAACATGGAAACGGTGAAAAACGTTTTTTGAGCAGAGCTACTGGAAAGCTACTGGGACGCAGGTGGCACTGTGGGTTAAACAACAGAGCCTAGGACTTGCCAGTCAGAAGGTTGGCGGTTTGAATCCCTGCAATGGGGTGAGCTCCCGTTGCTCGGTCCCTGCTCCTGCCAACCTAGCAGTTCGAAAGCACGTCAAAGTGCAAGTAGATAAATAGGTACCACTCCAGCGGGAAGGTAAACGGCGTTTCCGTGCGCTGCTCTGGTTCGCCAGAAGAGGCTTAGTCATGCTGGCCACATGACCCGGAAGCTGTACGCCAGCTCCCTTGGCCAATAAAGCGAGATGAGCGCCGCAACCCCAGAGTCAGTCACGACTGGACCTAATGGTCAGGGGTCCCCTTTACTATTGGAAAGCAAACACTACATGAATTGCTTCTCAACCAGTTCTTAATCCCTCTTGCTGTGTTCTTATTTTGCAAAAGAACTGAAAACAGCCCCATGAGAATGTCTGAGTCTAGTGCCGGAAGCAGCTATTTTGGTGATAATTAATTTCACAGTGTTTCAAAAGTACATTTGGATCCCAGTGTTGGAGACTTTGAACCAGTTCTATAAGTTCTATTTTAACACCAGAAAATTAAACAGCATCAGATTTTTTTTTAACTAAACAAAACCCCACAACTGCCTTAGTGATAATTAAGGAACACTGAAGTTTCACATTAAATTTAGAGGCGAATGTGTTGATTGCTTCATATCCTGCACTTTGGTAAGTTTCCTAATGAAGCCTCCTTATAGAAGGGCAAATTATGCCTCCTACAGTCTCATAAGTTGATTGCAATTAGAAGGATAGGAGCAGTCATGCTGGATCTGATAAACATATTCAGTTATTCTGTGTGAGATATATCTGCCACCTTTAAAAAACAACAACAGCACAGCAGGTGAACCTATCTCTCTTGTGGCATAGATACACTGTGCACTCATGCATGGGCTTTACCTGTTGACTTTTTCCTTGTGGCACACCTATTATGGCACTGCTGTTGTTAAAAAGATGACTGGCACCAGATCCTTCAAAAGCAGTTTCAAAATATTTAGGAAATGAGTTGGCCAAGCTTCCTAATACTCTGTTTTTAAGGTTATTATTTTCCTTTTAAGATGGGTTGGATTCAGACTTAGCTGAATTTAGGGCACTGTTTTACAATGGTTCCAGTCCTACCTACATGTTTGCATCCAAAGAGGAACACCGCCAGAATTCTCTTTGCCCCCAAAATCCGGACACACAAAGTTGTTGAGAAAACTTCAAAATTCCAGACATTTGGCCAATTTTCCAAATTTCCCCTGGACACTACGTACGTCATCCCGGATTTATGGCAACCCTAATTTATTTAACATCTATATGAAGGAATTGGGAGCAGATATTAGAGGTGGTTTTTTTTTGGGGGGGGAGTGCCATCAGTATGCTGATGACACCCTGCTCTGATTCTCCACAATGTCTGAGTCAGGTGTGGGTGTCCAAGCTGTGGCTGCCAATTTGTTACCGAGCCAAGTTCAAAATGTTATTACCAGTGTTTAAAGCCCGAAACCACTTGGGACCAGTGCATTTAAAGGACTGCCTCATCTTTTGTACCTCCATCTGATTTTTATAATCTGCAACTGAGGCACGAGTGATGGGTTTGTGGTTACATCGTGTCTTCATCAATCAGGAATGGAGCATTCAGTGTGGCGCTCTTGAGATTATGGGACTTTTCTTTGACCATTGTGGTTAGGCTGGCTGCACCATCTGAAAACCCAGTTGTTTCAACAAATCTCTTGAAGGTTACCCATATTGTGTTTCTGTGAACGTAGGTGAACATACTGCTTTTTGTTACCTATTTGTTATAATTTTGGCTATGTTATGTGTATCAACTTTAAATTTGGCATTCTGTACACAGCATAGATGCTTTTAGATATTTTAAAATACTTTTTTGCTTTATTTTCATTGTTTCATTGTTTTACCACTTCAGAGTTTGCCACCCCAGGCTCCTTCTGGGAGGTCAATAGTGGCATCAAAATAAACAGACAAACAATATATCTTATATGATTGTGATGTATAAAAAATGGAAAGAATTATAATAAAGAATGTAAGGTCTCATATACATCTTTTACGAAGCTTACGAGTTATAGAATATCTGTACTGCAAACTTTCTTTAAAATCACATTTCCTCAGTTGTTTTCAAAGCAGGGTACACACAAAGCAGTCAAGGAAATAGCTAAAGCCTATTTCATTGGGTCAGCGCTAAGCATGACCAAGTCTGGATCTAACCTAGTAAGTTTTCTGCATACAGGCATGCTGAGACACGGGGAGCACATTCACACATGCGTTCTCCCATGTGGGTTCTGATACAGGCTCATGAGGACTGTATCATGTGAGCTTGATGAACATTTGAATTGACTTCCTGAATCCATGTAAGGGATACTCATTGGAATGTGGTGGGGGCTCTCTTTCAATGGAGGTTTTTAAACAGACGTTGGATGGCCGTTTGTCAAGGATTCTTCAGCTGTGATTCCTGCACTGCAGGGAATTGGACAATTCCATGATCACCCTAACCAGTCTTAGAAACTGCTATTGCTACCCATTTGCTATGCAGGCTTTGAACTGGCAGCTATGAATTAAGCCAATCAGCACGCTACAAAGCAATTTTGTTCCTTCATTTCGTATTTCAAGGAGTTTGCCTTTTCTCTTCCAGTGTATCATTGTCAGTTACTGGAATGCCTTATGAAGTACAAACAAGAAGTTTGGAAAGTAAGTGCCGGACCAAATATGCTTCACAAAAAGAATAGAATGAACAATGCCCTATTTTAACATTGAAATCCTAGTAAATGACCAAATCAGTTGGGAAAATGTACATGTCTGACCCATTTCCTGAAGGACCGTATTGCAATAGGAATTTGTGCAGGCCTTTCCCCCTGCATCCTAGGTGGAATCCTTCTTCATGGTATGTTTTTAGAAGTGACTTAGGCCACCAGGGGAAATAGCACGGGGGAGGGGTGTGTGGAAATAGCATCGATGCAGTCTTTTTGTTTCTTTAAACCAAATCAGTTCAAAACAACACAAATTCATAAAGGGCTAGAATGTTGCTTTGTATTGTGGTTTGCAAAATTTAGGAGCCAGCAACATTGTCTAGAACAAGGTTTCCTTGGTTCTCCAGGAACTTGGTTCTCCAGCTGCTTTTGGACTACAACTCCCACCATCCCTAGCTAGCAGGACCAGTGGTCAGGGATGATGGGAACTGTAGTCCCCAACCAGCTGAAGATCCAAGTTTGGGAAACCCTGCTCTAGAACCCAGAGTATGGGGTAGGAAGCTTGGCTTTCTGGCCTTTGCAGCAACATAGTTGGTCATTGCTGGGCCCAATTTTTGTGGCTACTGGAGGCCTGGATTCAGGACTGGCCCTAGCATTAGGCAGAGTGAGGAAGCTTACACAGGAAGATGATTTTTGGTCTCATGAGAGGGGCAGTAAATTGATTGCTATTTAATTTTGCATTTCTACTGCCAGAGAAGGGGAGAGGAACTTGCAGAATTTTCTGTTTGCAGTGCCTAAATAACTTAGCCAGTCATGGATAACTTGCCTTTCCTTAAAGAGAATGATTCTGGTGACCATTACCTTATGCGTCTGTGTCTGTTCATACGCTTTCTGAAGTTCTATTGTTTTATTTCTCTTTCTAGCTGCATACATTTAAAGCACGTGACCAAAGAATCATGGGAACTGTAGTTTTTAAGGGTGCTGGAAATTGTAGCCTTGTGAGGGAGTAAACTACAGTTCCCAGGATTAATTGGTATGGGGAGTAATGTGCTTTAAGTGTATGGTGCATATGAAGCCTGAATTGCTTCTTGGGGGCTTGGCTCTGAAAATTGAGTAATAATTAAATGGAATAAATACAATATAGGATGCACCTCTATTGTCTGTGCAGAGGGGAGTATGTGCTCTTCTGCCTCAGGTAGCAAAATGCCTTGAACCACCCTGCCTGGATGTTTCCTTTAACTTGGATTGCTCTACTGCACCTGATTGTCTTTTTTCTAGTTTGTTCAATCTTCAGCAGCCTTGTGGTTAATAAGTGGTTTGCAATTAGTGATGGGCAAGACATTTGTTCAGCTCTCGTTTTAATGTGGACCTACCTAATTAACACAGGGGGAAATAAAAAGCAGACCAAATTGTAACTATCCTTTTGAAAGTTTTGACTTCTCTGAATTTTGCGATGCAGTCCTCCACCCCAAATGTGTGCAAAATACATATATCAGCAAAAAGGGTGCACATAAATGTGCAAAAATCCATTACATATCTGGAAATGGCTTGCAAAAATGCATATAGTAGGGAAAGCGAACACAAAAATGTGCATGAATTTTCACGATGGCTAAAAAAAGAGAGCTCACAAACCAATGTGAACTTAATTTAAGATTAGAAAAATGAGAAACTGAAAGCTTTGCCTATTCTTGTTCACAGTGCAGCCACCACCAAGACAAACTACAAAAATAAACTAAAAAGGATAAAATAGCTAATAGCTGCTGCAGTTAGAACTGTGCAGCATATAATTACGCGTTTAAAGATGGTCAAAATGAATCTTTTGAACCTGCCTCAGAGCAAGTAGAGTAGGAAATTCTGTGGATGTCAACAGGAGGGGGATTCTTAAGTTTTGGCATCACCGCTGAGCATTCACTCCATATAAATATCCCAAGGAGAACACAGGGCAGCTAATAAAATACAATACAATACTAAACAGAACAGGGGCAGGTGTTTTGAGGCAGTCATTGCAATCCTGGTTGCATCTACTTGGAAGTGAGCCCCAGTTGAGTTCAATTGGGCTTGCTCCCTGGTAAGCGTGTAGTGCCCAAGACTGCTGCCAAACCTCACAATCCTAGGCATGGTCTACTCAGTAGTAAGAGCCACTGAGTTCAAGTGAGTGGGTATAGGATTGCAGCCAAGGTGCAACAAAATGCACACGGTTTTCTGCATTCTGCCCCTGTGACGCCTTCTGAAATTCAATCTACAGCCCTGTTTCTCTTTTAGGACTTGCTCTACGTAATAGCGTATGGTCCTTCTCAAGTAAAACCACCGGCCGTACAAATGCTTTTCCACTACTGGCCCAACTTAAAACCACCCGGGGCAATAAGCGAATACCGAGGACTGCAGTATACAGGTAAGTGATGCGCAGCGCACCTGTATCTTAGAGCTGGATGCTGAAGCCTAACTCAATATTGTCATGGATGCTAAAGAGATGGATGGTTCCCATCCCCAAATCGACACATTCACTTCTAACGAACAGTGTGTTCGCAGAACTGTGTAGTAAATGCTTACATGCAGCAAGGTGTTTCTGGGTTAACGTGTTCCTGGTAATTTAAAAAGTAAAGTAGGCGACAGTTTCCTGACTAGAAAAAAAGTTCAGTGTTGGAATGCGCTCCCAAGGTACTCCCTCCGTGAATTTTCAGATAGCTCTCAGATATGCTTTAGACTTAGGAGGTTCTCTTTCAGGGCAGAGGGCTGGATGAGGTGATCCATTGGGCACCTTTGAATTCTATGATTCTATAATGAAATTGCTGAGTTGCGCAGTTGGTCAGGCATGACACCTGTCAATCTGCCGCTTGTGAATTCCCCTCTTGATATCTTTTCTGTAACTTGTTTGGATTCCAGGAGGGTAAGGGAAATGTCTTTCTTGGCTTTTCTGCTCCGCTTCTGCATTCTCTCTTTGTTCTCATGTAGGGGCAGTTCACGTGTGCTATTCTTTTAAACATTTCTTTAAAAGGGGGAACAGCTCACCTGAAGCATGGAGATTGGGAGGGGAAAGTCTGATAACTGAACCAGCTTTCAGTGTGCTAGTATACATGCCAGCCACTCAAATTATGAAGCTGGAAAGGCTTGTGCTATAGCAGACAGACTTATTGTGGATTCTCATTTTGATACTATGGCCCGTTCACAAGTCACGTACGATCTAGAATGAGCTGCAGGTGAGCTTCTGGCTTGTGTGATCCTCCCCATCACATTTTGATGGGAGGAGCCGTTCAGAAGCTTCTTCTGCTTTTGTTCAGCCACAATGCTCCTGAGCTGGAACTATGGATAGTTTAAACAAGCCAGCCTCAGAAACCATGGCTTGGAGCTAACTTGCTTTAAACTAACTATAAACCAGTTTGTTGCTCCAGGAATGCAACAAACCATGGTTAAGCAGAAGTGGAAGCAAAAGCTTCCAGGGTCCTTCTAGTGGCTATGCAAGAGGAAGAGAGAGGAGGAAGAAGCAGGTGAGCACAAAGTTCATTGAAATTTGTTAGTGCTCATTATTGTGACGTGTGAACACAGCCAGTTCTGTCTTAACTCTGCAATGGCCCATTCCTCCCTCCATGCAAGCAAGCAAGCAAGCAAGCAAGCAAGCAAGCAAGCAAGCACACAAGTGATGAATATGACTGTGCAAACTAGCTGGAGAAATATGTTTTACTGTATATGCAGAATAATAAACAAGACTTCCCAGCATTAGAATAGAGGGAGATTCTCATGGAGTTCAGTGTATTTAATGCCTCTCTAGGTTCCCAGGCAGAATTCTTCTCTGCAGGCAGCCTGTTAGCATTTAAATGGACGTGCTGATCACTGAACCTGGATCCAGAATGCAGGCATGCACTCTCAGTGCCCCTCAACTCGGTAGTTGCCAGAGCTGACATCAGAACTGGAGAGTAAAAATAATTCTAAACTGGTGTTCAGTATCTCAACCTGAACCTGAAACAAAATCTCATCACCTGAAATGAGTACAGCTGGTAGAAATGGTCTCTCAGCATTGTATCTGACCCATATTTAGCTCATCAATAAACTTATGTGTGTTCATCAGTGATGGTTTTGTTTTTCAGCATGGAATCCCATACACTGTCAGCACATTGAATGCCATAATGCCATTAACAAGCCAGCAGTGAAGGTAATGGACACTTATGCACCCCTTAGACTGTGCCCACTGAGGGGCTAATGATGTCCCAGCAGTTGCTGGAATAGTGGGGTTATCTGTCATTAAGAGTGAACAAATGAAGGGACGGCCACATCTCCAAAATACCTTCTATTCAAACCATGGCATTGCCAGGCATAGCCAAACATTACAGCAACCCCTGTATCCCTACCTTTGAATTGGTTAGAAACTTTTCTCTAGTTTGCCCCTGGAACGGGGATTTCTTCTTAATCCTGCTATAATTCTGCACCCAGAGATAAGTTTGCCTCTCCTTGAAGAGACACATTGCTTCCCATGCTCCTTGTACATTGGACTACTTGGAATGTATACACTTTATAGAGGACCAGAGGCCTTACCATGCCAGGAGCAAAGTGTGACCAAGAAAAGGTGGCCCTAAATTGGCCCCTCCTCCTATATAGGATAGTCCTACCTGTTGGAGCAGATGCTATCTGTCTTTGAGCCACTGTTACCATCCTTCAGCTACAGGACTGGAGTGCTGGGCAACTGTAAACCTAAACAGTACATTGCGTTCTGTACTGTACTTTTGACAGCAGAATACTGGTAAAAACCACTATTCTCCCCAGTTTGGGTTTGGTGTTCCTGGGTAGCATCTTCATTCCTCAAATAGCTCAGGATGAAGGGTTAAACTACATATTATGCTGAGGACATTGTCAGTGTGCATGTAATGGAATTTTTAAATAAGAAAATTAATACAAACCATCATGGGGGGGGGGATTTTCATCAGAACCGCAGTGCATGGGGAGGAGAAGTTTAATCCTCCCTTTGGCATTTGTGATGCCAACAAAAAGTGCCCTCCATGCTGCAGGGGGGTTTCCACCCCCGACCATGTTATTTGCTGCACTGGGAGGGGGATTTTTGTCAGGATCATCACATCTGGAAAGGAAAGAGTTAACCCTCCTCTGTCCATGTGCTGTGGTTCCAATAAACATTCCCCCCTGTGCCTAGTACATGGTCACTCACTGCACGTTAGGAGTATAAATTTGTTTGGTCCTAATTGTCAGATATGGGGGCACGGGTGGCACTGTGGTCTAAACCACAGAGCCTAGGGCTTGCTGATCAGAAGGTCAGCGGTTTGAATCCCTGCGACGGGGTGAGCTCCCGTTGTTCGGTCCCAGCTCCTGCCCACCTGGCAGTTCGAAAGCACGTCAAAATGCAAGTAGATAAATAGGTACCGCTCTGGCGGGAAGGTAAACGGCATTTCTGTGCGCTGCTCTGGTTCGCCAGAAGCGGCTTAGTCAGGCTGGCCACATGACCCGGAAGCTGTCTGCGGACAAACGTCGGCTCCCTCAGCCTGTAAAGCGAGATGAGCGTGCAACCCCAGAGTTGTCCACGGCTGGACCTTTACCTTTACCTTTAATAGCTCTGAGTGGATATGATAGCATTTGAGCAGAGCTGAATGTATGATCTCATGGTAATTAGAGCAGAACATACTGAACCTTACAGAAGACTTGGGGATACCACCCAAACTGACGTCCCTGTGTTGAGCTCCCCCACCCATGAGTAGTACCACCCATTTTCTATGCTGATATCACGGCATATCCTGTGATTCCTGAGCAGTTACATATCAGGGGTTAACAATGACCCTGAATGACTCTCGTGCTCTAAAAGAGCCTACTCGCATCCCTTTCATCCAGTAAGTTGCATCCACATTTCAGTTCAGAAACAAGCGGTACCAGTTCTCTCTTAATATTGTAGTTTAACAGCCTTTTCTATTCTTGTCCACCCCAAATCTTGTTTGTGCAGAAGCTCTGCTTAGTTTGCAACTGGTTTTTCTCCACAGAGAGCTCTGCAAACATGAATGCGTTATTCTGAACCAAAGCTAGCCCATTAGCAATGACAGTATTCTGTCTTCTTTCTCTGCAATGCCAATATCCCAAACAAAACATTCAGCTCACCTGTGCCATCTTAATTGATGAGCCTTTCCCATACCTAAGCACAAAGAAAGCTGGTAAGAATGCCTGAGATAGGCTTGAGGCTCAGGAACACAGATTCCCTTTTGTCAGTGGAAGCAATGAGGTGGTGTTTTTTTTGGTCACATGCAGGGGATTTGTGTTCACTGACTAGAGCACATTTCTGGAGAGAAACTGATCCTGTCCTTCCTGTGTGTTTCAGATGTGCATAGATCCTTCCTTGTCTGTGGCTTTGGGTGATAAACCACCCCCTCTCTACCTTTGTGAAGAATGCAGCCAGAGGATTGCAGGGTGGGTAGACTTAAGAGAGGCTGACCAAACCAAAAGAATCATGGTGAACTTGAGAAACCTCTATCCTAAAAAGCTATGCAAAAACTTTGGAACCTGAATTAAGTCAAAAGCAAAAGCCACACAGCTTTCTCTTAAGCTGAATGGTTAAGTACTGAAACTTCTAGAAATCAGAATAAACCAAGGCACGTTTGCAAGTAAGTGCAAATGCTATTTGATGATTGAGCATGGTAAACCAATCCGGTCTGATTTCTTAGACACCCAAGTCCACGTGGCATCAGAGGAAATGATTTGTTTGGAGGCAGTTCCACTCTTGCTGCCAGAAGTTGCTGTCTCCTGATTGCAAAACAGCCCGGTTTACTTTGGAGAGGGAGAAAAGGGATTCGCCGGATGTTGCAAGGAAGGATTTTTGGTTCAGGATGAGCAACGGCAAACTGGGAAAAGCAAATTGTTCTGATGGAAACCTATATCCACAAGAAATTGCTCAGGTCACTTCTGATTTTGTAGCTTGGTGGGGGACAATATTCCCTCTGCCTTTTGAAACACATCCCCAGAGGCGTGAGGTCTGAAAATGGGATTGCAGCAGGGACAGAGTTTTTTTTTTAAACTTACCTGCATACCATAGTCCCAATCTAAATCAAGCCCTAAAAAGTTGTGTGTAGGGCAACACATCTAGTTTGGCTCTGAAGGGGTCTGGTATGGCTTCCTCACCTCTAAACCTGGCATTTCATTTATTTATTAAATATATAACGGGGTCTGTGTGTGGCAAAATTCCAAAGTGTAGGTGCCCAATTCCGATATTGTACAGTGGAGACCTCCTGATAAGATGGTACAGTGGAACCTCGGTTGTCGAACATAATCCATTCCGGAAGACCGTTCAGCTTCTGAAACATTCGACAACCGAGGTGCAGAGGGCTGTCAGCAATTTCAATGGTGAAAATTGAGAAACATGCCTCGGAAGCCGTTCGACTTCTGAGGCGCGTTCAAAAACGGAAGCAATCACTTCTGGGTTTTCGGCGTTCGGGTTCTGAAATGTTGGGCTTCCGAGACGCTCAAAAACTGAGATTCCTCTGTACCTGTGGGAGGCCCTTATCTTTAGAGTGCAGTGAGATAAGGGGTGAGAAAATATTTCAGGTATCCTAGCTGTATAAGACATTACACACCAGAACTAGCACCTTAAAACCTGGTAGCCAGCTGGCAGCCAGTGCAATTCTGTGAGCAGCGGCGTAACATGCTGGCCCCAGTGAGCATTCAAAGTACTGCATTTCACACTAACTGCACCTTCTGGACCAACCTCAAGGGCAGCCCCACAAAGAGCGTATTGCAGTAATCTATCTACCACCCAACCTTGGCTGTACAGGATTAGGTTATAAACTTTGGCACAAAATCATGTATTTCTTCTCCATGCACCAGTTATTACAGGGAAGGGATAACACGACTTTCCATCTCAACAAGGCGTTGTTATTGCCTTCCGCGAGACATTTAGAAGGGAGCATATTTATAGTGTAATAAAATCGTAACAGTGGTTGCCGTTCAGTTTGGCGGGTTGCGGTTTAGAGAAGCACATTTTAAAATACACCATGGCTTCACCGCTTTGATAGCGTTTTCCCTTAGTTTCAGAGTCCAATAATAATAAAAATTTAGGGCAAAGAAATGCACATTTACTAAAAATTAGACCAGAAGGTGCACTTCTTATTTTTGCCTGCTGCTTTATAGCAGCCTTGGCATCACAGCGAGGCCATTTGCAGAAGGGGGGGGGGGAGGTAATTTAATTTTATAGAAGTCACCTTGGTGTTGAAGTCATCTTTGATTTAAACCTGAAGTGAAAATAATTAAATTTGCTAGGAGGTCTGGCTTTTAAGCAGGAACAAGCGAATTAGATGGTGCAGCTGTTTGTTCTCTTTTTATGTTGGGATCATACCCGTAGCCATCTGAGGATAGTCAAAGGTGCTCTGTATTTCTTCATCTAATTGGGAATTTTCAATATAAGCTGCAAAAAATGGGTAGAACATAGCAGACCTGACATCAGTACAGCGGTAATGTGCGATAAATGCAATGTGACAAAGCAGTCCAGTTCAGAAGTAAAAATTACAGAGATCCATAATCAGGAGGAGCCCAGCCTGCGCAGTTTAAAAATGGCTTTTTCATGTTTTATTTTATTTTATTTTGGTGGTGGTGGTAGGGAAAACACATCATAAACTACTCTGATTCTTTCCTTTCCTTTTAAGGGATCACAGTGAATGGTTGATTGATGTTCTTTTACCACAAGGTAAGACCATTTAAAGTTGGATAGCAAGTACTAATGGCAATACCGTGATATGGGTGTTTTTATAGAATCATAGAATTGTGGGATTCTAAGGGTGCTCAAAGGTCATTCAAACCAAGCCCCTGTATCATAGCTTGGGGGTAGAGAACGTGGCATGCATGCAGGAGGCCCTGAGTTCAAATCCCTGGCACCTCCAGTTTAAAAAACCAGGCAGCAGGTGATGGGGAAGACCCTCTGTTTGAGACCCCGGAGAGCTGCTGCCAGTCAGAACAGGCGATACTGGACTAGATGGGCAAATGGTTTGAGCTGACATAAGTTCAGGAATGATCAGAGTTGAAATTAAAGATGCGAGAGAATCCAGACTGTTAAGTTGTGGGCGAACATATCAGACGACACAGCGATTCTTCAAACAGCTCTTGTTTATTCACAGGCCAGAACAGAACAGGACTGAAGGGTTCAGTCAGCCTGCTTATATAGAGCTCCAGTACACATAATTGTAACAACTTTCTAAAACTATCCAATCAGTGAACGTCACTTTCGATACCTTATTTGCATAACTATCTACAGTATCCCCCTGCTGGCCCAGGGTGAGAACTTCAGTACATAACACAGAAAAAAGTGGGAAAGGAAGCGGAAATAACAGCAGTTCAGTTTCCAAAATGGAAATCAGTCAAACAAATATGACTCATTCACATTGTTGCTTTTAAGTCCACCATCTATACATAATTAGATAGATAGATAGATAATTTATTATGGTTGGAGACCAGCTTATAAAACACACTTGGGGGTACAGTCACAGAAGGAAAACAAACAATTAAAACAATGTACAGCAATATATATTTTTTTTAAAGTACAACAATAAACTACCGCAGGGAGTCGATCCAGAGTCACCCATAGAACCGAGTTTGGGGATTTTCTTAACGAACTAGTTTGAGTTGGGAGGTGGTCTGTGCCTACAGGTCTGTACACAGAATCTGGCGACCATCCGAGCCGTCTTCTGATCTTTGCCTAACAGAAAAAGGTCGAAGTTTTGCTTTTCCGGGAGGTCAGAGAGCCTCACCCAGTAGGGGATCAATGGATTTACTATGTGCCTCTTCATAAAAGGGACATCTAAAGAACAAGTGCTCTGGGCTTCCTACCTCCCCCAATGGACCGGCGCAAAGTCTCTGAGCGTATGGGACTTTTTTAAAGGTTCCTTCCAGGACCGGTGAGGGTAGGGCCGAGCTTCTGGCGAGTGTAAAGGCCCTTCTTGCATTTTTAGATATGAGAAAGAAGAGATATGCTGCCGGTACGGCTATATCTCTCTTGATTTCTCCAATTTTATAGTCAGGGCACCTTGAGCAGTCCCATTGTCTATCGGTGTCTATGATTCTTTGCCTGACCGTAGCTTTTGCCTGGCCCAACCCCAGGCTTAGAAGGGCTTGAGGGGCAAAACCCAGTTTCTGCAGGGTGTTCAGGACTGGTGTCTGCCAGCCTGACTGGAACTGGTCGCAGAGGATCAGTGGGGCTATTCCTCAGGGGAGCAGATTCAGTGTTAGCCATTTGTAGATTGATGTTAGGCACATAATTAGTTACGTTTTTGACATTGCGTGGCTATTCCCTCCCCCTCCACAGGTGGAATAAATAAAGACACTGGACACAAGAATTTAGGTTAATGGGCGAAAATGGCCACAACTTTATTGATTACAGGTAAGAGAGGTATTGGCTTTAGGCATTGGCCCTAACAGACTATCCGGTCTAACCGGAGAGGGTTAAGCACCAACAGGGGGAGCCACCCGAGATGCATATCCCTAGGCGCTCCCCGAGGGGTTACCGCTCGGGGGCGCGCTTTAGGCCCTAGCCTCGGTAGGTTTCGGACGAGGCGACGCCCCCCGGAGTCCTTTAACGAACTACCCTTCAAGCATTGGGGGAGGTGATGGCGTTCCTCCCCCCAGATCTCATTTGCATGACAATACCCCGGCCAATGCCTACCGCCAAAACCAAGGGAGTTGTGACGTTTTGCTACGAGGTAGGCGAAAAAACCAAGTGGCTCCAAAAACCAGCCAATTAGCCAAATGGAAAAACTCCTACCAGGCCCCTTGCGGCGACCAGCCGAAACCCATAGCAAAAACAAGGGCAAACCTAAAGGGCGGGTGGGTGGGAAACCGCGTCGGCTGAGAAGGAGAAAAGGGGCGAGCCCAGGGCTGCCCCGACCTTAAGTGGCCTCTAGTTGGCCCGCCCCCGCCGCCAGCCGATTGGCTGGCGCTGCGGGGGATGCAAATTAAGGGAATCCCTGGTTCCCGCGAGGCTGGCGCCAGCCCCGCGGGAGTGTGGGCGGGGTCGTGAGCCCGCAACCCCCCCTCCTGAAGATCGGTAGTGGCATTGTTTAAACATTTGCTTTCCATTGAAATGAATGTGGTGTAAGTTACATAACTTACATTAAATAGTGCACAGTGAGATGAGTCGTGTATTCTGTGCGGGAAGCTGAACAGCAGCAGAAAGGAAGCAGCTCTGATTGCAACAAATACAGGCTGGAGCAGTGGTGTAGAAAAGGGGGGAGCGGTGGGTGCAGGCCGCCCTGGGTGTCATCCCTGAGGGGGGTGACCATGGGGCCTGGCCTGCAGCGCGCCCAAGCCACACCTCTCTTTTTTCAGCCAGAACTCATCGGAACTAGATTCTAGATACTTGCAAAGCCTAAACCTGCTTCGCTTTGCAAACAGAACTACAAGAGGTGCCTCATTCTAGAAGCGTTCTGTATGGCTAGCGGTCTGTTTCCAGCACACATATAATAAGAGAAGCTTTGCTGGATCAAACCAGGGGCCCATCTAGTCCAGCATTCTGTTCTCAGAATGGAGACATCTATGTAAATGGAGGCATTAGTGCAACACAACTCTCCTGTTCACGATCCCCAGAAACTGCTATTAGGAGACATAAATGTGCTGAACAGGCAAACAAGATTTTTGATGGTCACACTATCACCACCTCATAATTCCATTTTCTCTAGAATATCTTGTAAGGCCCCAGATCAGCCTGTTAAAGGAGTGATCATAACTGTTTTGATATTCCGTTTACCTTCCCATTACAGCCGAAATTTCTGCTATATGTCAAAAGAAGGTAAGACTCTTCCATCTATGTGATGGGGCATCACTCTCAGCTTTTTATTTTTGTCTGTGATTTCATCTCGTCGTCACACGCAGTGCAAATATTCTCCCATTGTCGTCGTTTTTGGTTAAGAGATGGAGTCTGTGGAATGTTGCTGGAACGTGTTGGCATTGTGCTTCTGATTACTGGGCGTTGATATTCAGTGGCTATTTTCAAGCGCTGCCTTGTTGCCATTCATTTCACCTTGCGCAGTTCGGTGTGAGTGCAATCCACAAATAATTGCTGTGGCACCAGGCCCGTAGGAATGAATGGAGATTACAAGGATAATTTAAAGGCTTCAGCAGAACAAAATGAAGCATGCTTACAAATTTACTTTCATCTAGTGATTCCTTTTAGTGTCTCAAATGAACAATTTGTTCTCGTTTGCTCAGACTGGAATTGCTTCAGCCAGGCTTTGCACCTTGGAGTTGTCACTACTATTCTATCAAAATATGGCCTTCTTATTTTAAAAAAACAACACAAGATCAAGGCACTGCTTAGCTTTCCCTACCTCACGCCATGACATAAAGGAATTGTGGCACAATTAGACCTAGGACACAGCTATACAGCTGCAAATACAACATTTTAAGTGTGTTTTAAGGGCATTATACAAAATTGGCAGTAGATGGCGATGGTGAGCTTATGGCAAATTCAATATATTTTTCAAAACGGTTTTTAAAAAGCATTTTCACAGTGTGTTTTTTTATATGTGTCTAGAATCCACCCTAGAGCAGGAGATTGAAGAAGGCAAGAGGAAATGAGATACCTTGTTCAAAGTTCCTTGTTTCATTGTGTATGGCAGACTTGTGGGGTCTGCTTTATATTTTTTTAAAAAAATAGTACCTCAACACCAACCAAGCTGAGCCATGTATGAAATTGTGGGAGCAGCCAGTTGCAAAATGGTGGCCCAGGGAGTAGAGCCAGTTACCTCCTGCACTCTGGGCTTTTTTAAGTCATCACAGTAGTTCCACACTATACATTTAAAGCACATTCAGCACACACATAAAGCACATTACTTTGCTCAGATAATCCTAGGAATTGTAGTTTTCCCCCTCACAAAGCTACCATTTCCAGTGCCTTTAACAACTTGCAGCTCCCAGAATTATTTGGGGGAACTCAGATGCCTTAAATGTGTGTTGAATATGTTTTAAATGTTTGACTGAGAGGCCTGGGAGCAGAATGCTGAAGGGTCCTCATTTAACCATGTGCTATAAAAAGGAGAAAATGCCAATGTAATAATTTCATAAAACATGGGCATTTGACAATTGAAGCAGTGTAAGATTCCATGACGTTAAAACTGATATATATATACCCTCCTAAAAAATTGGAATTCACTTGCATTAATACCATGCGCCATCCTAAGCTTATTTTCTCTGAAATAAGCCCTGCTGATTTTGATAAGATGAATTTAAGTGACCTTATTTACAGTAAGTATTCACCGACCATCTTTTAAAATTCACACATTGACTAGGGGTATGATTTAGTATTTCGGAGGGCACACTTGGAATTTTGCAAAAGTGCTGTGTGTTGCCACAAAACGGGTGCCACATGAGAGGGCATAGCCAGTCACAAAATGGCTGCTGCAGGGTTTGTGAGAGCAATCACAGCATTCCCTCCTGCAACAGGACATCCATTTCACCAAAGGCAAATAGGTAAGGCTAAAATACAAATATCATGCCCTAGAGCAGCTGTTCTCAACCTGTGGGTCCCCAGATGTTGTTGGACTACAACTCCCATCATCCCTGACCACTGGTTATGCTGGCTCGGAATGATGGGAGTTGTAGTCCAACAACATCTGGGGATCCACAGGTTGAGAAACACTGCCCTAGAGCTTTAGTGAAGGGCAGATCTGGGGAATACATCCCCCTCCCCCAAACGAAAAAGCCAATCATTTGAAACCCATGTTCTGCTCCTGCAGAATGCCCATTTCACAGAAGTCAAGCCAGCCAATTTCACCAAATCACATCCAAGTAAAATTCCCCTGCCAACTTAACAGTTCGAAAGCACGTCAAAGTGCAAGTAGATAAATAGGTACCACTCCGCCAGGAAGTTAAACTGTGTTTCCGTGTGTTGCTCTGGTTCGCCAGAAGCGCCTTAGTCATGCTGGCCACATGACCCAGACGCTGTCTGTGGACAAACGCCGGCTCCCTTGGCCTATAGAGCGAGATGAGCATGCAACCCCAGAGTCGTCTGCGACTGGACTTAACGGCCAGGGGTCCTTTACCTTTACCTAAAATTCAATCTACACACCTATGCGTTTCTCTCCCTCCTGCTGGATAAGCTGTTAGTTCTTTGAATAGTTAGCTCTTTGATTCTTCCTCTCAGTCACCGTGATGGGCTTAATGGCACTTACATTGCTTCTTTCCAGAACTGTAGCTCGCATGTTAGGAGGGCTGTTGTCACGTGTTTCTCTGCCGGCTGCTGCGGTCGCCATGGGAACAGGCCGGTGCGCTACTGCAAACGATGCCACTCCAACCACCACAGCAGTGAAGTTGGGGCAACAGCTGAGACGCATCTCTACCAGACATCGCCGCCTCCTATCAACACTCGGGAGTGTGGGGCTGAGGAGCTTGTTTGTACTGTGGAAGCTGTTATCAGGTAACCCACAGCAGGCAGATGAACACACGCGGAACCCAAATCCTGCTCTTGTCTGTCCCATTCCCTCTTCCATCCATGCATGGAAATCATTCTAAACTCTTAGAGCTCAACATGGTAGTGGGTGGCACTATGGTCCAAACCACTGAGTCTCTTGGGCTTGCTGAACAGAAGGTCGGCGGTTCAAATCCCTGCAACGGGGTTAACTCCCATTTCTCTGTCCCAGCTTCTGTCAACCTAGCAGTTCAAAAGCACACCAGTGGTTAATTCTGTGTCCAGAGCAGCTGTCTACCAGCTCCACCTGGTACACAGGCTTGAGACCCTACCTGCCTGCGGACTGTCTTGCCAGAGTGGTGCATGCTCTAGTTATCTCCCGCTTGGACTACTGCAATGCGCTCTACGTGGGGCTACCTTTGAAGGTGACCCGGAAACTGCAATTAATCCAGAATGTGGCAGCTAGACTGGTGACTGGGAGTGGCCGCCAGGACCACATAACACCGGTTCTGAGAGATCTGCATTGGCTCCCAGTACATTTCCGAGCACAATTCAAAGTGTTGGTGCTGACCTTTAAAGCCCTAATGGGCCTCAGTCCTGTATACCTGAAGGAGCGTCTCCACCCCTATCGTTCAGCCCGGACACTGAGATCCAGCGCCGAGGGCCTTCTGGCGGTTCCCTCATTGCGAGAAGTGAGGCTACAGGGAACCAGGCAGAGGGCCTTCTCGGTAGTGGCGCCCTGTTTAGGGAAGTTTTTAATATTTAATGCTGTATTGTTTTTAACACTTGATTGGAAGCCGCCCAGAGTGGCTGGGGAAACTCAGCCAGATGGGTGGGGTATAAATAATAAATTATTATTATTATTATTATTATTATTATTATTATTATTATTATTATTATTATTAGACAGGAGGGCAAACAGCATTTCTGTGTGCTCTGGTTTCCATCAGGGTGTTCCGATGTGCCAGAAGTGGTTTAGTCATGCTGGCCACATGACCCGGAAAGCTGTCTGTGGAGAAACGCTGGCTCCTTCAGCCTGAAGCGAGATGAGCGCTGCACCCCATAGTTGCCTTTGGCTGGACTTAACCACCCAGGGGTCCTTTACCTTAAGCTGTCCCAAAATGTTGCTGGACTTCAGCTCCCATCAGCCCAAAGCAGCATGGCTAATGAGCAGGGGAGATGGGAGTTGTAGTCTGACAACATCCTGAGAGCGTCATGTTGGCTGCTATGCCTTCAGAACAAATGGGCAGCATCTCCTGATACAGCAAAGCTTTTCAGCAGCCTAAACGCCACTATATAATTTATCCCCAGTATCCATATTTTGATTGTGCAATGCTATTCTCTGCTTAACCCAATTATCCTTTCAAAGCTCAGCAGGAGGGAGGAGACTGGATGAAGCCCACAAACTTCTTCCCTTGGGCTGCAGGCGCTAATTTGTTTCATTTTATTTTTAATTCCTGCTTTTTCACTTCAGCGGGTGCAAAATAACACTTAAGAAAAGAGAAGGAAATCTAGGTGCATTCTCGCTAATTAAAAAGTGTAAAAAGGGGAGGGGGGAGGAAGTATGGTACCGAAAGTAGATAGGAGGTAACTGCTTCAGGAAACAATGGATTTAAGCAGCTGTTTCAGATGCCTGGAGAAGGGGAGGTGAGGAGAAGGAATTAATAAAGCCTTTGACTGTTGCAGTTTGTCAGTTTCAACTGCTGCTCTCCCTCACCCCTTTGAAGAAACAACTTGCAGGAAGCAATAAAATTAGAGCGGTGGCTTTTGGAATGAAAGTGAACATGAGGGGGAGGAGAAAGGGGAGAACAGCCCTGCCCACGTGATTATGTCGCTCCCTCTGCAGGGATGAAACATAGCGAGAGAAGATGTGCAGACCAGGAAAATTGCCCCCCTGAAATGCGAGACATCAAGTGCGATTCAACTTGTAGTTTACAGCAGATCAATTACTGACCAGCACTAGGAGCTTCCTGTCTAACAAACTGGTTTTCTTTCATTTGATGTGTTTCCATTTGTTGCATTGCTATTTTTAAATTTTATTTAAAGTAACGTATAAGAGGAGTTTCTCAGTTTATTACACATTGAATAATTTAGTTTAACTTAATAATTCAATCCTTTCCTTTAGCGAGCTCAGGGCAACCTATTTTTGCCTCACAACAACCCTTTGAGGTAGGTTCAGATCAGACAGAGAGTTCTCTGACTTAGTAGAAGCAATAGGCCTAAGCTGGTCCTGCCAACAAACGCTTGTTGATTCCAATGGGCCTGCTCTGAGTTCTGACTTAGTTGGATGCAACCCAGAGGGGTTGGCTTTCGATCACACCATGAGCTTCACAGCTGAGCAGTAATCTGAAGTCGGGCCACTCAGGACCTAAAAGTGGCTGTCCAAATAATTATGCTATGTGGAGAATAATGAACACATAGAGATGAGCATAATCTATATTAGCAGCACCAAGGGTCTGGAGCTACTTGTTCACTGCTTAACCTTCTGCCTCTGGGACTTTGTAAAGTAAAGGTAAAGGGACCTCTGACCATTAGGTCCAGTCATGGCCAACTCTGGGGTTGCGGCGCTCATCTCGCTTTATTGGCCAAGGGAGCCGGGGTACAGCTTCCGGGTCATGTGGCCAGCATGACTAAGCCGCTTCTGGCGAACCAGAGCAGCGCACGGAAACGCCATTTACCTTCCCGCCGGAGTGGTACCTATTTATCTACTTGCACTTTGACACGCTTTCGAACTGCTAGGTTGGCAGGAGCAGGGACTGAGCAACGGGAGCTCACTCTGTCATGGGGATTCGAAGTGCCAACCTTCTGATCAGCAAGCCCTAGGCTCTGTGGTTTAACCCACAGCGCCACCCGCTTCCCACTTTGTAAAGTAGATGTCTCCATAAAACAATTCATGGACAATAATACACCAGATGAGCTCTTACAGTTTGTAATATAGCATGAGAACAGGTTACTTAATGGACTGCTTTTACTAATAATGAGGTTGCCCGGATCCTGAGATCAGCTTCAGAGGCCCTGCTTGTCAACCTGCCTATAAGGTAATCAGAGACAAAGCCCCATGGTTATATAATTTCCTCCCAGATGTTATGCATATGACCCCATCAGTGCATGTTTTTAAGCAGACTCAGAATAAACCCACTTTTCAAGCTGCACTTTCTCTTGCAGCAGGGGTGGGAGACTTGTGGCCTTCCAGATGGTGTTGGACTACAACTCCCATCACCCCTGACCATTGGCTGTGCTGGTTGGGGCTGATGGAAGTTGTAGTCCAACAACATCTGGATGGCCACTGGCTCCCCATCCCTGTCTTTGAAGATTTATATTGGCGATAATTCGTAAGTGTCTTAATTTGTTTTTAGTAAATTTTTCAGTAAGGGTGTGCTGGTGGCCCATGAATTATCTTAGACACTGCTCCTTTAAATTGCTGCTTTTCTTGAAACATGATACTGTATACACTGGAATTTTATTTTTTTATAGAAGGTGCCTTGTGAGGAGGGGTTTGCCATAAAATCAAAGGCAACAGGGAAAAAAATAAAATAATAAATGTGGGGCCTTGTGCACAGCTGTATTTTTGGCATCTGTTTAGAGACACCTGATGTTGTTGTTTAGCTTGCTGAAGGAGGCTGAACTCCACGCAGAGCAACGGGAGTATGAGCTGAATCGCAGGAGACAGCTGGGCTTATCCTCTTCACATCATTCTTTGGACAATACAGACTTTGATAACAAAGATGATGACAAGAACGACCAGCGCCTTCTGAGCCAGTTTGGAATTTGGTTTTTGGTGAGTTTCTTTTGCTTTTCCCATTCTTCTTTTTCTTCTTTGGATTCTAAAGAGATTACTATAATATAACAATTTATTGCAGAGCTACATAGTCTAGAAAAGCAGATATGAAACAGAGTTTGTGTAATTTTCCAGAGTCACTTCTCAAACAGGTTTTGTAGGTTATGGAAATAGTAATAATAATAGTAGTAGTAACTATTATTATTTATACCCCACCCATCTGGCTGGGTTTCCTTCTAACAAAAGATTAAAATACAATAGACCGTCAAACATTATAAGCTTCCCTAAACAGGACTGCCTTCAGATGTCTTCTAAAAGTCTGGTAGTTGTTTTTCTCTTTGACATCTGGTGGGAGGGCATTCCATAGTGTGGGTGCCACTACCGAGAAGGCTACAAAACCTGCAGAACTTACTTGATCTGAGACCTTAGCAGGGCCAGGAGGGTTTAAGTGGGTCTTGCTTCTTTGTTTAACATTCACATACTGCTTTTCCAAGTAGTGTTGCAAAAGCTTGATATCAGCCTTGTCCCTCCTCGTGGTCTTTTTCAAAGACTTTCCAGTTGCACACATCCTAACGCATCTCTTTCCTCCCACTGCAATGAGAGTGATTGCAAGAGAAAGCTGGAACTTACTCTGACTTCTAAACAAAACATGTTTTCCAGGTAAGCCTTTGCACCCCGAGCGAGAACACCCCCACAGAGAGCTTGGCTCGGCTTGTGAGCATGGTCTTCCAGTGGTTCCATTCCACGGCCTACATGATGGATGACGAAGTTGGCAGCCTGGTGGAGAAACTCAAGCCCCAGTTTGTCACCAAATGGCTGAAGACAGTGTGCGATGTCCGGTTTGATGTCATGGTGATGTGCCTCCTTCCTAAACCGATGGAATTTGCACGGGTGAGGAGTCTGTCCATGTTTTCTTCTGTCAGTAGCTTGTTATGAACTGTATTCTGAGTGGAGGTTGACCCACTGGGGAGAATGGAGCGTTGCCCTGTCAACCTCGCTCTGCTTCCAGCCAATCCCCTGCCCTACCTCCTTTTTTTCTGGAGGGTGGCACTATGAGCTGTTATTCAGCACCTCCTTAATCTCGGTGTTGCCTTTCTGGAACTCAACAGGGAGGGGGAGGGGGAGGGGGCAAATCAAGAACGAGCTCCACTTACTCATGGCCTCTCTACCTTCCGTCCTCCAAGTCCCAGTGGGCACAAGCCATCACAAGCTCTTTGGGCCACCTCAAATTGCAGAGTTTAGCTTCACTTTCATTGTTCTTCCTATAGGAGAGAAGAAAATGTACTGTTGTTGATTATTCAGTAGTGTTTCATGACTGCATGGTGCCATGTATGTGTTGGGCTGTTTTGAAGGGGGGGAAAGAGTCCTTAATGAAGTCTTTCCCCCCTATAAATTCCCTTAGGTGGGTGGATACTGGGACAAGTCCTGCAGCACGGTGACGCAGTTGAAGGAAGGTCTGAACCGGATCCTGTGCTTAATTCCGTACAATGTAATCAACCAACCTGTGTGGGATTGCATTATGCCAGAATGGCTGGAAGCCATCAGGACTGAGGTGCCAGACAATCAGCTGAAGGAATTCAGGGAAGTATTAAGGTAAGTAGGAGGATGTGGAAGCTTTCCAACTTTTGGTGGAGGCTTCTGTGCATGTGTCAATCAAATTGCAGAGGGGGAAAAATGGCATCTGGGCTTTCAAAAATAGAGCGCCAAAGTTAGTTACTCTTTAAAGGTAAAGGTAAAGGTACCCTTGACCGTTAGGTCCAGTCGCGGATGACTCTGGGGTTGCGGTGCTCATCTGGCTCTGTAGGCTGAGGGAGCCAGCATTTGTCCACAGACAGCTTCCGGGTCATGTGGCCAGCATGACTAAGTCTCTTCTGGCGAACCAGAGCAGCACACGGAAACGCCGTTTGCCTTCCCACCGGAGCAGTACCTATTTATCTACTTGCACTTGATGTGCTTTTGAACTGCTAGGTGGGCAGGAGCAGGGACCAAGCAATGGGAGCTCACCCTGTTGCAGGGATTCGAACCACCGACCTTCTGATCAGCCAGCCCTAGGCTCTGTGGTTTAACCCACAGCGCCACCTGTGTCCCATAGTTACCCTTTAGTCCATTGTATTTATATATATTGCTTCACATATCTGGAGGCACCCTGAAGTGGCTTGTAATGTGGAAGAGGGAATGCTTTAAGCTTCAAATCCATCAGTTGTGAAATTTGGGGTGCTCATTACTTCTCAACCATTGAGTGAAGCACAGGTGGTTTCTTTTCAATAAGCAGGAGAATTGATTTGGGGCCAGTGCTCAAATTATAGGGGATCAGAGGGTCCTTTGCCCTGTTCACCACTTTTGATGGTTTTTCTGTAGTCATAAATGTCTACAGATGGTCCATGGTTTTAAAATTGAATGGAGACAGGGTTGGTGGTTCATGCTTCAGATTAACCTGATTAATCTAAGGATTGTTGTATATGGATGAGTAGTTCTATTTGGTTTTCAATTTGCATCATGCTGTTTTTGCAATCTGCCCTGGATTTTACTGTGGAGCACAGGCAAGAAATATTATAAAATAATATTTAATGCTGGTTTTTACTATTGGTTGAAGGGAACATTAGACACACAGGTCCTGCTTTATGAAAATTCACTCTGCGAAAATTCACTTATCTGAACATAAGGTATTAGTACCCAAACTTCACTACAGATTCAGATACCTGGACAGAAAGCATGCTTTCCCTTCTTGATTGCCTCTTGCTGGTAGGCTGAGGGAGGGGGGAGAGACTGGACAAATCAGAGATCATTTTTGTCTGGGTTCCCCCTGCTTTGGCAGGGTGTGTGTGTGTCAAAATTCTGTGGTTGCGAATGTATTAGAAATTTCCCCATAGGAACCAGTGGAAATTGTTGACTCGTTATGCGAACACTTACCTAAGGAACGAATTCCAGAGAACGCATTGTGTTTGTAAAGCGGAACCTGCAGGTATTTTATTTCATATAGCAGTAAACTATATTGAGAGGCACCTTTGCCTGACGGCCATTTATAGGTTTGACAAACAAACAAATACATATCTGAAGAAGTGTGCATGCACACGAAAGCTCATACCAATTAAAAACGTAGTTGGTCTCTGACGTGCTACTGGAAGGAATTTTTTTATTTTGTTTAAACAAATACAGAGGTTTCGTTCTTCTCATGTTATGTACAACTTTTGGTCTTTTGTGAAAAGAGCTTGCGAGAAGAACTTACTGATAAGCCCTTTTTGTCTTTTGTGCTTTGTAGCAAAATGTTTGATATTGAGCTGTGCCCGCTCCCTTTTTCCATGGAGGAGATGTTTGGCTTCATAAGCTGTCGGTTTACGGGATATCCTTCTTCTGTACAAGAGCAGGCTTTACTCTGGCTTCATGTAAGTGCTCCCCCTTCATTCCTATGATCAGGTCAACGTTGTCTCTGTACCAACAGGATTATAATAATTCACCAACCCTCATAGTTAAACATAGTTACCATAGTTAGTGGTGCCCTCCTTGTGGAACGCCCTACCATTAAATCTCAAGGAGATAAAGAGCTGTAGAAGGCATCTGAAGGTATTGGGAGGTTTTAAAAGTTTGACGTTTTATTATGTTTTTATTGTTTTGCTGGAAGCCGTCCAGAGCGGCTGGGGAAACCCAGCCAGATGGGTGGGGTATAAATAATAAAATAATTATCATTATTATTTTATTAACACTCTGTTAGCAGCAGCATGACTTTTACGTATCAGTATTTATTGGATTTTCGGCCTGCCTTCCCAAGCAGAGATTTGGTCTGCTTTGTAAACCCATTGCTGTTTTGGGGGGGTAGCAGGGCCTGCCTGCTCACGAGGCATGCTGAGGCAGCTTCCTTGGGTGGAAGAACCCCCAGAGACAGTCCCCCCCCCCCGCAGGTGCCCTGCCTTGCTGCTAGCAGAGAAGTGGCAGCGGCTTCTGGTTATATCTTGCAGGTGCCACCATGTGACCTGGGTAAGTGAGGCTTCGACGGGGTGAGCCAGTGGGGCGGCACATCCCGCTTCTCCCCTGTCATTGAAACAGTGTTAGAATTCCTGCTCCATGATTGCAGTCATGGGATTGTTGTCTTTCACATGACGGTATATGTTTTGACTCTACTCCACAGAGTGGGAAGTGATGGAGACAGGATGTTTGTGTTACTGTGTTCCGTGAAGTGGGACTGTTGTCCTTTGTTCTTTTTCTCTTTGCTGTCTGATGCTAGAGAGAGAGGAAGCCATGTTGCAGTGCTTCATGTATGTTTATATGTAAATAAAGTAGATTAGCCAAAATGCTGCGTTGCTGAGGTCTGTTACGCTTGATGCGCAAACTCTGCGGATCCCTAAGTGTGCCGGTGTCGGTTGGCATCGGTCGCTGTGATGTTCAGGTGGAAGAAAGCTTTTGAAGCTCCCGAACAATCGACCAGGAGGGAGAGAACATGCCAGTTGGGCATGTGTCTCTGCCAGGGTCCTACTCGAGTGTAGGCTGAGCTCCTGACAAACAGGACATGCCGCCTCTGGGTGGTAAGATTTTGCTGTAAGCGAAGCATGTGCCTGCGAGCCAGCAAGAAAATTCCATTTCATATCTCAAGAGCTATAAGCAGCATTGTCAGGGACTGGTCTGGGGGGGGGGGCGAGACTGAGGAGGAATGGTGGAGACCGTCCCCCCTCCTCCTGAAGCTTCCAAAGAAGAGGAAAGCAGTATCAAATTACAGCAGTGGTGTGAGGAAGGTCACATCTCATAGACAGGTGAACAGAAGAGTTGGGAGGTGTTGGGAGAAGAGAAGGAGATAGAGCTGCCAGCTGACACGTTATCACTGGAGAGCATTTCTGACCCCTTCTCCCAGAACATGGCATGCATTGAAAGTGGAAGAGCAAAGGACTCAGAGACAATTAGCCCCTGGTGGCCATCTTAAGGGGAAGTGGGGGAGGAACTCAGTTGGAGCAATGCCATTAACCCAAGAGGCAGCGTACAGAGGCCTCTCACTGTGAATATTAAATAAAGACTCGGTAAGAGCTTCCTTGTCGACTTCCTTGGCTGTCTGCCATGAGGGGAGGAGGGGAGGATCGGAATTCACTGAAACCTGACAAGCATGTTGAGATTCTTGCATTGCAGGGAGATGGACTAGATGACTCTCAGGGTCCCTTCCAACTCTATGATTCTAAGTCACTACCCTTCAGTCTTGTTACCTCCTCTTCCACAATATGGGGATAATACAGCTTCAGGCACCTGAGGCAGCAGCCTTAGGCTGTGTGCACAATACAGCTTCGTCTGGACCCAGTGCACTCCAGCCCCTGGTGTTGAAAGCCATGTATGCATGATATTATCACACTAGGCAGGTTCAGATGAACCCAAATGCTCCATTTTTAACTCCCAACAGCTTCTGATGGTGGGTCAAAACTTACAGAGGTTCCTAACCAGGGATTTTTTCAGCCAGAACTCATTGTAACTCAGTTCTGGCATCTCTCAGGAGGGCACCAATGCCATTATAAGAGAACAAGGGAGGGGTTCATGGTGAGTTCTGGCACCTCTTTTTTGGGAAAATGGCACTCCCCTACATTAAATGCCTGCTTAAGTTCACTGTTCATTTTGGCCTAGTGCTAATATTAGCATTCACTGCATTTTTGGTCTGAGAACTCTCTCTCTATCTCTTTTAGGTGTTGTCTGAATTAGACATTGTGGTCCCTCTTCAGTTACTGATCAGTATGTTTTCTGATGGGGTTAATTCTGTAAAAGAGCTGGCAAATCAGAGGAAATCAAGAGTAACGGAACTAACTGGGAACCTTGCAGCTCGAAGGGTAATTCATTATCAGTTTACCTTTATGATAAGAGGGAAAAGCATGTCTCACCTCTTTTGGCAAAGGTAGCTGGTGAAATCCAGTGAAAACGTAGCGTGTTGTTTTCTAAACTCCACTGAATTCAGTGACACAAGAGTATGTAGCGTTTGAAACTGAACACACTTACTGAGAAGTAAACCATGGTGAACCTGGTGAGGCTTAATTGCATGTACAGATGTGTTTATGATCAGAGCCAAAGTTGGATGTGATTTCATCCTTTGCAGTTTTATGTTGTAAACCACCTTGTGATCTTCAGACAAAAGGCAGTATATAAATGTAATAAGCTTTTAAAGACTTTTGTGCGATTGGTTTTATTTTTAATTAAAAATAAATAAATGTAAATGGTAGGTGCATTGAGTGGTTTCAACCTTTTGCCACTTGCTGGGGTTCCATTCTGGAGTGCCCTATTCCCCAATCCCTGCTATTTGCATAGGGAAGGAAATTTGTTTGTGTGAATGGGAGCTTCCTTCCCAATACAAAAAGCATGTGCCTAGGGCCCAATCCCTAGGGTAGTAAAAGGTTAAATTTTCCCTCTACCAGGTTCCCCATTGAGATCAGGTTCTTTGAGCTTGCTGTTTGCTTAAAAACATTCATGTACTTTCTAATTGTGTGAATGGTGTCCCACATCTTACTTGATCCTAGGTCACATCATTCTAATATGATTTAAGTCAGACAACCTATATTTCTCTGTATTATGCCTGTGAACAGTTTCGTTTTAAGAAATACTTCATCAATCCCAGTAAGACATTTTTAAACCACTTTGTAGATGTGCTTAGGTGTGATTTCTGGGAAGATACCTTTGAGATATTGTTGTCACCTTTTTCTTTCTTTATTTTAAAGTGATGTTTAACTAATGTGCAGTTTGATCAATAGCAGGTAATAATGATGATCTCCATGCTGCTTTTTGTTTTTAAAAAGGTTTTGCTCCATAGAAGCCTGCTGTTAAATGCACAGAAGCAAGGCAGGGCATTTCTCCCAAATCATTTGACGACCCTACTTTAAAGGAACTGTCTCCTTGTTTCTGTTGCAAAATGTTGATGTGTTTGCTTCATGCTAGTCAGTCCACAAGAGCTTAGCATTGATTTTGTGCATGTTGGGTTCTTCATACTTCTCTAGGTGAGCATTGCCTCTGATCCGGGGCACAGAGTTCAGCATAATACACTGAGCCCGTTCCCAAGCCCATTTCAGAGTCCTTTTCGCAGCCCCATGCGAAGCCCCTTCCGTAGTCCTTTCAAGAACTTTGGGCACCCAGGAGGAGGAGGAGGAGGAGGGAGGGCTATTGACTTCGACTGCGACGATGAAGAAATGAATCTGAATTGTTTCATCCTGATGTTCGATCTCATCTTAAAGCAGGTGACAATGCAAAAGAGAATTCTGGCATTTTAAACGAGGACGGAAATAAAGCTCCAGAGTGATGCATGAGTTTCTGGAGGGTTATCTAATAACGCTGTTGTTGTTTATAAATGTTGTACATGGGAACCATGCAATATCCAAGAGTGCGAGTCACTTGTGATGCTTGGTTCTGCATTTGCACATTGAGATTTTGGATGCATAGAATAGTCTCAGCTTGTTTTCCGAGATCCGGTTTGCAAAGAGAGGAACACCTATTAGTGTAATGGGTGGCCCAGGAAGTTGCATCATTCCTTGTTACCTAATCCATGTTTATGTTAGTAGCAAACAATGTAGCCCAAAGAAAGTGAGAACCTGGTAAAATTGGACTTCACAAGGTTGTGGATGCATTTCTTCCCACTTGAAGTTGGTGCGGCTTTGGGACAAAGCAAATCACATCACATGCTACCAACCCCAGGACCTAAGCTTCCTTTTCTCTACTCATATTATTTGCCATTATTCGGGCGATCTCCTCCAGCCTCACATTTTGTAGACTGGTTAGAGAACCTGTGGGACACCAGCCACCTCTGAACTCAAACTCCCCTTAGCCCCTGCCAGTATGGCCAACAGTTAGGGATGTTGGGGGCAACATCTGGAGGCCCCAGATCAAGCCACCTCTGCTTTATTCCCCTGATAGAGATTGTTTACTTTCAACAGCAGCTTGGCAAGAAGAATTTCAACAGTTGCAGTTTTTCCTGGCATGGAGGAGTGGTGATTTTCACCTGTTGACGTCTGCTTCTTACGCAGCTGTTTTGAACGGATTCAACATCTGTCTTTCTTTTTTTTAAGAAAATAAGTAGCCTAGGAGGTGCTTACTTATAGATTTTGTTTTATGTCAATAGCGTGTATTTCAGTTGCTTTGTTAATTATGCTCCTTAAAACTTGCTTTTCAGATGGAATTGCAAGATGACGGCATTACCCTGGGTTTAGAGAACAGCATATCCAAAGACATAATTTCTATAATCAACAATGTGTTCCAAGCCCCCTGGGGTGGCTCTCATACCTGTCAAAAAGACGAGAAGGCCATTGAATGCAACCTGTGTCAGTCCAGTATCTTGTGCTATCAGCTGGCTTGTGAGTTGCTGGAGAGACTAGCCCCCAAAGAAGAAATCCGGCTAGTGGTAAGCGATAAACAAATGTGCAACACTCAGCGCACACTGTCCTTGATGTAGTGTTCAAGCAACACCTCTTGCTTGTACCTGTTGTAGACTCAGGGGTGCTTTGCATATTGCCTGGATGGAAAGATGCATGTGTTTAAGTGTGTAGAAACCGCTTACTTTTGCCTGGCTAGAACGGAGCCTATTGTACGAAGTTAAGAGTTGCAGCCAATGCTCTCCTTGCTTTTGCCTCTGCCCTGTCCACCCCTGGAACGTGGCTCCTGGAAGGTTGCCAACCAGCGAATGTGGCCCTTGGGCTATGAAAGGTTCCCCGCATAACCACCCTGCTCTGGCTGGCTAAGGAGCCATGCGCACAATTATGAGTGTGGGGTTCTTCCCCTGATGCAGACACCAGGACTGACTATTCATAGCGCCATTAGAAATTAGCTGTTGCACCAATCAGACTCTGGGAAAGGAGAGCGTGGCAGGGAATCAGTTCAGTTCCTCCCACTTCCTGCTCCTCCCTGCAACGATTGCTGACTTTTTGATAGGGCAGCACACATGGATAGACCTTAGCCCTGATACTGAATCCTGGCTTGCTTGCCTGGTTTAGTACACTTGTACCTTGGTTGCAGAACACTTTGGAACTTGTACGTTTCAGCTCCTGAACGCTCAAAAAAGGAAAGTGAGTGTTCCGGTTTTCAAATGATTTTCGGAAGCTGAACGTCCGACATGGCTTCCACAACTTATGATTGGCTGAAGGACACTCCTGCAGCCAATCGGAAGCTGTGTCTTGGTTTTCGAACAGTTCCGGGAGTCAAACGGACTCCCAGAACGCATTCTGTTCGAGAACCAAGGTACGACTGTATTTAGTAAATACAACACAAAAGTAAAGTTAAATCTGCTGTCTGTTGATCCATCTTAAGATGTCTTAAGATGACCTTCTAAGGAATGCTTGATCTAAAAACATGTGAATGTAGGCATCTGAAAATCAACGTCATTCCATATTTGGCTTTTGAAGGAACCTACAGATAATCTGGAGGACAGTCTTCTAGATTCTAGACCTGAGTTCATTATAGGAATTGAAGGGGAGGGAGAGAACAAATCAGCATCGAAGCATGGAGAAAACCCAGGAAATCACACAGAGACAACGGAAAACACAGGTAAGCTGGAGATGAGCAACCGTGTTTCAAAACTTTACAACCACCTGGATTTTACGATGGCCACCAAATCTAGCACTTGTTTGATGGCATGAATTCAAACTCTTTCAATACACCCATGCCATACATTTAAAGCACTCTTATACCACACTTCAACAGGCACGGCTCCCCCACCACCCGCACAAGAATCCTGGGAATTTTGTTTGATCACGGGTGCTGGGTATCATAACTGTTTGAGGGGCCTGCATCACAAGTTGCCCCTCACTCCTGTGTCAAAGAAAAAACATTTGGCCTCCACAAATACAAACAGCACAGTTGCTTGTGGGGCCTAGGCAATCTGAACATATAACACCACTTTTATATCTGCTACACTGGTTGCCAGTGTGTTTCTGGGTTCAGTTTAATGTGCCGGTGATTACATTTAGAGCCCTAAATGGCTTTGCACCAGGTTATTTGAAAGACCCCCTGTACGAACCTGCCTAGACCCTAAGATCACAACAACAACGAGCCAACCTATGGTCACGTAAAGCATCCTCAATAAACACACGAGACTGTGTTCTTAGATAAATAAGGTATACTATTCATTGTATCAAATTTCAACAGAAGTAACTCATAAAGTTCAACAAACGAACAAAGCAGAAGACCCAGTGGATCAGAATATTCTCTAGTCAGTTCATGCATGAGGTCCATCCGTGTTATGGTGTCTATTCCACCTGTCTGTTCATAAAGTCCAAACAAGCCACATGAAAGGTTGTTACAGTTCCACAAAATCCTTTCACAGAGTCTAGACAAGGCTATTGGCCTTGTTTTGCCGTCCTGGGCTTCATCAGTAGTTAAAGCACATTGAATAGTATACCTTATTTATCTAAGAACACAGCCGGTTACATCTTGTGTGTTTATTGTAGACCCTAAGATCAGGCACAAAAGTCTTGATGGATGGATATGATCTGTCAGGTTGATGAACATGAGTGACAGGGCCTATTTTGTGCTGGTTCTAGCCTTACAAAATGCTTTCCTGCTGGAACTATGCCCGTCTCCCTCACTGACTGTTTTCTAAACAGGCCTTAGAAATTTGGATGTTCCACCTTGCTTTTAATTTTTGCCGGTTTATTTTACAAGAGATCATAACTGCTGCTGATATATGGGAACTGTGGGTTTCTTTCTTTCTACAAAATTGTCTGTGAACCTTTGCATATGCCTTTTTTATAGCAGCCATCAAAAATGACACTGAGAGGAAATTCTGTTACCAGCAGCTTCCAGTGACACTGAAACTTATCTATACAATATTGCAGGTAAAGTTTAACTTAAAAAAAAAAAAAGTATTTGTGGATTTGATTATGTCACAAAGTGGTCTCTTGATAGGACACTCCCATTGAATAATGATTTTGCGACTGGTAAACTGTGGGGCACAATTTGTTTGATCATTTTGATAAACTCTTTAAGTGGAGGGGGGAAGTAAGATAAAGAGGTCCCCCAACCCACTGGAGAAGATTTCGGGTGCAGAAGGAGGGGCGGGAATGACAAAAATGAAACCACATTATGTAAGTAGAAGTTTGTTCCACTTGTATGCTGATATTGTATTTCTCCCTGAAAGTGTGTGTGCTTTTCTTTTAATAATGTTTACTGGTTTTCAGTAGTCACAAGCACAGACAATCTCCCAGAAAGTATTAACATACATGCAGCTTAAATTGCCCTGAGTCTCTATTGCTATTTATGTTAATATTAGTTCATGGTTCAATTGATGCAGTTCTGCTTTAGCTCAGAATTATAGTACCAAGTGCTCTGGTCTTATTACTTCTGCTTGGTGTTTCTGATTAATTGCATGGTATTTTGTCTGCTTGTTTCTAAATTTGGCAAAGGAAATGGCACGGTTTGAAGAGCCAGATATTCTATTTAACATGCTCAACTGCTTGAAGATTCTCTGCCTTCACGGAGAGTGTTTATATATTGCAAGGAAGGACTACCCACAGTTCCTAGCCTACATTCAGGATCATATGCTGATTGCCAGGTATACTATTTTCGCCCAAGAGAAGTGTTGATACTTTACATGAAGCTAGTGCAAGCTTGTAGGCTAAAGCAGCAACCAGGTGTTTTGGACTGCAACTCCCATCAGCCCCCGCCAACATGGCCAGTGGTCAGGCATGATGGGTACTGTAGTTCAAAACATATGGAGGACCAATGTCAGGGAAGACTGGGCTAAAGCCAATCAGTTATGGGTGACAGGTAACAAACTACTAAGTGTTTCTTTTAAATCTGCATTGGGGAACCTGTAGACCTCTTGATGTTCACAGGATCATAGAATCGTAGGGTTGGAAGGGACCCAAGAGTCATCTAGTCCAACCCACTGCAATGCAGGAATCTAAGCTAAAGCATCAATGACAGATGACCATCCAACCTCTGCTTAAAAACCTCCAAGGAAGGAGAGTCCACAACCTCCTGAGGTTCCACTGTTGGTGGACTCCAACTCCCATCATCCCCTGCCAGCATGGCTAATGCTCAGGGGTGGTAGGAGTTGTAATCCTAGAACATCAGGAAGGCCTTCACCCCATCCCTGTTTCAAGTCCATTGTTAGATTCAAACTAGTAGTTTGTGGAGGGAAACCACTGAGTTCATTAAATTCACATGCAGGTGATCAAAGGTAGAAATTGTGGCCTTGTAGATAGTCCTGGCCGTATAATTCTGAATACCAGTTGAGTTGTTGAAGACCATAGGAGGTCTGACTGAGCTACCCTGTATATAGGAGACAGTGTCAGCACACATCATTTGCTTATCACTCCTATTTTAAACCTGCCATTTGAGTGGCAAGATAGTGGTACATCTGGGTGTGGTGGGAAGATAATTTCTCCCTGCATCTCCTTGAGGGAAAACAGTGCTGGAACTGGGTTCTCTGGCTCTCCAGGGAGGAGTAAGAAGTTCCTGGAGCAGCTGTTTCCATTGTGCTCTCAGCAAAGTAATGCAACCATTTTGTGAAGTTGGGAAGATAAACAGATTGCAATCTCTTCCCCAGCTTATGGAGAGTTGTCAAATCGGAATTCTCTCAGCTTTCTTCGCTGGCGGTGCCCCTCCTTCTTCATGCTCTGTCTCTCCCACATGGAGCTGATATTTTCTGGACCATCATCAATAGCAACTTCAACAGCAAAGACTGGAAGATAAGGTTTGAAGCAGGTAAGCTTTTAACATTAAAAAAAAGATGTAAGTGTGGAATCTGTGGCTCTCCAGAACCTTTGGACTACAACTCCCATAAGCCCCGGTTAGCATGGCCAACAGCCAGGGATGATGGGAGCTGTTGTTGTTTCTGTTTATACCATTTCTGTTTTTGCGCTTCCTTGCATAGGAGCCCTGGCCAGCAAACAACAGAGCAAGAAAGCAATACAACTAAAAATAATTGAGTTGTGCAGTGGTCAATGTGGCACCTGGGCCAAAATTGGTTAACCCCCTCCCCATGTGAATAACAAATGCCAGCCATTTATTGCCAAGTCTTTTGTCATGAACTGAATGGGGGGAAATGTGAGCTTTAAGCAAAGGAAATGAAACAAACCTACATATTTCCAGATATTTATTGCATTAGAAAATGCAAAAAGCAGCTGGCTATGGTGTCTCTCCTTACTCTAAAAAGGTAAAGGTACCCCTGCCCGTACGGGCCAGTCTTGACAGACTCTAGGGTTGTGCGCTCATCTCACTCTAGAGGCCGGGAGCCAGCGCTGTCCGCAGACACTTCCAGGTCACGTGGCCAGTGTGACGAAGCTGCTCTAGCGAACTGGCACCAGAACAGCACACGGAAACGCCGTTTACCTTCCCGCTATAAAGCGGTACCTATTTATCTACTTGCACTTAAGGGTGCTTTTGAACTGCTAGGTGGGCAGGAGCTGGGACCGAATGATGGGAGCTCACCCCGCCGCGGGGATTCGAACCGCCGACCATGCGGTCGGCAAGTCCTAGGCGCTGAGGTTTTACCCACAGCGCCACCCGCGTCTCCTTACTCTAAAGCCACCTATTTTTCTGGTTGTAAATTGGTGCCAGAAACCCAGGATTACACCTTTCCAGTGCCCTATTGCTTGCTGAACCTCTCGCACTTTCTGCTACGATGAAACAATGGAACATTTAGCTAGCCAAAGACCCACTTTGACCCGGAACTGACTGGCACAATGACTATTATGTTAGTTACAACATCCAAAATGTTTCTGTCGAACCTTTCTACCCAAAGCTGAAAAGGGACCTGGAAGTGAACGGAAAATGTGGGTCTTCTTTCATGGGTGTTCTCTCACAAAACTTCCCACGGGCATCTGATTGGCCACTGTGAGAACAGGATAGTGGACTAGATGGGCCGCTGACCTGAGCCAACAAGATATTTATGTTCTTAATGTCTGATTAATGTGTTCTTTTCTTTATCTTGGGACTTTGCTGTCTGCTGCAGTGGAGAAAGTAGCTGTGTTGTGTCGGTTCCTGGATATTCACTCCGTGACCAAAAACCACTTGCTGAAGTATTCCTTAGCACATGCCTTTTGCTGCTTCCTGACTGCTGTTGAGGATGTCAACCCAGCTGTGGCTACCAGAGCAGGCCTGTTGCTAGATACCATCAAGAGGCCAGCTCTGCAGGTAGGTTAACAGTGGCAAAGGAAACATGGTCAAACCCAGCAATATACCAAACGGAAGAGTCCACGTTTTCCGAGCACAATTGTTGGTGCTGACCTTTAAAGCCCTAAACGGCCTCGGTCCAGTATATCTGAAGGAGCATCTCCACCCCCATCGTTCTACCTAGACACCGAAGTCCAGCGCCAAGGGCCTTCTGGTGGTTCCCTCACTGCGAGAAGCCAAGTTACAGGGAACCAGGCAGAGGGCCTTCTCGGTAGTGGCACCCGCCCTGTGGAACACCCTCCCACCTGATGTCAAAGAGAACAACAACTACCAGACTTTTAGAAGACATCTGAAGGCAGCCCTGTTTGGGGAAGCTTTTAATGTTTGATGCATTACTGTATTTTAATATTTTGTTGGAAGCCGCCCAGAGTGGCTGGGGAAGCCCAGCCAGATGGGCGGGGTATAAATAAATAATCCTCCTCCTCCTCCTCCTCCTCCTCCTCCTCCTCCTCCTCCTCCTCCTCCTTCGATTTTCTGAGTTTGCTTTCTTGCTAGGGGCAAACATGTAAAAGATGCGGTTCAACCCGTTTTGCGCAATCTCTCAACGTTCTTGATGAAATTGCGATATATTATTCCGTCCTATGGGGAGGAATAACATTTTTGTCACCTGCGATGAGCTGTGTCAAAGCAGCTTGGCTCCCTGCCCATGCCACCTGCCTGGAATTAAGCCCCCATATACTAAAAGGGTGTGTGGAAGCATTATAAGCAGCAGAGAAAGTTGAGGAAAGGGAGGCAGGAAGGGGAGGAAGGGCCAGTGAGAGGACAATTGTATGGGAGTAAAAGGGGCGGCTAGGAATGATGCAGAAAGATTGTAAGGTTGGATAAATGGTTTGTAGGAAGTGGTGGGGGAGAAGCTGCCCCAGCTGATTTCCTATGATGTGTTGGGGCTGTTAGGTCCCACGGCAGAGACCAGGAGTAGATCTAGGCCATGGGTTGCCCACACAATGCCTGCACCTGCACCTGCAGAGGCTCACAAGGTTGTGTGCCTCTGCCTCCCTCTCCCCTTGAAATTAGGTTCAAAAGTAACCTTCAATTTAGAAGGAGCTGGGATAGCTCAGTTGGTAGAGCAGGAGACTCTTAATCTCAGGGTTGTGGGTTTGAACCCCATGTTGGCGGTTCTCAACCTGTGGGTCTCCAGACGTTGTTGGACTACAACTCCCATCATCCCTGAGCTCTGGCCTTGCTAGCTAGGGGTGATGGGAGTTGTAGTTCAACAACATCTGGGGACCCACAGGTCGAGAAAGGCTGGATTAGATGATCCTCATGGTCCCTTCCAACTCTACAGTCCTATGATCTAAGGCTTTTTTGAAACCTAATTGTAGTGGCTGTGGAAGGTGTGTGTGAGCCCTAGTGACACCACAATTAATGTTTGTGTGTTTTACCTTTGCTTTTTCATTTCTCCTCTCTAGGGCCTTTGCCTTTGCCTTGATTTCCAGTTTGATACTGTCGTCAAGGACAGGCCCACCATCCTCAGCAAGCTTTTGCTGCTTCATTTCCTCAAGCAAGACATTCCGGCGTTGAGCTGGGAATTCTTTGTGAATAGGTTTGAAACCCTCTCTCTCGAGGCACAGCTCCACCTGGATTGCAACAAGGAATTCCCATTCCCAACGAGTAAGTGTCACTTCCCGACGTGACTTTTTGGTGTGGGCGGGTGTTTATGTGGAGGGGATAATATTGTTACAGTTAAATGTTCCTCCCCTTTATAAGGCCTTCTTGTTACAAACATGGGGGTAGAAGGCCGTATCATAAAAGATACGGCCGTATCATAAAAGATTGAGGTGGAGTACAACATTGAAACATAAAACTCCACTTTAAAAAATAGAGAGAATCGTCAAAATGGGGGTAGAAGGCCCCATGTTTGTAACAAGAAAGGCTGCTATATGTTCTGCTTCATTGCTGAGGGAACCGCTCCCAAGAACACCTGTTAAATTTGTTGATAATTCCAGAAGTACAGCTCTGCCTTTATGGGAACTACCTTATGGGAGTGAAATTCCCTGCCCCAAAAGTTCTTAAAAACCAGACAAACAGAGGGAGTGGCCTGGTTCATAAACCATGGTTTATCTGTCATGAAATCAGGACTAGCAAACTCTGGTTTAAGAACTCCCTCTAAATTAATGTATGAAACCAGGATCTTGCGCATATAACCCTTTTATATATTTATAAAGTTAGTTATAAAAGTATTTTTATACGGCCTATCATAAAAGATTGAGGTGGAGTACAACATTGAAACATAAAACTCCACTTTAAAAAATAGAGAGAATCGTCAAAATGGCTGGTTAATAAAAAAATTGAAAAGCTGCATTGGCCTGTGGGCATCAAAGGGTCTTCTATGAGATACCTGAAATGGTCACTTGACTATTACATTTACATCACAACTGGAAACATAATTGTTTAGATTTTCTGCAGACTGCCTCTGGTATGATGTTTTAATGTGTGATGTTCTGTTGTGTTTTTGTATATTTTGTTGGAAGCCACTCGAGTGGTGGCTGGGGCAACCCAGTCAGATGGATGGGGTACAAAATATTAGTAGTAGTAGTAGTAGTAGTAGTAGTAATAGAAAATTCTGGTTAGAAACCATGATAGCTTTGCTGAAAATGACTGATTTTTTGTGGGATGGGATAATAATATCTGAACTGGTTTCCTGTATCAGATAAAGTTGTTTGTGTAGATGTTGGGTGAGGCACATCTGAACTCCACATTTACTATCCGTCTGTGCTCATCTGCCAAAGGAGTGGGGCTGACAATCCGAAATCCTTCTTTTTCAACTAGATGCACATGGTGCTTTGAAGGTGTGGGGTTCCCTTGGAACAATTTGGTCTGGAATGTGCCAAGAAATTAAACTTGACTTGTTTCATTCTATTCAAAAAGCGATTACGGCTGTCCGGACGAATGTTGCCAACTTAAGCGATACAGCAATGTGGAAAATCAAGAGAGCTCGGTTTGCCCGGAATCGACAGAAGAGCGTGCGCTCTTTGAGAGATAGCGTGAAGGGCCCAGTGGAATCCAAGAGGGCACTTTCTCTCCCAGAAACCCTTACAAGCAAAATCCGTTGAGTATTGTCTCTCCTTCAGTCTCCTTTCTTAATTCAAATCTGTTACCACATTGCTTCTAGGTGGAGACTGGTTTTCATGCATGTCTGAATAGGTTTCTCTTTCAGATGGATGTGAACATTACTCCAGTAGGTATAAGACAGAAATTTTGACAAAAAGGAATACTGACTAATTAATTCTTTCAACTCTTGTTATTAGAACACTCCACAGCATGTTCCTCAAAGTACTGTTAATAATATATGGGACATCATATGAATTATAATCTGCTACATAGGTTCCCAAACTCCCCTTCCCACACAGACCACTTGCAAGTTGCTGACGTATTTAGCAGACCACTTACTGATGTTCCTGCCTATTTGTATCTATTGTAAGGTGCTATGATTTTTTTCTTGTGTTTTTCTTGTTCCGTTTCATTTCTTATATAGTATGTTTTACTGTATTGCAGTTTGAACTTGATAAATATCAAATTGTAATGCAATGTAAAAATTAAAGAAGTAGTAAAAAAACAGTTAAAGATCAATATGAATATTTAATATGATGGATGCGTCATCTCTTGTCTTCAACCACAAATCCACAGACACTTTGTGGACCACCAGAAGGAAGCTTGGACCACATTTTGGCAACTCATGATGTCCTAGATGTTTCTGACACGGGTGGCGCTGTGGGTTAAACCACAGAGCCTAGGACTTGCTGATCAGAAGGTCGGCGGTTCGAATCCCCACTAAGGGGTTAGTTCCCATTGCTAGGTCCCTGCTCCTGCCAACCTAGCAGTTCGAAAGCACATCAAAGTGCAAGTAGATAAATAGGTACCGCTCTGGTGGGAGGGTAAATGGCATTTCCGTGTGCTGCTCTGGTTCGCCAGAAGCAGCTTAGTCATGCTGGCCACATGACCCGGAAGCTGTCTGCGGACAAACGCTGGCTCCCTTGGCCAATAAAGCGAGATGAGCGCCGCAACCCCAGAGTCGGTCACAACTGGACCTAATGGTCAGGGGTCCCTTTACCCTTTACCTTTATTAAGCACATACATCATATAATCACAGAACTGAAGAGTTGGAAGGGACCACGAGGCAATCTAGTCCAGCTCTCTGCAATGCAGGAATCTTTTGCCCAACATGGGATTCGAACCCACGAGAGTCTCATGCTCTACTGACTGAGCTGGAACTCTTTAGGTTTTTTCAGTAATAGTTACAACATGTGCCCTGTCACTGAGTTAGGGGTGTGGCTGCCGAGAGACTGTCTTTCGTCTAATATTAACAGGCCTATATTTTTATTTTTATTTAGCTAATAGGCTGATGAGGCATGAGCAATCTGCTCCAGCACTTGGTGGGACACCAGAACAAACTCAAGGTACATGCTGTGTTTGTGTACAGTACATGATTGGTTCCAAGACAGGAGAGGAACATTTATGCAAATATTCAGACATTTTGAGGGTGAGAAGGAGGTGTGGTTCAGTCCAGTCCTCACAATGATCATGTTTAGCATCTAGACAGTGATTTAGAAGAATAGACCAATAGGATTGTAGAGTTGGAAAGGACCCCATGGATCTTCTAGTCCAACCCTCTGCAAGTATTGTTCACTGGTAAATATATGGAAAGGATTGTGTCCTTTAAAAAAATGTGGGGTTAGAAATAAGAAATCAAATTCCACCCACCCCAGTGCCTACTTTGTTCTCCTTGTTGCAGTTGGGTAAATATAGTGCAGAGGAGTGCAGTAATTAAATAGTACAGTAAGGCAGGTGGTTGGAAGAAGAAAGAGACTTAAGGTTTGTTACTCCTGGCAGACAAAGCCATTCTGAGTATAGGCTTTGCAGTATGGAGGCACGAGCACACGCTAGCTCATAAGTGGACTAACAAACTTGGAGAAAAAGCAGGAAGGAAGCATGAGCCTCAGTTTGCCCAGTATACCTGAAGAAGCGTCTTGACCCCCATTGTTCAGCCCGCACACTGATGTCCAGCTCCGAGGTCCTTCTGGTGGTTCCCTCACTGTAAGAAGTGAGGTTACAGGGAACCAGGCAGAAGGCCTTCTCGGTAGTGGCACCCGCCCTGTGGGACGCCTCCCCATCAGATGTCAAGGAAGTAAATAACTACATTACCTTGGTTCTCGAATGCCCCAGAACTTGTACGTTTTGGCTCTCGAACAGTCGAAAACTGGAAGTGAGTGTTCTGGTTTTCAAACGTTTTTGAGAAGCCGAACATCCGGCGTGGTTTCTGTGGCTTCCAGTTGGCTGCTCCTGCAGCCAATCAGAAGCCACATCTTGGTTTTCAAACAGTTCTGGAAGTCCAACATTCCGTTCGAGAACCAAGGTGTGACTATATCTGACTTTTAGAGAACATATGAAGGCAACCCTGTATTTGGAAATTTTTAATGTCGAATGTTTTACAATTTTTATGTGGTGTAATCCGCCCACAGTGGCTGGGGAAACCCAGCCAGATGAGGGGGGTATAAATCATTCATTCATTCATTCATTCATTCATTCATTCATTCATTCATTTATTTATTTCTGTCTGTCTGTCTGTCTGTCTGTCTATCACTCCCCATTGGTTATGGTAACTTATTTCAAGCACCACTGCTTTACTCCCAAGCCTCCATGCCTATAAACATCTCAGGAACATGCCAAGACTCCTTCAGGGGGGGGGGCGTTTAGTTTACATCTCCCTTGTCCCACCAGCCATCTATGCACTGCAATGTGTTCTTTTTCTGTGCTATTAGGGCAGCCTTCTCCAGAGAATGACAACACCATAAAGGACCTCCTCCCAGAGGACGCTGGCATTGACCATCAGACTGTCCACCAGCTCATCACAGTGTTGATGAAGTTCATGGCCAAAGACGAGAGCAGTGCAGAGTCGGACATCAGCAGCGCTAAAGCCTTCAACACGGTCAAGCGCCACCTGTATGTCTTAATGGGCTATGATCAGCAGGAAGGATGCTTCATGATCGCTCCTCAAAAAATGCGCATTTCAACATGCTTCAATGCTTTTATTGCGGGGATCGCTCAAGTAAGTCAGTGTCCAATTCCCTGCATTTTTTATTATTATTTTGGTGCAAGCCACTGGATTACCTGTTCATGACTTCAAGGCCAGCTCCAGGTTTCTGTGGCCCCTGGGCAACGCAGAATCAGTCAGCCCCTTCCTCCTCTGATCAGGCAAGTAATAAAGGCTGTTGAAAAAAGATGGTACTGGTGTTTTGGAGGGATGTTATAACCACATGAACCCTACTTCATATCTCAGCTCCCAAGCTACCAAGGCAATGCTCTGAACCTTGCCTGGAAAATATGTTAAGCCTGGAAGACTGTTCCACAGAAAACCATGGAAATTTTGGCACTGATTTTCCTATGCCCTGTTGCCAGTAACCTATTTGCGATAACGCAACAACCAGTTTGCAAGCAAACCCCCTGTCTGGAAGCACCGTAGGTCTTATAAAGGATGACGGTGTTCATTTCACAAAGCAGAATTTGCAAGAGAGACAAGAATGTGGTTGGAGACAGGGTGGAGTTCAATGTAGTGCTCAGGAGATGGTTCCATCAGCGCAGGAGTTTCTGCCTGCCAGATGGAACAAGCTCCCTTCTCCTCTTGCATATAGTTCTGGAGCAGATCTGGGGGAGCAGGGAGATGGGGGGGGGGAAAGCCCCATTGCACTTGTGAGTGTTCTTGCACTGGTTTCCACTACCAGAATGAATCTGGCCTTTTATCAGCCTTTTGAATAGTCAGTTCAACTTTTCAATTCCTTCTTCAGAGAAAACCGGTTTCTGAAAGATGTTCTTTTCATTCATTTGGATATTGCTGCTGCTTTCAAAGGGGGTGGAGATGCCTTATAAACCTGAATATCATTTAGATGCTGGTCCACCAGAGGGTGGTGTTGGACAGGTTTTTGTGAAAGAGACTGTAGCTGTGACCTGCCTGGATATCTCTTGTTAAGGCTGGACAGTATTAAGTCCTAGCAGGGATGGAATGTTAACTATTAAGCAAAGGAACATCACCAAGCAAGTAGGCTAGAGCAGGGGTTGGTGACCTAAGGCCCATGGGCCAGTAGCAGCCCACGAGACTTGTCTAACTGGCCCATGGCAACCCCTGCTGCCGCCCCCGCTCTAACCGGTGTGGCGTGGGGACCGACTTCCAGGTTGATGGCACCTTTGCACACGGGTGCTCCTCCGACCCCGATGTGCGCCGGAAATAGTGTGTGCGCATGCGTGCAGGATGGAGAAGCACCCATGCGCATGTGCATATGCTATTTCCAGTGCACTTCTGGATCAGAAGAGCACTGGTAATAGCGTGTGCACACGCACATGGGCACTCCTCTGACCCGGAAGAGTGTGTGTGCGCACACACTCTGGCCCATCCTTCGATAAGGTTGCCGACCTCTGGGCTAGAGCATAATATGGGCAAAAGTGTCCCAATATAGATAACACACCCATGCTGCTCCCTGCGTTGGTTTTCTATAAATGCCTTGTGGTTGAGATGGTGATTGCTGTTAGTAAGAGGGCCTAAGAAGAGTCCTGATGTCAGCACCCCATGTCCCACATAGTGGCCAGTCAGGTGCCTATGGTAAACCCACAAGCAGCACGTGAAGGCAACATCCCTCTTCCACTGCTGTCCCCCAAAACCGAGTATTCAGAGGCAAGCTGCTGCTAATCCCAGAGGTAGCCGAAAGCCATCATAAGAAGAGCCTGCTGGACCAGGCCAATAGACCACCACCTAGTTCAGCATCCTGTTCTCACCATGGGCACCCTGGTGCCTGTGGGAAATCCTCAAGCATGGATGCAACAACACTCTGCTTACCTGTGATACCCAGAAACTGATATTCAAAGGGGTAGCACCTCTGGAAGCAGAGGGAGAACATAGCTAGCTTGGCTGGTAGTCATTGTTGACATGCAGAGGGGCCGGGAGGCCAGCTGGCAAGCCCAGCTCGGACGTCTCCTTCCATCGGCCTGTGCTTTGACGTAAATCAGCGACCCAAACTTCAAAAGCCAGGGCACGCAATTAGCAGAGTGTACTGCACACACAGAAGTAGGCGTGAGGCGTAAGTCATGCTACAGCTACAGATTTATTAAACATAAATCAGAACAAAGGAACATGTCGTCTCTCTCTCGTGTCGTCTCGGAGAGAACAGCAAAAGCAAAAGCTATACACAAACGGAAGTTCCCAGCAAGCTGTGCTGGAATGTAAACAGACATATGACATGCAACAATCTCATGCCTGTTTGTTAAGGTGGAATGAAATTCTCAACAGTCATTGATGGCCCTCTTCTCCACAAACTTGCCTAAACCTCTTTTAAAGCCATCCAAGCTGGTGGCCATCACTGCCTCCTGTGGGAGCGAGTTCCATAGTTTAACAATGCATTGCATGAAGAAATCATTTCTTTTATCTGTCCTGATTCTTCCAGCATTCGGCTTCATTGCATGTGCATGAGTTCTGGTGTTGTGAGAGAAAGGAGAAAATATTTTTTTTGTGTGTGTTCCCCTTTCACCATGTTCCTCCTTAGAGCTCTTGTTTCATTCTTCCTTCCACTTGCTTCTTTTCTCTCCCATGTGGCTCCAGAGTGTATATGGAGCAGGAACTTTCCCTGTACTTTAATTCTGCAAATGTGCCACGTGTGTATTGATGGTCTTTTACGGTTAACGGCTGCACTTGGAATAGCTCTCCTGCCAGGCACATGCACCATGTGTGCGTTTGGGGACCCATCACTACACATTTGCAGGCACATAGATTCAGTCCATGAAAGGACACTTGCCAATCATAGCGAGCGCTGATTCATATTTTGTCCGGGCGAGCTAAGCAACGAGCTTTGAGGGGGGAAATTGCCTGCAGCAAACTATGAAGTGACAAGTATCAAAGTGACAGTGTCACGGAAGATGACTCCCCATTCTGACACCATGCAAGAGGCTAAGGAAAACGGCAGCTTGTCTCTCTGGACATTTTCCAGGTGATCATGAGAACGCAGCTTTGAATTTCCATTAACACTCAGCCCCGCCAATTAAAACTGGCTCTTCCTGATCAATAAACACACAACCCATTGTCAGGAGCTCAGCCTACACTCGAGTAGGACCCTGGCAGAGACACATGCCTGACTGGTATGTTCCCTCCCTCCTGGTCGATCGTTCGGGAGCTTCAAAAGCTTTCTTCAGCCCAAACATCACAGCAACCGATGCCAACCGACACTGGCACACTTAGGGATCCACAGAGTTTGCACAGTTCGCATGACAGACCCAGCAACTCAGCATTTTGGCTAATCTACTTTATTTGCATATAAACATACACGGAGCACTGCAACATGGCTCTCTCTCTAGCATCAGACAGCAAAGAGAAAAAGAACAAAGAACAATAGTACCACTTCACGGAACACAGTAACACAAACATCCTGTTTCCGTCACTTCCCACTCTGTGGAGTCAAAACATATACCATCATGTGATAGGCAACAATCCTATGACTGCAGTCATGGAGCAGGAATTCTAACATCCATTCCTAATCAGAATTGCTTTCCATGGGCCTGTCTTTCTGGTTAGTGTGCACAGGGTTGCCGAAAGCTGGGCAAGAATGGGGTGAATCAAATATTGTTGGACTATAATTCCCATCATCCATTGCCATTGACTATGTTACCTGGAGCTCATGGGAGCTGGAGTCTAACGGCATCTGGTGGGCCACAGGATTCCCATACCTAGCCTAAAGCTTTTGTTGGCTGCTCTACTATGGGGTGGGCAGGGAACCTTTTTTCAGCCTGTGGCAGATGGAGCCAGAGGCAAAAGTGGGCAGAGTGGTGACTGCAAATCTTCCTTTATGCAGGAGGCTGCTTTCTACACACACTCACAAGCAAGAGTCATGAGCAGAGCTCAAGGACCCATTCTAGCTAAGTAAAAACACTCAAGGAGGGTGTGAAGCAAGGCTGGTGAGGGGTGTGGCCTGGGGCAGGGGCATAGCATGGGTTAGGGGGTTGCCGGGGCGATTGTCCTAGGTGCCAGTCCTGCAGCACTTTGTAAAGCTGGGATCTGATCAGTTCCCAGCCTCGCAAAGCAGCTTGGGGAGGGTGGTGTGAGAATGGCGCCTTGGATCCCAGGTTTGTTCTCGAGGGGCTGAGATCAAAGGGTGCAAGGCATCCTTCTCACGCCACCCTCCCCAAGCCACTTCGCAAGGCTGGTATCTGATCAGCCAGTGCCCTATGCCAATTTTGCGAGGCTGGGCTTGTTCCAGCCTCTCAAAGCAGCTTGGAGCTGGTGTTGCGTTGGCTGTGCAGGCTGTGCTGGCACATGGTGGGCTTCATTCGCCTTCCGTGCCCCACTCTCTGCTAGCATGTGTGCCCCGGGCACCATAAATACACGCTCTGCCACTGGCGTGGAAGAGGCCAAAGAGTGAGGAAGAGAGGCCTGGATAGGGTTGCCTTTGGACCCTGGTTCTGAGGCCTGCTGATCTACCAATTTAAAGCTTGCAGTCATTTTCTTGAATCATTGCCAGTGTTTTTCTTCTTCTTCCTGATGCCTTTGTTGCTATTATTTTCTAAAAAATGTAATTTTAGTAAATGCTCTAAATTCTAAATTGTGTGTTCATTTCTAGGTGATGGACTATAATATTAACCTGGGGAAACACCTCCTCCCTTTAGTGGCTCAGGTGCTGAAGTACTGCTCATGCCCTCAGCTCAGGCATTACTTCCAGCAGCCGCCCCGCTGCTCCCTCTGGTCCCTGAAGCCCCACATTCGGCAGATGTGGCTGAAGGCGCTGCTTGTCATCCTGTATAAGGTAAATGCTTCTGTGTTGCTTGCCTGAGTCTTTCCTACAGCAACCGGCATGGATCCTGGGTAAGTATAGTGGTAAAAGACAAAGGTGCAATCGAGAGCATGGCTGATACCTCCAGCCCTGTCCTGTGTGGTTTATTTAACTCGGAACTGTTTTCCGTGGGGCTCTCAAATGACGAAAGAAGCATCACTAGCGAACAGCCTCCTAAATGTTTTGAGGCAATGTAGAAATATTTAAAATAAGAAGTAAAGAAACATCATTGCAGGTGCTTTTGTGAGATGACAGACAGGGTTATATGCATAGAAAACCCCCCCCCACTACATTTATAGCATTCTTATTTGTTTCCTATCCCTGTAGTTCACCAGTGTCTAATACTATATTCCCTTAATATTCAACTGCATTGATGAAAATTGAGCAACATTCACTGATTTCCATCCACTTGTACAACTGAAATCTGCTTGTGCAACAGTGTTTCTTTCCCCCTGCTCTCCAGCCCCCCACATGCCCCCCAAATTGCCAACACCCCTTGGAAGCTGCAGGGGGAGGAGAGGAAGGAAAAGCCCCATTGCATGAATGGACACTTGCTTCTGCTATGTTGGATCTTATCAATTAAACGTCACAAGAACCATAAGGCTTTACTCATGGAAATATTGCTGCTCTGCAGGCTGTGGAGTGAGAGTGTAGAAGCCTGTGGATGAAAATGGTGCACAAAATAATAGCAATACATGACTAGCTTGGTGGTGTTACAAAAACCACTGGCAGTCAAGGGGACCTGTAAACCAGACTGGAGGTGAGCCGTATACTTGATAAAATAACTAAAGCGAACTAGACTTTGGGTGAGTCACATCATTTAATAAGGGCAATTTTATATTGCCAAATAAAGCTAATTTAATTGCTTGTATTTATATATTTTTACAAAATAACTCATGTTTTGGGAAGAGGATCATTTTCAGCTGCTAGCCATGAAAGATTTCCCCTCTCTAAGTTGGTTTTGATAAAGCTATGAAGTGAGATATTTTCTCCAGATCTCAACATGAAATGCATTCTTACATTCAGCTTCACAGGGAAATTTGTATTTCTAGTCTGTTCAGTGGCTGGTTTTTGGCTACAATATGAGAGTATTCCACACATGATTTTGTGTAATATATTGCGCTGGCCCTTCTGTTAACTATATCACACACCTCCTTTAATGTTTATAGGTTCCCGTTGACTTTATCTATCATTTTCGTCCCTGGTTTTCTTCTGTTTCAAAACCTTCTCCTTTGCACTTGCATAATGTATTGTTTAGGTCAGTGGTGTTTTCAATACAAAAAAAACAACCTTTTCCATTTTTCTTGTTGTTGGACAGTATCCTTACAGAGATTGTGACATCAGCAAAATCATGTTGCATCTCATTCATATAACCGTCAACACTCTAAATGCACAGTACCACAGCTGCAAACCTCACGCCTCAGCAGGCCCTATGTACAGCGACAACAGCAACATAAGCCGCTACAGTGAGAAGGAAAAAGGTATTATATAATATTAAAATGTGAATGTGACGCTGAGGAAGCTGTGGGTGGCATGGATTAAGGAAGACTGTTTTCTGGCATGCTTAGCCTAGATTGAGAGGCCAGCTGTCCATGGACTGAGTTGGGTCAGCTGAAGGTGGATTTCCTGGCCCTCAAATGCCCTACCAAATTTTAACCATGTGGCTCATGGTTTCAATTGTAAGGAAACACACTTTTTTCCAGCTGGAACTCAGTTCCAGTACCTCTCAGGTAGGCACCATTGCCATTTGTAAGAGAACAAGAGAGGTGTTCCTGGTGCGTTCCGGCACCTTTCCCTAGAAAAATAGCACTGCTCTTATTTAATACAAATTCCCTGCTGTCCTTCAGGTGTCACACAATAAAAGCAAAAGAAAGCTTTCTCACATTCAGCTGAACAGGGTAGAGGAGTGACTACCTGTGTCCATTATAATGTCTATGGAGAGCTCCCTTGTGTGAAAATCTTACTCTTAAAGTAAAGGGCTCACAATCATGGGAAGAGAGCCTTCTGTAACTATGTTTTTCTAATTTCTTGTACACAAGGCTTTCAAGTCCACATAGGAAAGGAATTAGATCATTTTTAAAAAAAATAATAAAAGACACGGGTTGCCTAAGCTCCATTTCTCTTTCTTGCTAGCAACTTTTAACCAAAAGTATAAAAACAGCATTTAAAGAGAAAGCCCTAATGCATAACATTTCTGAACAACATGAGATAGAGAACAATGATATTTCTATGATTCTTTACCCTCTTTCAGAAGCGCTTATGGATATGCATAAAGGGAAATGAAATGTTCGTTATAAAGTCCATAAGGAACTCCTGCATATATAAAGAATATTTGTGGGGTTTCCAATCTAATTTACAGGAGGAGTGCTTAAGAAGGATTAGAATTTCAAGCAAGATAAACGACATATGTAACATTTCAAAGTATGAAACTGAATTAAGCTACGGTTTACGACTTAGGTGGGTTCCAACTAAGTTTTCCTATGAGTAGACCCATTGAAATCAAGAAACCTAACTTAGGCTGCATTCCTGAGGCAATTTATTCTATTTTGATTACTTTTCTCTAACTGTTAAGTTCCACACTGAGCTTTCACACAATGTAAAAGGCACTTCTGGAACTATAGTGAAACACAGTGCAAACTGAGTGCTCATTTCTGTGTTGTTTGCTTCCAGAAAAAAAAAAAATCTGTTTGCAAGCAATATGGAACTGAGTGCTAACTTGTGCTGCATTCCACTATAGCTCTACCATATTCTGCTATAGTTCTTGAAGTGGCTTTTACATTGTGTGAAAGTTCAAATATAATGTGGAAATTAACAGTTTGGGATATATCGTGAAAATGGAATAAACTGCCATGTGACTGCAGCCTTTAGGCATGTTCATTAATTTTAGTGGATTTACTCCGAGTAAAACTTGGCCAAATGCCACTCTTTATTTTACAAGCTGGAATGTGACATTTAATGCAGCAATTAATTTGCATTATTTCCTGAAGAGATTTGGAAAGTCTAAACTTCTTTTTTTTTAAAAAAAGGGGGGAAAAGAACCGGAATTAAGCTTGATACTGCAAGCAGATCTGGTGTCACTTTTAATAAAATCTACAGGAGACTTGCCTCAGAGGCTCTCCTAGGAGGACAAAGTGGAAAAAGAGTAAAAATAGATGCTGGCCTGCAGCAGTACCTTTTCTTACATGGTCTGCATGCTTGCCTCACAATTCTTGCCTTTAAGGAAGGAAAAATAAAAGAACATCTGTCACCAACTGAATTCACACATTCAGGACACGCCACAGACCCTTTCTAGGCCAGGTGTTATGCTATCTGAATTTAATAGAATCTTGGTCAACAAGTTTTTTTTAAAACAACAACAACGACATGATTTTGGAGTGAGGCATTGTTGCTTTCCAGATGTTGTTAGTTCTCATCATCCCCAGTCAGCATGGACAATGGTCAGGGAAGATGGGAGTAAGATCACCAACATCTGGAGGGCCATAAGTTATTCTTTTCTGCTGTAGACCTTTAGTAGTTTGGGGGGGGGGGAGCTGGCTGCAACAGATAGTGGCATCTTAACTGAGTGAAACACACACCAGTTCTTCTGTTCTAGCTTCAGAGGGCTTGGTTGCATCTTTCCCACCTCCTGAGTTTGCTGGAACAAGGGTTAGATGAAGCTCCTTTTTACTGTATTAGAACATCCAGCCATTTAGTCCAGTGCTGTCTACTTTGCCTGGCAGCTGCTTGGGTCATTCTGCACTGTACCATGGCTAGAAACTGTGACACTGTCCAGAATGCAAGTGGATACCCAGCTTGCTTGGACAGTGGTACAAAAACTGAAATATTTGTTAGTTTCAGGTATTGGTATCCAAGAAGGCCTTTATATCAAAGGGAAGTGGTAGTCCTCTTAGTTCCAGGACTATGACCTTGAAATGGAATTTCAGAGTTTTTCTCAAACTTCCACCAAAGGATAGGCCAGTTCCTATAAAGAAAACCAAAACTTGTAGTTTCAGGATGTTATACAACAGAGAGTCGGCACTTCTGAACATGTTAACTCCAACAGCTTTCTTAATGACCACTAGGGATCTCTCCTTCCCAAACTGCTCTAGGAAGCAGATGGCCCTCCCATCACATATTCTCAACTCACCGTAGTGTTGGCATACTTGCTGTGTGCTCAGTGAAATACTGTTGTGATAGAACTTACGCTGTCTGCCATTATTTGACCTTTATTTTTAAAACAATTAAACTGAAATAGAAGATCAGTGCATGAAGTTTTGATTGCCAAACTGTTTCACGTGCGATATGTTGCCTTTTGCCGCAGAATCAATGCTTGCATTTCTCTCTCCAGCGGAGGAAGACAGCGTCTTTGATGAGTCTGACATTCATGATACACCCACTGGAAACGGCAATAAAGAGTCTCAAACTTTCTTTGCGAGGCTGAAAAGAATTGGGGGCAGCAAAATGGTGAAATACCAGCCAGTCGAGATGAATGCTCAGAGAAGTATGTCATAAAAAAAAAAGAGAGCCACTAATTTTAAATGTAACCGAACATCTTTTATGCTGTACATTTTTCTTTTTTATACCTTATAAAAATGGTGTTAACCAAACAGACATGTGTACTAGACACCACATCGTATGCAACATGATGAGCACAAAGAAGGATTGTGGAGCTCTGAAAATAGATCACGAGGACTCCAAGGAAGCATGGGGAAATGTGTGCCATCGAATCATAGAGTAGTTTTGTAGTTTGATGCAGGAAAGCCAGAGATTGAGATAGGAGATCCCCAACAGGTAGCTCTCTAATCTCTGCTTGAAGATCGCCAATTATGATGAGCTAGTCTAGGGAATTGGCTCTATTGTTAAACTGCACCTCCACTGTTAAACCTTTGCAACTCATTAGATCTTGTCCAGCCCTTCTGGGCAACAAAGATCCAGTCTTTGGCTAGAGGTGAGAAACCAGGATAGTATTGGCTCTGGAAACACAGTTGAGGGATGGCTGGAAGTGGTGGGTATTTTTTTAAACTAGGAGAAGGGAGCATTAGAAGAACCTGGCTGCTGGAGCAGGTCAAAGTCCCATCTAGTCCAGCACCCCGTTTTCACAGTGGCCAACCAGTGAAACCAGTGCTTATGGGGAGCTTGAAAGCAGGACCTCAGTGCATCAGCATTCTCTCCCCTTGTGCTTCCAGCAATTCAGAGACATACTGCCTGCAACAGTGGAGGTAGAACATAGCCATCATGGCTAGTGGAACACATTGCCTAACAAGGTGTTGGGCTGTCCTTTGCTGGTGGTATTTAAGCTGCTGCTGTGGCTTATAATTGTACCTTGCTCATCGGACTGGGTTGCCCAGCCACTCTGGGTGGCTTCTAGCATATACAAAAACATTAAACATTAAGAACGTCCCTATATAGGGCTGCCTTCAGATGTCTTCTAAAGGTTGCATAATTACTTATCTACTTGACATCTGGTGGGAGGGTGTTCCACAGGTGGATGCCACTACCGAGAAGGCCCTCTTCCTGGTTCCCTGTAACCTCACTTCTCACAGTGAGGGAACTGCCAGAAGGCCCTCGGAGCTGGGTGTTCATCTGTTACAGATGCTGTAGTTGCAGTGTAGTGTTTGAGAGTGCTGTCCTGTCCTGTCTTGTCCTCGTCAGTTTTTCCCCGTCTGGATGCTCCATACAATGCTCATTGGGGTGCTATTGACCTTGCATTTACACCTGACAGCATTAGCTGTTAGGGGTGTGCAACTACTGGATTGAGGAGAAAGGAAGGCAAGGCACCACTGACTCTCCAGATGTAGGTGGACCACATCTCCCATCATCCCTGATCATTGGCCATGCTGGCTGGGGCTGATGAGAGTTGGAATCCAACAACATCTGAAGGGCAATTCTAATTTATTCAGCCCTATGCATTTCAGTTTCAGTGCTTCATCAAACAAAGCGCTCGAGAAGCTACTTAGCCTGCCTGGTCATTTTGCAACAGAACATGTGGTTTTACAGTGCTTCTGGTGAAGACTGTAATTGAAACCTGTTGGCTGAATCAATCATAAATATATTGCACCTTAGAAGTTCCCTCTTGTTCTAACAGCTGGACTGGAGCCAGATTCAGTCAAAAGCTCACTATTGATTTTCTTTCTTTCAGTACCGAGTTTTTCTCAATGTACTGTTAACTGATTTTAAAAATATCTTCCCATGTTTTAGATTATAGAAAACCTCATGTTGGGCCAGTCTTGAGCCAGCACTGTGTTATCACAGAGTCATAGAATTGTAGAGTTGGGAGGGACCCCATGGGTCATCTAGTCCAACCCCTTGCAATGCAGGAATCTCAGCTACAGCATCCATGAGAGATGACCATCCAAGCTCTGCTTAAAAACCTCCAAGGAAGGAGAGTCCAAAACCTCCCAAGGGAGACTGTTCCACTGTCAAACAGCTCTTACTGCCAGAAAGTTTTTGTTGTGTCTTGTGTGGAACTAATTCTGCATGCCTCTAAATTAATTTTGAAATCAACGCTAGGATTTGCATCTAAAATGCGATAGTGCCTAATGATGGAATGCAAGGGGGGAATGGTGGAAATGCCAGTCACTTGCATGGTACTAGCTCTTTCCCCCTGTTTCAACCAGGTGAAATAGAACTTGCTGAATATAGAGAAACAGGAGTATTGCAAGACAACATTCTGCGCTGTGTGAGAGAAGAAAGCATTCAGAAGAAGAAACTGCGCTCACTAAAACAAAAATCGCTTGACATAGGAAATGCCGACTCCCTCTTGTTTACATTGGATGAACACCGCCGGAAGTCGTGCATAGACCACTGCGACTTAGAGAAGCCTCCCGCCACTTCCACAGCACTAAGGCAGAACGAGTACGGGCAGCCGCGGCAAAATTCCTCTACCAAGACGGAAGATGGAGACGGAGGGGAGAAGGAGAACCCGCCTGCCATCCCAGAAAGAACCCTAGCAAGGCGGAGGCCTATCATACCAGAAGTCAGGTTAAACTGCATGGAGCCATATGAAGTGAAAGTGGATTCCCCAGCCAAATGTTCTCCTCCAAAGGAGGACTTGGACCTTATAGACCTCTCCTCTGATTCAACCTCAGGACCTGAAAAGCAGTCGGTGGTCTCCAATTCAGACAGCGACTCATTGGTCTTTGAACCGCTCCCTCCTCTCAGGATAGTGGAAAGTGATGAGGAAGATGCTGACCTCCCAAGCCAGCGGAATGACAGCATCTCCGGCAAGATGGCTCCCTCATCTCCATCAAGTCCCACCAGCCTCTCTGTGCTCAGCCTCAGCACGACCCCTCTTGTGCAGTTCAGCATTGAAGATTGCTCCAAAGATGTGCTCCCTTCTGCATCAAGCCATATCGTTTCATTCGCAGAAGAGGAAGCCACCTCCATTCCTCTGGAAGGTCAGAAAGATGTTGATCAGCTGCCTAAGCCAGAAGAAGTCCACGAGGCACCCCCCGGCAGCCCCCTCACGCTGAAGCAGAAACGAGATATGCTGCAGAAGTCCTTTGCTCTTCCAGAGATGTCCATCGATGATAACTTTGATTTATGCATAGAGGAGATTAAGCCGATCGGGCCCTTTCCCAGTTCAAGTGGGAAAAGCGTCTTCATCAAGGCTCCTGAGGACTCTGAGGTCCAAACGGAAAGCGATAAGCCGGACGCCGGTGCAGAATCTGATACGGAGCAAAGCACAGAACAGAAGCAGGAGGAGGAAGCCGAAGAGTCGGAATTTAAGATCCAGATTGTTCCAAGGCAGAGGAAGCAGAGGAAGATTGCAGTGAGCGCCATTCAGAGAGAGTACCTTGACATTTCCTTCAACATCTTAGACAAGCTGGGGGAGCAGAAAGAGTCAGGTAAGCAGAAGCTGTGGGTCAACCCACCTGAAAAATAAATGTTCTCTTCCTGCTACTGTGCTAGAGGAAAGAGAGAATTTCTTACACTGCTCTTCCCAGCAGTAATGGGGTGAATTCGCAATTGGGGGAATTTGAAGTAAGAGCTCCCCTACTATGAAAGGCCTCATCTCAATTTGAGCCAGGCTCAGACCCCCTCAAATCTGAGTATAGCTCACAATGGGCTTTGTCCATTTCTCTCACCTCTTTCCTAAGGATTCCCCCTTAATTTGAGAAGGAAAAGGTGAAAACTGGCAGGGAAGGTGGAGGCACATGACACACACGCACATGTGCACATGCACACACAGAAATAAATTTTTCAGACCCTGTCCTAGTTTCCCTAGGTTCTGTCACCATTGAGAATCAAGCCAGCACCACTCTGAGTAGCATTGCCTGTTCCTCTGCAGAGTCACACCCTCAGTTACACTAGCAGGAGGGTCCCTCTAGCATGTTGGAATCTGCGTTTGACTGAGATGATAAGGCTCATCTTCCTCCGGCCGAGTCCTTTGGAATTGCCTCCAAAGTGATTACCGACCTGAGCCTTTGATGAGGCCCCAGGCACATTCCCACCCAGCAGAGAATCAAAGCAGCATGCAGAAGTGATGAGATTTATGGCTACATTGCAAAGAGTTTTATCGCTAAGCTACACAGACAGAAAATACATCCTCTCTCTGTGAAAGGCAGAGAGCAACTGAAACAAACAAAGGAACAGGAAACCAGTAACGTCACATCCGTCTCCCGTGAGACTTCCAACAGCCTGGACTGTCTCTGGAATGTAAACAGAGTCTTGTGACTCTAAGCAGCAGCACAGTGGCACAAACAGAAACTAACGTAGCACAGCATTCCCCAAGGTGGGCGATACCGCCCCCGGGGGATGCTGGGACAATCCATGGTGGGGGGTGGTAGTAGCCTTGGGTGCAATTGGGGTGGCGGCGTTGAATAAAAATAAGGGGGTGGTGGAAGCATAAAGGAATGAGAGAAGAGAAGGAAAAAATGAAGAAAAAATATTTGTACATGTTCCATCTGTTGTGCAATGACACTTACCACCAGGCGGTAGGCCAAATAAGTTTGGGAACCTCTGCTCACCCATAATGGGCTTTCCCCTTTCTTGCCCCCCCCCTCATGTCCCTTCATGCACTCCAAAACAACTCTGTGGAGTTGGGAGAATTTCCAGGACGGCATGTGCAAGGAGAGGCGATAGTTCTGTCTGGCGAGCAGAAATGAGAGTGAGAATTCTGGAGCTGGGGTGCCACTTTAGAGAAGACCCTGTTCTGGTTTCTGACCAATTGGATCTCTGTTAAAGGTGCTACAACTGCAATGGCCTCCCCACCGTATTTCAGCTCATGGGCATACTGTAATATTGGGAGAGGCATCTTGAAACAGGGTTTTGTATATTTCTGAGTTCCCCAAAGAGGCGCAATTTGCACCTTTCTATTACGCCCCTTTTAGGATCTCTGCCAATGAAGGGGTGGGAGGTAGGTCCTTGTGCAGAAGCTTCCATGAGTCAGGTGCATTTATCGTCCTCCTAGAAGTGAATGCCAAGTGCTCGCATAAAGTAAAAGCCGAACACTTCAGGATGTTTTCCTTATGCACAAATCTCATTTCGAAGTCATTTGTAATAAGCGGGAGCCTTTCTTCTGTCAAAGTGTCTCATTTATTCCAAACCATCGCTTGTAGAGCCAAGTGGTGTATTGGGGTGAAGTGGGGGGTGGGAATTAGACTGAGAAAGGGTGGTTGATGAACAAGCGTTCCCTGGGTTTTTTGGGTTTTTTTGAAGGCCAAAAAGAGAATCTGAGCTTCAAGCGCTGTTTCTCTTTGCAGATGCTTCAGCTAAAGTCCTTTCAACCCTCGAAATGCCAAGGGAATCATCATCTGCGCCGACACTTGAAGCAGGTGTACCAGAGATGAGTAGCCATTCTTCCATGTCAAGTAAGTTTTCCCCTGGCTTTGAGGAGAGGAACTCTGTTACGGCACTTGAGGGCTTCTTAGGATGGTTTTGCCATCTGGCGCATCACCTTCCTCCACTAATTTACATTTGACTGGTCCTTTATGTGCCTTGTGCGCAGGCCGATTAATTGACTCCGTGAGAATGGGAGTGGCGTTGGCAGTCTGTAAGAGCAAGGCATACTAGGAGGGAATGGATAAATCAGTTTCTTTCAGCTTCCTGTTTTTCCAGTCATAAGTTTCCCATATTTCTTTTTTTTTTTTTATAAATATTTTTTATTGGTTTTTTACACATATAAAAACAATACAAAACAAAACACATACATCAAAAACATACAACAAAAAATTGACTTCCCCATACCTTCCTTTCACCACATCCTTGTTTTAACATTTTTTCAGCAACCCTTCAGTCGATTTTAGCTCAAATCTCTTTTAGATTTACATAAGGTTTACCATTTACAGCTGTAATTCTCGATTTCTTACCCCTAACATCTTAACAGTCCTCAATTTTACAATAGTTCTTAAGATATATTTTAAATTTTCTCCAGTCCTCCTCCACTGTCTCTTTCCTCTGGTCACGGATTCTGCCGGTCATCTCTGCCAGTCCCATGTATTCCGTCACCTTCGTCTGCCATTCTTCCAGAGAGGGTAGTTCTTGCATCTTCCAATACTTTGCCAGTAAGATTCTTGCTGCTGTGGTTGCATACATAAAAAAATTCTTATCCTTCTTTGGTACCAATTGGCCGACCATGCCCAAGAGAAAAGCCTCCGGTTTCTTAGCAAATGTCCATTTAAGGACTTTCTTAATTTCATTATAGATCATTTCCCAGTAGGCCTTAATCTTTGGACAGGTCCACCAAAGATGATAGAATGTACCTTCAAAGTTTCCCATATTTCCACATTGGTTAGCTTTTTTCTTTTATGAAGTCCTCATGAAAATTCATCAACATACACATATTATTATTTTTTTTGCAAGCAATTCCACCTAATAGATTGTGTATGCTGTTTATGGCATGGTGTGTGGCAATCAGCAGATCATCAGGGATTGCCAAACTCCTATACAAGCTATCTGGCAAGCATGGATGGGTCATTCCATATCAAGTGATCCAACTTTTTTTACTTTTTTGTCATCCAATTTTCTTAATATTTTGTACACTTGTTGAATGACCAAAATTAAGTTTAATTCTAAAATTTTAACTTTTTATCTCATCCCGTTTGTGAGTTATGGGGGTTTGAAATTTCAAAAAAAATGACAATTTTGGCCTTACACAAAAACATTAAAAGCTCAGTGTTTGGTGTAAAGTATAAATAATGGAAAAATAAATGTTTTCAGACCGATTTCATGTGCAAGGTTTTTTCTCCATGATTTTGTTTGTTATTCATTTTGTTGTAATGTTCATGAAATGAAGTACTAACAAGAATTCTTTCAAAATATTTATTCTATCATGCAATAGCAAGCTATCACTTCAAACACCTTTTTAAAAGAAGAGCCTGACTAGCTTTTCAGATACAACTTTCTAAAGACATGCTTGAAGTAGCTGATATTACAGTTTGAAGTCTTGTTTATTCTGTTATATTTTACTCCAAGAAGACCCATTTATCCTAAATAGAAGCCAATAAGGCATTTAAAGTAAGTCCATCATCTGACATATCATATTAAAGCCCATGAAGTTCTGAAGAGATTGGTGTTTTTAGTTTTGACGCATCTCAATTATGGGCTGAGCTTTTAAGGTTTTAGTGTAGTCCAGCAAGGCCAAAATTTTCATTTTAAAAAATTTCAAACCCTCATAACTCACAAACAGGATGGGATAAAAAAATTAAAATTTTAGATTTAAACTTAGTTTTGATCATTCAACAAGTGTACAAAATATTAAGAAAATTGGATGACAAAAAGTAAAAAAGTTGGATCACTTGATATGGAATGATCCGAATACTCAGCTTATTGTCGGGCATTGCAAATGCCCCATGCATGTTTCTTCGCAAGCGCTGACGTTTAGCTGTGCAGGGGAAGATTGGTCACCTAACATCATTGTGACATCAGGTGATTGACAGCTTGGCACACCTGTCAAACGCAGCCCTCAGGGGTGGGGTGGGAGAGATAAGGATCTGGTGGGATCCAGTTTCCCTCTCTTGTCATAACTGAGGCAATTTTGATCTGGTTTATTGGTTTACTTTTTTATGTTTTAAAGTAGGTGTAGTGGTTTGGAGTTACTCGTGCGTAAGCCGACCCCGTTTGGGTGCTTGGTTGCCTGGTTAAACCCTTTGGACTGCACAGCCCATCTCCACTTGACTGCCTCAGTCACTGGCAGAATCTGTCTGTGGGCGTTTCTTAAACCTCTGCCAGCATAAAAGCTGTTTGACACCTAATCGTCTCCGCCTCTCATTGCGCGGGAGTCTCCTGCGCAGGGTGGGCGTGGGTAGCGGAGTGCCTGGGCTCTCTTCACTGACTTCCAGGGAAGAATCCCGGAGCCCTTCCACCTCCTCTTCCCATTGCTCTCCTGAACTCTTGGTGTCACACGTATTTCCTTCCCCTTCCACCAAGCTGAGTCTCCCCCTTGTGCTAGGACCTTCACCTGCAGAATCTGAGACCCTCTCCTTCTCCCGTGTCTCTGATGTCAGTTCCCTGACAGTAGGCTTGTAAATTTTTCTTGATTTTACTGCTTTATCTTTTGTAAACCGCTTTGAGCTTCTTTACAGCTAAGCAGTGAATAAATTCTATGAAATAAATAAATAACTGTTCCAAGTTTTCTGGGCCATGTATGGCCACTTTAAAATGGTTCCACCAGAGAATGCCAGATTAATTTTATAAAGCCATTGATAGCATGGGCATGCATAAAGTATTATGTGCGAAAACTCATATAGTCAGAAACATGGATATTGTGCTGTATTGGCCCACCTGCACCTCAAATATTAGAGAATCCTTTCATTCCCAACCCCCATTATAAAAACAACACTCCAGTATTAATAGTCAAAGCTGTCCTTGAGACATCAGATAAGTAACTTCCAGAAACCGAAATCAGTGTTCTGATAATGAATAATATGCCTGAGAGAAGCTTTAATTTCCATTATAAAAGCAAAGGATCCATTTCAAAACAGCCAATTTCCTATGTTTTCAACTCTCATCTGTGCCCCAAGCAATAATGTCTGCTCTGAAATTTTAATTGCTGTTCTTTCATTGGGAAATTCAGTGTTTGATAAACTGATAAGGCTTTCATTTTAAACCATTGCACTGGAGATGATGGAAGTTATGTTGTTCCCAACTGGATGTGAAAGACTTCTTTCTGCAGCACACTTCCCTTTTAAAAGCACAGAATCCTATTATATCAAATCCTATTAAATCAAATGGAACCAGAATTTGCATCAATTCCAGCAGGTCAGACAGGATGTTGTCTGGGGTATTGAAAGAAGCAAAATGTACACAAGGACGTCCGAGGGCAACACTCTGCACTGAAATACTTTTGAAATGGGTTCAGTCTGACATTCACCAGCAGATGACATGGACTGGTACTAATGCTTGCTTTGGATCCAAAAACCAAATCCTTCCAAACAAAACCATACAATCTCTTCAAATTTTATTTTCATTAGGACTTTGCATCGGCTCCTGGTAAATCCTAATTCCAAACCCAATCAGGCTGATTTGGTTTGACCTGGGATACATCAAGGCTGAAGCTACACAACTATAAAAAATGCTCTGGGGAAAAAAACACATTTTAAAGCTCACAATGGGAAATTTCATAGAGTTCCTATTTCAGCTCTACAGCGCCATATGGTGTCACAGCGTTATAACGCATTTATAACGTTTTATTTTCACTAATGTAGCTGAGTCCCCAGAGTGAGTTGAGGCAGCCATGGGCCAGATTTCCGAACATGTTCACAGTTTCTTACGTTCTTCTGGTTTTTTTAAAAAAATGTTTTATGTTCTACTGGATCAGACCAAAAACCTATCTAGCTTCCTGTTTTCACACCACAGCAGCCAACCTGATTCCTATGGGGAGCTCAGAAGGAGAGCATGAGTGCGGTAGCACTCTTCTACCCAAGATCCTCAGAAACTGTTATTCAGAGACGTACTGATTCCAGTATTGGAGGGAAAACATAGGCATCATGGCTGGTAGCCATTGATGGTCACTTATAGCCTTCTTTTTGCTGAATTTGTCTATAAGCCATACTCCTACCTTTCCACATGGAACACTGAATGGTGAGAACACACACACACACACACACACACACAAATCTCACTGGATCCGGCGATCAGTTTCTTCAAATATTCCCGAAGGACTATCTTGCAAAAGATGGAGTAGACTTGTTTTCTTTAAAAATAAAATAAAATCCAATTTTTCATTTTACAATGTTTCTACAACAAAAATTAAATCTAAACAAACATCAACATTTTCTTTGACTTCCCTCCCTTCTTCTCCGTGGTTCCTTATTCTGCATCTCAATCTTACTGCATAACCAGTTCCAAAATCATATTGAAACATGTATTTCATCTCAGTGAACTCATTTCGGAATGCATTTTATCCTAAAATAGGTATTCTTTTATGTTATTTTTTAGCCAAGGACTGTATTGCAGAAAACAGAGGTGTGCAAAAAGTAGAAGGATGATTACATTCTGAACTATGTGTTAGTAGGGGAGGTGTGGGTTAGATCAGTTCACTTTATAATATGTGCCCAGTGAAAATCTCCATCCTGAAGCTCTTCCATTTCTGACTTGCAGCCCAGTTCCGACAAATGAAGAGGGGTTCTCTGGGAGCTCTCACTATGAACCAGCTAATGAAGAGGCAGCTGGAACACCAGTCTAGTGCCCCTCATAATATCAGCACATGGGACACTGGTAAGTATTTCCACTCTCCATCCCTGTGTCCCTCTGTGCCTCTCTTTTCCCTTTCCTTTCTCTTCCATCGTTCTGGTCCCATAGGCTAATCAATGGCTGTGTCTGCTTGCTGTGCTGAATTGCTGGTGTTGTAGAATCTTCCACTGCATAGCTCAGTTGGCTAGAGCACGGTGCTGATAACTCCAAGGCTGCAGGTTCGATCCCCGTATGGGACAGCTGAATATTCCTGCATTGCAGGGCATTGGACTAGGTGATCCTCTTGCAACTCTACAATTCTATGATTCTTTGGAAAGAAGCCTGGCTTAAAACCAAGTCAACGGAAAGACTACGATCTTGTTGATAGGGAAGCCACTGTTTTTCTTCTGTGAAATCTTCAAACATCATAGATTGAACACCAGTTTGATCTAAACTGAGGATGTGCATGGCTGGATCAATGGATACTGAAGAGCCTGCTTTTGCTTTCATATATCTCTGCTTCTATATTAGGCAGGGGCAGCCCTACCATTAGGCAGAATGAGGCAACCACAGATGCTGGGGCACAGTAGCCTGCAAGTCTTCCACCTCAACTTCCTAGCTATTCCTCTCTGTTTTCAAATGGCCTGTCATTGGCCCCCTAACCTGGCCTGCTACCGCAGGTGTGGTCAAGAATGCTATCTTGACACCAGTGTTGAATTAAGATTAATCTGACAGTTCAGTCAGTTTCTATACGTGGAGTGGGGAGGAGATGTGATCCTATTCTTTAAGCCACTGAGCCTCTTGGGCTTGCCATAGGTCGGCAGTTTGAATCCGTAAGACGATGTGCACAATGATTGCTCTGTCCCAGCTCCTGCCAACCTAGCAGTTCAAAAACACACCAGTGCAAGTAGATAAATAGATACCTCTGCGGCGGGAAGGTAAGCGGCATTTCCGTGCACTCTGGTTTCTGTCATGGTGTTCTGTTGTGCCAGAACTGGTTTAGTCATGACCTGGAAAGCTGTCTGTGGACAAACACCGGCTCCCTCAGCCTGAAGCAAGATGAGCACCACACCCCATAGTCACCTTTGACTGGACTTAAACCATCCAGGGGTCCTTTACCTTACCTACTTCCAACAGCCAAATTCCTTGGGCCAGTCCTGATTTCAGACCTCTCTCTTGATGACCACTGGTGCAACTAGGCATGGTGTATGAGATCCTTCTAATTAGAACAAATAGGACTGTGTGTGTGTGTGTGTGTGTGTGTGGTCACTCTTATACCACTTGAACACTCGCAGAGAATCCTGGGAACCGTTGTTTGTTAAGAATGCTGATGTTAAAGACCTAAAATCCTTAACAAGCTGCAGTTCTCCGGAGTCTCTGTGACTGCTAAAGCAGGATAAGTGTGTGCTAAGTATATAGTGTGGGTGCGTCTTCTGTGTGGATGTGAAAGACACAGAGATTTGGATCAGCCCACAATGCTGGGGGAGGCGAGTTAACCCTTTCCCTGCTGCATAACTTTCCGGGGAAAATCATCCCCCAAAGCTACTATTTCCTTGACCAGGAAAACAATACCACTTTGTCCCTTTCCCATTTTGCTGGGTTGGTAGCTTGCCTTTAGAAGTGTGTGGGATCGTTTTCATGCAGCTCTCCCCCCCCATGTCTAGTTTGGTCCTTGGAAACGGAAAGGCAAGGACTCAGAGAAGTATTCCTCAAGGATTTTACTTGTGTGCACTAGCAAACGTTATTTCCTTGGGGAAAGAAAGACTCGCCTCTTCTCCCTCTGGTTGAGCTTCATCATTGGTTTCATAGTAGCTCAATTTATTCCCACACAGGAGGCAGCTATGCCACTTACAACCAGCGGGTGCTCAAAGTAGAACATGATACCCTGCAGGAGGGATGGTGGAACCTGTGGCCCTCCAGCCATTTGCTGGACTACAACACCCATCATCCTCAGTCACTGACCATGCTAGCTGGGGCTGATGGGAGTTGGAGTCCAACAGCATCTGAAGAGCAGCAAGTTCCTCACCCCGGATCGGGTCAGGCTGGACCGCTAGTTCATACAAATTGTGGCCGTTTTTATAATCAAGACTTCTGTCCTCCTACTTCTCTTATCGTTGTTTAAAAACAAAATGAAGACATTTGGTTTTCAGTGTGTGTGTGTCTATTAACATATCTTTGCTAACCACACTAAACATTTATTAAGCCTTTGGCTCTCTTTCCCACCCCTCTATAATTCTGTAGAATCCTCCAGGATGTCCCACTCGGCTGATGATTTTACAGAATGATAGATCCTGGCAAATTACAGGGACCAGATGCTTCACTGCAGTTATCTTCCAAAATTATGCATTTGGGGAACTTCTGCAATGAAGCGGGAAATGCCAGGAGAATTCCCAAGATGGAAAGCAAGGGAAATGTCTCTGTCACCAGATTAGTTGATGCACATGGATCAGAAACGGCCGTTTAATTCAGAATCAGTTTAGTGTTCTGTTCCTTCTTGGACGCCTGTGGTACTGAGATCAGCATTGTTTCGGATAACTCACCCTGGGATTGGACTAAAGATTCCTGTTCATGAACAGTCCCAGATTTACCAGATTAATTTTTCTGCTGTCTTGTTTGCTATATTATACAGTCCCATTTCTGCTGTTAGGCCCCGTAGTGTGCCAATGATGTCACTAACCTTAACTGCACTGCCCATCTTTCCCCCATTCTTCCTGCCCTCCCTGAAGAGTTAGCAGTTCTGGCAATATGGGAGCTGTACTTGAGGAGTGAATGGGGACAGCAGCATGGGCCAAGCTGTGCCTTACAGGCTTCAGGAGCCCTAACACAGCCTTACAAGATTGGCAGTGGTGAGATTGCAGTTTTCCAAACCCAGATGGACCTTCTGGAAAACGTGGGAAATCCCCTCCCCCATGCTCATTCCACCTAGAAAAGAAGAACGCTAGTTTTCTTTACTTCTTGGCTACCACATGTCTTCTGCTCTGCTTAACCTCTGATTTTAACATAGATAATTTCTAAACTTGTTTCAGAATTGGTGCAGTTTGCCACAGTTTGCCATTCTTTTCCATTTTCTTTCCGCCCCGCAAATGTCTTTAATTAGGGGGGAAAGCTTCCATTTTGTGGAGGTGACTTTTGAGTTCGCCTTTCTCACACTTCATTTCATCCTTGGATTCTTTTTCTGCAATGCAAATTCGCCATGTAAACCTAAAGCATCCTGTGCCATTGTGGTGAGCATCTTTGATCTTGTTTTGCTGTGTGCTTGACATTGCCTTCTACTACAGCTCTTAACACATTCCATTTCTTTCTGTATATAGTTCCCAATTTAATATATATTCTAAATCCTCTAACCACTTCAGCTCTTCTAGAGTTTGGTAGGAATGATGTGGTGCCCAAATCTAAAGATCTGAGGAACATTAGACCGCCCCTCAAAAAAACCAGTAGGTCTTTGTGCTTGACCCCAGCTGTTGCTATTTCAGCACATTCTCTGCCTTCTTTAAAATATATATTTAAGTTAGGAAGTGGGCTCAGCATCTAGGGAGGGGATATCGCTCAGTGGGTGAGACATACTTCACATGCAGAAGGTACCAGGCTCAATTCCTGGTACCACCACTTCAAATATATGAAAGACTTCTGTCTGAGATACAGCGAATGCAATCTCAGGTTCAATCTCAAGGCAGGGCCGGGGAAGACTGCCAGTTCACAACACTGAGCTAAATGGACAAATGGTCTGACCTGGTCTGCCTTCTTCTCTTTCCAATAGGAGTTGTCTTTTTTTTCTAGTTGCCTTGCATTAGCTGTTTGTCGCTAGCTGTTGTGCTCGTGCGTGGTGTCTTTGTGGTGCTGGTGGCAGACTCTCAACGGAGACTAGAGGGGACTGAAGTTCTCTGTTTATCCACAGAACAGATACAGCATGGGAAGAGGCCGTGCAATGTCTCAGTTTGCCTAAACCCTGACCTGGAGGGACCACCACTAAGAATAAGAGGTTAGTTCAGTGTCCATTCAGCCTTGGTTTCACCTCCGCAGCTTCACAACCAAGGTGCTTAGTTAGAGCTGAATATGATGGTGGTTCTGGCAGTCTCTGAGCTGACCTCATCGACCATTTTGCACAGAGCCTTGGATTACAAGACTAGATATCTCCCCAGCCCAGGTTTGAAGTGGGCAACTTGGAGCTCTCACAATGTTCTTCTTTCAGCGCAATCGGTTTTTTCTTGTTTATGATCTCTAGCAAAGTTTGGCAACTGTTTCTTTGCAAAAGAGCAGCAAGCTGACTCTGAAATTGCTTTGTCTCTCAGGCGTCTCGCTAATCTAGCCCCTGTAATGAATTCTGAGCTATCCTTATTTCATGTTACAGCACAGTACGATAGGGGATAGGGAAATTGTGCATTCTTATTACGATGTTCTGGTTAAAGTAGGTGACCTCCCCTCGCCCCCTGCTGATATGCAGACCTGCAGCTTCATATTATCTGCTGGCTTCTAACTGCACACACCAGCCTCCAGCTGCCTCAGAATTTTGTGCTAGGGAAGCCATTCAATCGCTTAAGTCACAAAGAAAGAGTTAGGGCAGGCACATGTAATCAGTACAGCTTTCATTCTGTGTTATCATTGTTGAAGAGTTCTGAAGACTAAGAGTCCATCAAGTTAAGCTCCAAAGGACCATTGAAGATATCCATTCTTGGACTTGATGGAGGAAGTTTGTGGTTGGCTTCCTAGTCCATTTTAGCACGGCAGGATCTAACTCTGATTCCAAATGATGTTGCAGTAACTTATTTACCATAGGAAAGAGTTTATGTAATGGCAGCTGCAGAAATCACATCTGTATAACTACCATGGATTGCCAGGCTTCTTTGGACATGTTAACCCCCCCCCCAAAAAAAACACCATTATTAATTGCCCAGTAGTTCGCTACCTGTCTGTGTTTTCTAGATAGTCTTAGCTCTGTGACCCACTCTCCTTAACCTCTGACTCCCCCCCCTCCAGGTTTACATGGCTTCCCCATGTTTCTATTTGAAAAAGGTGCTGTAGTGACCCTCTTTCAATTGTACTCTTTCTAAGCCCCTAATCACCCAGCATATATAGATGATGAGTTTACTCTCATATCGGCCTGTTTTGCCTCTGACAGATGCTAGCCATCCAAAGCTAAGATTTCATTTCGCCTCCTCTGTCTAAGTGAAACTGTTTGCCAGGTCTTGATGAACGGACATTTTCAGTCCCTAACCTTTCTTAAAGGTGAGAAGTATTTCATCTAACATCACATAAAGAACCAACCCATTGATTGAAAGAATCGCTGGCTGGCCAACTCTGTTCTGCAGTGCGCCTCTTTCCTCTAAAGAAGGGACCGGAACAGGATTGTGAATGCAAAACTGGGACATCCTCTTGGTTTCTTCTTTTGGTGTCTTTGACTTTGATAGAGAATATCATAGAAGAACAAGAAACCAAGTATGATCGAAGGGGTTCTCCAAACTCACTGCTATTTGTGCTTCTAGCGCGGCTCTTTATTGGGGACGATCCTTCAGATTTCTCTGGAGAAGTATTCTCTAGCAGATCTTTGATTACTTTAGAAACATCTCATCACTTTTGATAAAATTTACATCAGCAGAAGGTATTGTCAATAGAATCCATTGGTCAAAAGAGAAATCTACTTTCACGTACAAAACAGTTACTTTTGTTTTTTAATTCCATTAATATTCAAGGATCCTTCCTTCCTTCCTTCCTTCCTTCCTTCCTTCCTTCCTTCCTCTTCCTCTTTCTCTTTCTCTTTCTCTTTCTCTTTCTCTTTCTCTTTCTCTTTCTTTCTCTCCCCCTTCTCTCTCTAGGTGCCACAAAATCTAGCTTGCTGTCAGCACCCAGTATAGTCAGTATGTTTGTACCAGCACCCGAAGACTTTATTGATGACCAACCGACCATGATGACTGACAAGTAAGCATCTTCATTTCTTCATTCTAATTACACACACAAATGATGGCAAACACACAAATGATGAAACAGTCAAAACATCTACAAAGCTATTCCAGTGCAGGTTCAGACTGGGAAAGGTCTCTATTAAAAAAGCTTGTTAAAAGAAGAAAGTCTTCAGTAAGTGCTGAAGAGGCAACAGAGATGACGCCCATCTAATACTCAAGGGGAGGAAATTCCTAAGAGTAGTTTTGTGCCTGATTCCTACATTGGGTGAAACAGACCTCCTGATATCTACAGAAGACCTTCAGCTGCAGAGTGCAGTGGTCTGACTGGCTATATAAGGGGAGAGATGATTTTTCAGGTATCCCAGTCCCACCCCGTATCGGGCTTTATACACTGAAACCAGCTTAGAACTTAGCCCAGAGGTTAACAGGTAGCCACTTACATATTTAGTGGTTTGTCATTTAAGACCAACCATAGACATAGAGTTGATTTATAAACAGCAGCAGCAGCAGCAGCAGCAGCAGCAAACTTTGTAACCCAAACAAAACTGGAAGTATCTTTAGAAGACTTTCTTAAACTTTTCAAGTAAAGAAAGTTGGAAGGCCAAAATAGAAGGCACTTGTAACAAGATTTAGACTAGATGAGAACTGGGGATTATTATTATTTTGAAAAAAAGCTCCCTCAAGGCAAGAAAAACCTTCCTTTTCCCCGATAGGAGTATGATGTTTCTCATTTTGATGATTTGGGTGGGATGGGGCAAAGGGAGGGGGAAATAACAAGAAAAGACTGCAATGCAATTTTTGACAGGAGTCCTATTTTTAAAGGGACATTATGGGGAAATAACAGGTTTATTTATTGAGTTATTTGAATATTTATTCAATGTGTATCTTTCCTCCCCCCCCTCGCCCAAAAAGGAGCCCTGGGTGCCAAACACATCAATCAAAATCACAATTAAATTAAGTTAAAAATATTCTTAAAACCATGAAAATCATTGTTTCAGCCAGAGATCTCAGAATTGCCAGGAACAGTGCCATTCAGTCTTATTATTATTATTATTATTATTATTATTATTATTATTATTATTCCACCCTTCATCTGAGGATCACAGGGTAGTTGACAATATAAAATGCCTGGGTAAACAGGAATGTTTTGAAATTCATACTGTAAGTATGCTTTTCTGTTTGTTTTTTATGCTGTATTTTTTATGTTGTGAACCCCCCTGAGATCTACGGATGAACAGCGGCATACAAATTTATTAATTTATTAATAATAATAAGTCAATAATGAGGGGGACAGATGCGCATTCCACAATGGGGAGCTGCCACTGAAAAGGCCCTGTCATGGAAGCAGTGGCAACTGGGCAGATGCTAGGATGATGAATTGCACACAGCCAAAAGAGAGGACTGGGGAACAGGTTGGCATAAAATTCACAATGCTTAAATGCATGCACATTTAGACATAATTACTGTAGTGTAAATAGAACTGTAGTACATCTCGCAATAGTGAAAAAGACGGACCTGTTCAGTGTGCTATCCCAGCGCTGAACCTTGATGGGCATCTTCAATACAGCTGTTCTTCCTCCTTCTTTATCTTTAAACTGGGCTGGGATTGAAGAACCCTCGAAACAAAGTACGCCTTCAAATAGAAGACTGTCTTGTGTAAAACAGGACATGTGGCCACCCCTGGAGGTGCCCAGAGGCAAAGTACTCAGACAAAAATGTGTTGGGAATGGTATCTCACCTTGTGCTCTGACCATTCTTCATTACTCCTCTGAATGCATTAATCAGGTACCAGTGGCTGGAAAAACCCTGACTGTAGCATTACAAACGGAATAAAAGGAAGTAGAATTAAGATTTTCATTTTATTTTTGCAAATGACCAAATCTCTCGCGAGGTTAATTTTGTATCAGCCGGTCAGTCTGCCTGCTTCCAGAAAGCTTTGGCAGCAGGTAGTAAACTGGGCTAAATGAGATTGACTTTCATGACCTTGCTGGCATTTTCTCATGCTGCCGCTGAGAGGGAAGAGGAAAATTGCCTGTACAATCCCATTAAGTTCAAATATCACAATCTGTTGGAGACATTAGTGAGTGGTTGATCAAATTACCCAAGCATGCCCATTGGGCCGAGATGTACTGGTTTCCCAATGTTGTTTGTCTCTTTCTGTGCCCTGCGATATTCTGCCTCATCTCTCCTGCATCTGACATGTCCCTTAAGATCACACATTACACACACACACACACACACACACACACAGCCTTGGCAAAGTTTTCAAAGATGTCTCTTGGCATTGCAGGAGCAGCCTGCCAGTCAGTGCCCACAGCAGCTAATGCTGAATAAATGTCTTCCTTCCTTTCCTGCAAGCCAACCCACAGATCCATCAGTCATGGCTTTAATCACTGTAGGGATGTAATGTCCTCTTTTAATCCCCAGACTTCCTCTTCATAATTTTCTTATAGGTGTCATGATTGTGGAGCCATCTTGGAAGAGTATGATGAAGAAACATTAGGTCTGGCCATTGTGGTTCTCTCCACGTTTATTCACCTCAGCCCAGATCTGGCTGCTCCTTTGTTGCTGGATATCATGCAGTCTGTAGGAAGGTAAGAGACTTGCCTTGCCTTGCCTTGCCTTGCCTTGCCCTGCTGCTTTATACTGACTCAGACTAATGGTCCACCTTGCTTAGTATCACCTTCATTGACATAGAATCATAGAAAGGTAGAGATGGAAGGGATCCCAAGGGTCATCTAGTCCAATCCCCTGCAATGTAGGAATCTCAGCTAAAGGAATCCATGACAGATGGCCATCCAGCCTCTGCTTAAGAACCTCCAAGGAAGCAGAGTCCACAACCTCCCGAGGGAGACCATTCCACTGTCGAGCAGCTCTTAGAAAGTTCTTCCTAATGTTTAGTCAGAATCTTCTTTCTTGTAACTTGAAGCCATTGGTTTGGAGTCCTATGCTCCAGAGCAGGAGAAAACAAGCTTGCTCCATCTTCCATGTGACAGCCCTCGAAATGTTTAAAGGTGGCTACTTTCTTGGGCTCCGTGATCACTGCAGATGGTGACAGCAGCCACGAAATTAAAAGATGCCTGCTTCTTGGGAGAAAAGCAATGACAAACCTAGACAGCATCTTAAAAAGCAGAGACATCACCTTGCTGACAAAGGTCCATATAGTTAAAGCTATGGTTTTCCCAGTAGTGATGTATGGAAGTGAGAGCTGGACCATAAAGAAGGCTGATCATCGAAGAATTGATGCTTTTGAATTATGGTGCTGGAGGAGACTCTTGAGAGTTCCATGGACTGCAAGAAGATAAACCTCTCCATTCTTAAGGAAATCAGCCCTGAGTGCTCACTGGAAGGACATATCCTGAAGCTGAGGCTCCAATACTTTGGCCACCTCATGAGAAGAGAAGACTCCCTGGAAAACTGCCTGATGTTGGGAAAGATGGAGGACACAAGAAGAAGGGGACGACAGAGGACGAGATGGTTGGACAGTGTTCTCGAAGCTACCAGCATGAGTTTGACCAAACTGCGGGAGGCAGTGGAAGACAGGAGTGCCTGGCGTGCTCTGGTCCATGGGGTCATGAAGAGTTGGACACGACTAAATGACTAAACAACAACAATAATCTCTCCTCTCCATTTCCTCTTCTCCCGGCTAAACATACCCAGCTCCTTCAACCATTCCTCATAAGGCTTGGTTTCTAGATCCTTGATCATCTTGGTCACCCTCCTCTGCACACTTTCTAGCTTGTCAACATCCTTCTTAAACTGTGGTGCCCAGAATTAGACACAGCATTCTGGTCTGACCAAGGCAGAATAGAGCAGTGCTATTTTACTGCTCTATTTTACTATTTTACTTCCCTTGATCTAGACGCTATACATCTGTTGATGCAGCCTAGAATAGCATTAGCTTTTTAAATAGAAGCTCTCCAGGGTTTCAGGCAGGACTCTCCCCCAGCCCTATCTAGAAATGTCAGAGATTGAATCTGGGAACTTCTGCATGCAAAGCAGATGCTCTGTCACTGAGCTATGCCTCTTGCTTCCCTCCCTTCTGTGCAGAAATGGTTTGCAACCATGAGGGAGCTGACTATCGTCGCCGTCACTTGGTAATCCTGAATGTATGGGAACGCTTATATTAGGGATGGGGAACTCAAGTGTTGTTGGACAACAACTCCCATAACCCCTGACTGTCATCCACACCGACTGGGGCTGGTGGGAGATGGAGTCCAACAACATCTGGACACCGTGTGTGATAAGAAGTGGCATGGAGGAATTTGAAAGGTAGTTAAAGATTGTTGCTAATATCCAGGATGGAGAGGTTCATGTCCTCTAGATGTTGGACTCCAAAATCCCCAAGCAGCATGGCCAATAGTTCCCTGTCCCTGGGGGGCCACACTTCTGACCTTCATGATAAGTGGCATGGAGGAACCTGAAAATTGGTTAGAGATTGCTGCTGAGGGATTGAGCCCAGGAACTGCTGTAAACATTTGATGCTCAGCCTCACAGTGAGAGAACTGCTTCTTGCAGAGGACAGTGGGCTCCCAGCTGAAAATGTCCTGCCCCCATGTCATATCCTCACCTTTCGCTTTCTCCATAATTTATACTTTCACTTGCCTGTGAAGTTGGAAGGGATTAGACCTGGGCCCATTTGTATGCTAAGTGGACATGCTTTCATCACTTCCTCTTTGTCATGAGAAGGGAAAGTGAATAGAAGTTCCGACAGTTTTGCAACAGTGGCCAAGCTGTTCTGCATAGCTCAGTTGGGAGAGCATGAGACTCTTAATCTCAGGGTCATGGGTTTGAGCCCCACATAGAGTGGAAGATTCCTGCATTGCAGGGGGTTGGACTAGATGATCCTTGTGGTCCCTCCCAACTCTACGATTCTATGATAATGCTTTAGCAAAAGTATGTCATATTTTGCCAGCCAGATATTGACCAAAGATAGTCTTCATGATTGTGAAGTCATTTTATCTGGGATTTGATTTGATTGCACCAGTCATTTCGACTATTTTACTTTAATAAAAATAAATTGTTTTTGTTTGCCTCCTTCTCCACCAGGTTGGCTTCAAGCACCAATTTTTCTAATCAAGCAGAAAGGTACAGTACAATCAAAACAAGTTTTTCCCCTCTATACAGACCACAAACAAGTGTATAAATATCCCCTGTTTGGTGGAGGTAATTTTGAATTAAGGAAGGAAAAAAACAGAACAAAAAACCCACAGCAAACATATTTGGTTTCCTCTCCCTTGCTTGTCGTCATGCTGTAGTTTGCAGCACCATCCGTTGGCAGCAGCTTGAACTGCTGTGTGATGACAGCCTTACATTTTTATGTAACAGGAAGATATGCAAGCTGGGGGAAAAGCACTAATTTGAGCGAAGACATTCGAATCACATGCAGCGAATGAGTGTTCATTCAGCCCCCCCCAGTTAACTCTTACTCTTTTCTCGCCACAATGTATTTGAAATGAAATTCCTACTGAACATATCAAAGTGGATGATGTTTGGTTTTTCCATGGTGAGATATGCTTGAAGAATCATGGCATCTCCCTCCCTCTTTATTCCTTCATTTTGTTCCTCAGCATGATGATCCCAGGGAATGCTGCAGGCGTGGCCAAGCAATTTCTCCGCTGTATTTTCCATCAACTGGCTCCCAATGGCATACTTCCCCAGCTGTTCCAGAGCAACATCAAAGGTAATGTGCAAATGTCTGAGATTTGTTTCCCTTCCTCTCCACAACCTCCATGCTGAAACTTCTTTGGAAAACAACAACAACCCCAAATGTTGTCATTTGCAGATGGAAGTTTTCTACGGACCTTGGCTACATCTCTCATGGATTTCAGTGAACTGAGTTCCATAGCTGCTTTGAGCCAGCTCCTGGAGGTTAGTCTACTATCTGTGTATCTTTCACAATCACTGTTTTCTTTCCACTGGATGTATTTTACATCTTCTCATCTCACACCCTAAACTTTTCTACTCTCGAGTTTTGCTTTTACTGGGGCAGAGTTGAAACTGCTCAGAGACTTCCATTTTGTGCAGGGCAAACACCACATTTATTTTTCAATGTGTGTCTTCTCTCACAGCACTGAGAACTAAAGAAGAGTCCTGCTGGATCAGGCCAATGGCCCATCTAGTCCAGCATCCTATTCTCCCAGTGGCTGATCAGATACCTGTGGGAAGCCAGGAGGCTAGACATGAGCGCAACAGCTCTCTGCCCACCTGTAACTAGTGTTCAGAGATATGATTCTTCTGACAGTTCAAGCAGAACATAGCCATCAAGACTAGTAGCTTTTGGCTACCAGCTGGCCTTAGACACCTGAGGTGTATTTTTATTGTTCTCACCCTGTTCTTGTGATTGTAATTTGTTTTAAACTGTTTTAAAGTTGTGTTTTAAGTTGTTGCAACCCACCTTGGGGCCTTAGGGTGAAGAACAGGTAATAAGTAAAACAATTTATTTACACAACGGAGCTTTTCATAGAATCAGAGAATTGTAGGAAGGGACCTCAACAGTCCATAGCTGTCAATGTTTCCCTTTTTTAAAGGGAAACCCCCTTATTCCGAATAGGATTCCTCTCAAGAAAAGGGAAAAGTTGACAGCTATGCAAGAGTCATCTAGTCCAGTCTCCTGCAATGCAGGAATCTCAGCTAAAGCATCCATGACAGATGGCCATCCAACCTCTGCTTAAAAACCTCCACAGAAGGAGAGTCCACAACCTCCCAAGGGACACTGTTCCTCTGCCCAACAGCTTCCTTTCCTCTCTACTGCATGCCCAACACTTTGGTTGGGGACCCTCAGCAGCAGATTTGTGGGACGGGGGTACACAGAGGCTGGAAATGGGAGGAGAGAAACCCAAAGTCTCCTTGCACAAATGGATTTCCCTTGATCAAACAGGCAGACATGATTACGTGTTGTCCCATTGCTACTGTAGGTAAAAAATAATATCTGTGTCCAAATGCAACGTGGCACTGAATACCTGTTGCTGGGGGTCAAAAATCAGGGGAGGGATGTCTTTATTCCCTGGTTGTGACATTTCCAGAGGGATCTTGCTGGTTGCTGTTGAAACTGGGATGCTGGATTAGAAAGACCTTTCATTATAGCTGTTCTTCTAACTCATGCTTACTACACACACACACACACACACACACACACACACACACGTATCTCCAGATCAGTTTCATTTCTTATCATTACATTTATACTCCACCTCTCCCTCCAAGGAGCTCAAGGTGGTGTATGTAGTTCACTCTTTCACCTTTACAACAACCCTGTGAGGTAGGTTAGGCACCACCTACATATTTGCTTCTCCCCATTCCTGTGATGTAGAACATACACCAGCCTTTCTCAACCCGATGCCCTCCAGATGTTTTGAATGCCAACTCTCACCAGCTATAGCTGGCACAGGTGTACTGGTTGGAATGGATGCAAGTTGAAGTGCTGGAGGTTAGGAAAGGTTGAGATACAAGGTAGTTTGTAATTTATTTGTTGGAGGGAATAGGAAATCAGTCCCTATTGTCTGCACTTTTCAAAAATGCTCCACACCGTCTTAGTTTTTTTTGCGAGCAGGGTTTGAATTGTCCATGTACTTATTTTCTTAGGGCCTAAACACCAAGAAGAATTTACCAGCAGGGGGCGGGATGCTACGCTGCTTGGAGAACATTGCTACGTTCATGGAAGCTTTGCCGATGGATTCCCCCAGCAACCTCTGGACCACGATCAGCAACCAGTTCCAGACGTTCTTTACGAAACTGCCCTGCGTTTTGCCACTTAAGGTACAGTGCTTGCAATCCCAGATTCAGTCCTTGGCATCCCCAGGTGCTGCTGAGAAAACCGCCCACCTAAAACCTCAGACTGCTGTTGCCAGTCATTGTAGATAATGTGAAGCTAGATGGGCCAGTGGTCTGACTTGGCAAGCGCCTATCCAATCTGAGTGGAGATTTCTCTCTCTCTCTCAATTCACACAGGGTTTGGTCAAGGAGGACTTGCACGCTGGCAAATCTGTGTTAGCCAGACGTTCTGCTCAACTTACCCATCATCTAGTACAGTGTTTCCCAAACTTGGGTTTCCAGCTGTTTTTTGACCACCACTCCCATCATCCCTAGCTAGCAGGAACAGTGGTGAGGGATGATGGGAACTGGAGTCCCAAAACAACTGGAAACCCAAGTTTGGGAAACCCTGATCTAGTAAGTAGCAGGCACTGCCATGCACCACCTGCTAGAGCTGGCTATCTATGCAGGAGTGGAAGTGCTACAAAGTGGTACCTCCAGCCCAAAAGCCCACTCTTAACTGCCTCTCAGACATACTCACATTGTGTGCTTCTGCACTTCTGTACGGCTGTATTTTCTTTAGCATCCTTTATACCTGGCAGGGCTAAATTACATTCCAAGGAAAGGCACTAACTCTTTCTTCTGTGTCCTCTCCCGTTTTCTCCCCAGTGTTCTTTAGATTCTAGTCTAAGAATAATGATCTGCTTGCTGAAGATACCCACCAGCAGTGCTGCCAGAGTAAGTGCTCAAGGTTTTATATATTTATATAAAACCTCCCGTCTTCCTCATCATTTCAGGTTTCTTCCTTATCTCTTTGCGGGAAGAGTATTATAGCCAAGTGCAATTGTGCCGTGTCAAGCAGGATAGGAGTTCTCCGAATCTAGGTTGCATTAATGTGTGGGAGGGATTACATTCACTATGTGGGTGGGAGTTTATGTCTTCTTAAGGAGTTGGATTTCTTTCTCTTCTTTTTTAAAGCGGCACCAGTGGATTTACCTAGAGCTTTGCAGTTTGGGACAAACCGAACAGAGATGAGAGCAAGTACAGGATTTGGTTAATGAAAAATATTGAATAGCAGAGGCTGCATTTCTTGGGACTTTCATGTCTGGTTTAATTAAGGGAGGCAAGCGCATGACTTAATGGCACATGGCTGACGGTGTGAGCCAACGTCATTGAAAAATGTTGCGTTTGAGGCAATGCGATGGCCAACTTTTTGTCTGCAGCGTTCGGCTTGTGACTTTTAGCTGCACCTGAAAGCTGTTGCCCGGTGTGTTGGACAGCAAAAGATCATCATGTTTGTGTGGACTGGTTTTCCAGAAGTGAGGTCAACCAGGCAACTCTAAGCAGAGCAGAGCATGCAGAAGGCCTCACAGCCATTCCCTGGGATTTTCCAGTTTAAAGAGCCAGGTAGCAGGTAATAAGAAAAACTCTCTGCAGGAGACCCTGGGAAGCCACTGCCTGCCAGAGTAGAAAATACTTGGTTAGATAAACAAATAGCCTGATTCCTATGACTGTTTCAATAGCTTTGATCTCAAAGAGAGTGAGATGCTTTTATCCATGTGCATTTGTGCTCACCCACATGGTTATTTATTTATTTTATTTATTAGATATATATCCCGCCCTTCATCATAAGATCTCAGCGTGGTTAACAGAATATGGTTCACAGGGAGCCTATGGGAGCTAAACAGTTTCCTTGCTCAACTGGAGAATACCCCAGGGAAAGAGGATTCTGATCTTTCCTGGAACATGTTGTTGTTGTTGTTGTTGATTTATTAATTGCCTAGTAAACCACTGTCTCAATGGGATTTACACATAATGTAATTAAAAGCAGTTAAAAGGGCAAAAATAACTAGTAATATAGGGTTGTGGGTTCAAGCCCCATGTTGGGCAAAATATTCCTTCATTGCAGGGGTTTGGACTAGATGACTCTCGTGATCCTCCCAGTTCTATGATGTAAAACAAGGCAAAAAACCCTGGCAAATGGGCACTCATAGTAAAGGGCTGTTTAAGGTAAAGGTAAAGGACCCCTGGGCAGTTAAGTCCAGTCAAAGGTGACTATGGGGTTGTGGCTCTCATCTCGCTTTCAGGCCGAGGGAGCTGGTATTTGTCCACAGACAGCTTTCCGGGTCATGTGGTCAGCATGACTAAACCGCTTCTGGTGCAGCGGAACACCATGACAGAAACCAGAGCGCATGGAAATGCCGTTTACCTTCCCGCCGCAACGGTACCTATTTGTCTGCTTGCACTGCCGTGCTTTCAAACTGCTAGGTTGGCAGGAGCTGGGACAGAGCAACAGGAGCTCACCCCATCGTGCAGATTCGAACCACTGACCTTCTGATCGGCAAACGCAAGAGGCTCAGTGGTTTAGACCACAGTGCCACCCGTGTCCCTTCAAAAGGCCATTTATTCAGCAGGGAAAGTCTGTATGAACAAAAATGTCTTCAGTTGTTTCTGGAAAGTACATATAGTGCCTGTCATATGTTGGCAGGATAGCTGCTCCATAGAAATTCATATCTTGACAGGAAAGCTATTCCACAGAAAGCCCTACTCAGTATTATTGTGGAGTGGGCTTCTGAGATGTTTGGAGTTGCAGGAGAAACTCTCCCCCAGAAACTCTCCTGCAATCTGCTGGGTGTATAAGGGTCTCTCAAGCAACCTGGTCTTGAGCAGCGTAGGGACTTGTATGTTAACGCCAACACTTTGAACTTGGCCCGGTTGCAGATTGGCAGCCAGTGCGAATCTTGCAAGCAGAACTCTTTCCAGGAGTTCTCTCAAGGTGCTGGCTGGGAATCCCAAAGTGTGACTACAGTCATTGGAACGAATCAGTTTGGGCAGCTGCAACTTCATATCCTTCAAGTTAAAAAAAGGGGGGGTAGGCTTTGTTATAATGAATGATTTCACAACCCACACACCCTTCATTTTGCTGAAAGAAGCATATATTTCCTGACATGCCCTCCATCTTCCTTTCATTGCAGAGCCTGCTAGAGCCATTTTCCAAATTGCTGAGTTTCGTCATTCAGAACGCCGTCTTCACCCTAGCGTATTTGGTAGAGCTGTGCGGTTTGTGTCACAGAGCTTTCACAAAGGTAATTAACTGGCTTGTTTCCTTTTAATTGCACCAGAGACAGGGGCAAACGGAGAACCCACCTACCCCTTATTTTTGTTCTCAAGCGAAATTGACATTGAAGCAACCTCTGTTCCGTCTGCTATTTAAAATTAGAGGTAAAGTTGAACGTTACAGAAAGGAGCTGAAACTCTGGCCAAAACCTGCTTGAGAGGTTGTGCAAATATTATACTTTACCTTTTCCTTAATGGATCTGGGGATAGCTCATTAATAGAAATTCTGGACTCTACTAGGGGTACTTTCACACTAATACATCGGTGTGGGAAACTTTTTCAGCCCAAGGCCCTCATTCTCTTCTGGGCAGCCCTTCAGAAGTCACATGTTAGAGCCAAAAGTAGGCAGAGCAATTGATGCAGTCTTCTTTCTACACAAGCTTACACATCCCTATCTGTCCTCCATCCACATGAATGTGTGTGTGAGCGGGGGGAGATGTTTGCATCTTCCATGTCTGCCATAGTTTGAGAGGTATATTTTTCATTATGTCCACTACTTTCTACCTCGCTGCTGTGGTGTTTGCATTATCAGTAATTCTACTGAACATGCATTAGGCCATCCTGTCTCTCAAAAATAAGAGAGGTTTCCTCCCCATCTGACAAAAATCCAGATGAATAAACTGTAGGGACATCTGGAGTTTATCTCACAGGGGAGCAAATTAGCTTGGGAATGGGGGTTAGAAAGTTGCTCTCCCCCCATCTTTCCATTTTTCTATGCGCCAGGACAAAATGCTCAATGGAACAGCAGATGTCATTGACATAATCCTCTCAGATGCAACATGCCCTTCCCTCCTGGAAGAGAAATCCTTTGCATCACAGGGGAGAGGAGCTGTGGAGCTTAGACAGATGCATAAACACACGCAGGCCATTGTAGGGCACTGAGCCCCTGTGGGAACGTCGATGTGTGTGCTCTATGAGCAAGCACACACCTCACTGGTTTTCTTCTTCTTTCAACTCTGTTTTCTTGCTCAAATTCTATGGACTGGACCCTAAATTCCCACGAAAGGGCTTGTGTATGCATACTACATCTAAAGCACATTACTTCCCCCAAAGAATCATGGGAGCTGTAGTTTGTTAACAGTGCTGAGAACTGTAGCTCTGTGAGGGTAAGCTGCAGTTCCTGGGATTCTATGAGGAATGTCATGATCTTTAAATATATGGTGTGGATGCAACCTGGAACTCCCTTTGCAGGATGAGGCTGCTGACTGAAAGGGGTGGTGCTAGGGGAGTTTTAGAAGTTGCCCCTACATTCCTCTGTTCCTTCTGAAAATCTGTTTCAGTGGGGACTGCAGAGTACGGACAAGAGGGAGGGATTTCCTTTCTGGAAGCAATTTTACAGATGGCAGGAGAACACCTGCTACTGGGGATAATAGCTTCATGGATGCACAGGGCAGAAAACTACAAGAAGGAAGTAGCTGGAGGAAATGGCACGTGGTTTCAGTTGTGTCTATACTAATGCACAGAGAATGAGAAACAAGAAAGATGAGTTTGAGCTGTTGATACAGAATGCCAGATACGACCCAACAGGCTTTACTGAAACCTGGTGGGATGAGATTTATGTCTGGAACGTAGAAATTGAAGGGTGTAACCTTTTCAAAGGGCATAGACCAAACAGGAAGAGAGGAGTAGCATTATATGTAAAGGACATGTACACTTCTGAAGAGATCCAGAGGTTCAAGCAGAGGTTGGATGGCCTAAGCTGTCATGAATGCTTTAATTGAGATTCCTGTATTGCAGAGGGATGGACTAGATGACTCTCGGGTTCCCTTCCAACTCTCCAATTCTTTGATTCTGTGAGCATGAGCCTCTCCTGGAACAGAATCTTCCTTCATGGAAGGGCAGTTCAGGATCTAAGCCTCTGTATGTGATTTGTATATAAAAGTGATTTAGTGGTTAGTTATAGGTTGCTGTGCGATTTTGAGGATGGTGTTATTTTATGGATTTTATGTTATTCTTTTAATGTATTTGGCTTTCTTCTAAACCGCTCTGTACTTGCGCAAAGGGAGGCATATAAATCATCTAAACAAATAGCAGTCAAGGATTTGGTGTTGAAGAATGTTGGAAGCATTAATTTAACCCCGATTTGTTCACTTTTCTTTTAGGAAAGGGATAAGTTCTACTTATCCCGCAGTGTCATCTTAGAGTTGCTGCAAGCTCTGAAGTTAAAATCTCCCTTGCCAGATACAAACCTTCTGCTTTTGGTCCAGGTACGGAACAAACACTTTTTAAAAAATGGTTTTACAGTGAATGTATTGCGTGGGGTTTCCAAGCACTGGACAGCCAGTAGCTAAAAAGGGTTGAATGTCTGCATATCTGGAAATGTTTGCCTAAACAAAAATGTTTTAAGCAGACATTGAAAAGAATACAGAACTCAAAGTCATGAAGCAAGAGCAGCTGGGGGAAAACCAAAACTTTACAAAAACAAGCTATGGTTTCCTTGATCATTGCCATGGGGCAACACATGGTTAACTCCTGTTAACCAAACCATGGTTTAGTGTTAAGTGTGAGCTAGGCCACTGAGAGAGCTCCCTCCCAATTAAAACACCCTTCCTCTGTATTGGGCCTGAAGGACTCCTGCGCTACCAGATTGGAAGGAAAGCACACAGCAGATGTTGCTCACTAGAGAGACATACAACTTGTTTTTTAAACTACAGCAGCCTGACAGTAGCCATCCTCCACTGCAGAATGACTGGGCTGGCAGTTGCTGGCACTTAATCGCATTGAAATGACAAGGAGCTGAAATGGAAGTGACCTGGGTGGCCCACGGCGCAATGCACAGCTCTGCAGACTTGCTCCCCAGGTCACGCACAGTTCCACATGATTGACAGCCTCTTTTCTTTCCCCCCTCTGAAGTGCCTGGCGCTGCGCTCGGGCATATGTTTCTACGAGCCGCAGCTTCTCGTAAGCAACGGGCACATTAGTCAGAGAAAATTAGCAGTTGCCAGGAGAGTTGGAAAGTAACATTGACGTTCTAAATTACAGAGGGCTTAGAATTTCCCTAAAAACAACTATTATAATATCAGTGTTAAGAGGAGAAGCTCTGTGTGTGTGTGTGTGTGTGTGTGTGTGTGTGTGTGCGCGCGGTTGGTTGTTGTGGGGGGGTGACACACCAGGTAATGGGTTCAGGGAGGAAAAAGTTGATGTTTGCAAGTACCTTTATTTATGTATTTAAAAAGAGGAGAGGGCAGTCCTTTCTGCTTCTTGGACTCTGTGAGAAACAGGCAACGTTACACAGAATGACAGAGTACTTGCCCCCCCACAGACAAATCTCCCCACCCTACAAGAAACACATACACACATATGCACAAAGGGTCTGGGAATTGCACTCTGTTTGTCATGGCATACTGTGATCGCCAGCGGGGCATTTTTTAGGACTGAAGGTTGGGATGAGTTACTCATGGCAGCTCCGTCGTTGTTTGAAGCGTTGGGAAACAGTCTGAGGCCATCATGCTTCTTGAATACCAGCTGCTGGCAACCACAGGAGGGGAGAGTGCTGTTGTGCTCAGGTTCTGCTTGTGGGTTTCCCACGGCCATATGGTTGGCTCTTGTGAGGACAGGATGCTGGACTAGAGCGGCCATTGGCCTGATCTAGCAGACCTCTCCTTACATTCTTGAAGCTTTTTCTGTGAGGCAGGAAAGGAGGGTTTTCGTTTTCCCTCGGCTGCCTTGTGTCAAGGGTAAGTCTCTCCTGCCCCTCGCATCCCACACATACACAAAAAATGCTAGAATTCAGCACCATCCCTGCAAAAACCTCTGAACCCCATGCCCACTTTGGTGGGAGCTGAATGGGTCTATGGAACTTGGGTGTGCATTTTTGGCCCAACCTCTCCCAACCTGGTGCCCTCCAGATGTGTTGACCTACAAATACCATCCTCCCTGGCCATTGGTCAACTTCACAGGGGTTGGCGGGAGTTGCGGTCCAAACAGTCTGGAGAGTGCAAGATTGTGGAAGGCTTACTTATGTAATCATGGGTCTTCCACGCCCCCTAAGAAGAGGAGATCTGAGGAAGGCTTCCTCAACCACCCTGCTAAAGATGTCCCTAAAAGGAGGGTCCCTGGGAGACAATGAAGCCTCCATCTTCTGCTCATGAGTTTGTGGGTCTGCCTCCATCCTCGGACCCTACTGGGTTGCCAGATGGATCCAGTTCCACACCCCTGCTATATAAAGAACAGGAAGTGACCTACCACAATGGGAAGGTGGTAGAACAAGGTGGGACACTGAAATACCACTTGAGCAATCACTTAATACTCCTGTGTATAGCTGCGTGAGACATGTAGGGACTCAAGCTGCTTCTTGATTTGACAAAGATAGCAGTACGGGGGCTAAGAACGTTAAATAAGAAGCAAGGTGGGCTGAATAACAAAAGATATATTCCTGACATTTACATTTGATACCCCAATTATTTCCACGTTACTCATCGCTGTCAGAATTGGTAGTGACACAAAACAAGAGGAAAGCTTTCTTTACGCTGGAGGATGGAAAAGTTTGGGTAGGTGGTATAATCTGCATGAGGTGTTCATATGAGCTTCCCTGCGAGAAGAGCAGTTGTGGGGCAGGAAAGGTGTGGTCCCACTAGCTGGCCTCCCTTGGAAGCGAGAGTGAAGCTGCCAAAGGCTTAGGGTGTGTCTAGGAGTAAAGCCCATAGGGTGCTGGGGTTTGAAACCTGTCCTCATGCTCTTAACATGGGTATTGGGGGATTCCCTGGAGCAGAACTGTACCTGGAATCAGCAGCTGTGTGGGATTGTGGGGGTAACAACTGTTAGCTATTTTTTTTTAGTTATTCAGAGCAATGCTGTGGTTTCACCTTCAGACCTCAGTGATGGAGTGGACTCTACACACAAGAACTGAAGATGAATCTTGACTTGTCAGGATGGCAGCAAGAGAGCAATTTGTATTATTCATATGTATTAAGTCCAATGCAATACCTTTCTCTCCCTTGAGCCCAAGAGAGGGTTTAGTCCTTTTGCTTTCAAAACTCCTTTGTAGCAGTGCATAAGCCATTGGTCCATAGCTTGTCTGTCCTCACAAACCCCTCTGGACAGCATCTGCTTGAAGTCTTCACACTCCCATATTCTCAGTCAGCAAAACTCAGTCAGCGAAAAAACGATGGTACAGCCAGCTGAACCTTAACTCCCACTGTCGAAGGCACAAACACACTCACTTTTAAAGGAAGTTAAGTTAACAACACCATAGTTCAGCGTTTCTGTCACCTTAATGGGAACCACCTGCTTTGCAGCTGTTACATTACATGTGTTTTCTTTTCCGCAGTAAAATTTATTCTTTGTAAAATGCATTTTCTAACAAATACAGTGCAAATACTAACAGTGACCACAGCAGATGGAACAGGGCTCTTCTCTTTGCCCATAGCTAGGCACAACACATCTGTCCCCAAACTGCTGCCCTCCAGACCAGAGCTCTCATCAGCTCCAGCCAGCATGACCAATGGTCAAGGATAATGGGACTCATTGTCCAGAACATCTGGAGCCCATTGGGGGTGTGGAAGGCTGGTCCAAGGTTTCGGCTACCTGAGATCCTTTTACTTGGAGATGACAGGGACTGAACCAGGCACATTCTGCATGCAAACTGCCACTGAATCATGCCCCCATCACCAGCCCTGACTCTGGTCAGGGACATCAGTTTGTAATTCCTTCAGGGTGGGAGGGAGAGATCTCATGCATCTTGAATGCTACGGGGTTTTTCTTTCCACCAAGGCCTTAATATTGTCTCCATGCTGATTTCTCCTGACAGCAACAAGGCGCAAGCATAGGGCAGAATGTCATGTGGCCATAGCTCAGTGGTGGGCCGTGCAGAAGGGCCCAGGCTCAATCCCTCTCATCTCCAGGTAGGGCTGGGTGAGGACCCTGCCTAAAACCCCAGAGAGCAGCTGCCAATCAGTGTGGACAAAACAAAACAAAACACAAAACAAATAAAATACCGTGAAAATCCCTGAAACGAGAAGTCTTAATAGGATGCCAGCTACAAACCTCGTTTCACTGAACTATTCAGTTTCCTCAGAAGGAAATAGAGAAATCATAAACCTTAAATGATTTTAAACAAACTCAAGAACAGGGCTGAAACGCTCCCCTGAGTTTACAAAAAGATTTGAAAGCCTTAAGTTTTCAAGTTTTAGACATCGCCCTATTTAAAGAAAGCCAAGCAGTAGTAATAAGGAGTTGAGGACTCGGCTGTGAAAAATCTATTATTGCCTTTACAAAAAGGTTAAAAAACCCTACATATCACAAATTCAAAGAAAGGAATACAAGATAAGCTGTTTTAGATTTTAAACAAACTTAAGAACAGGGCTGAAATGCTCCTTTGGTCTAGATGTTACTGCTAATGTTAAAGACTGCTGATGTTAAAGATTAATCAGTGTGGACAAAGCTGAGCTACATGGACCAATGGTCTGATTCAATTTAAGGCATCTTTCTCACTTTCTAAATCTAGGCCCTTACATAGGCCTCAGCCTGTTGCTGAGGTCATTCTCTCCATCCCTAAACCTAGACTACTTGTCTTCCTGGATCTCTGCCCAACCAACTACCCCTGAAGCCTTTGCTGACACTTTATCACAGACAGCAGATTTCTAGGGAGAGGCACAGCAGACATTTATCCTGTTTCTGTTCTGTTGTTTTGTGGCTTTTCTTTTACAATACTGGCATTAAATCTGTTGCCGGTGACGTCTTGGCATCTTGCAAGGAGTTGATATGGGCGATAGTGAGGTGCTTTGGAAATAAGTGGTGGAGCCTTTGTCTAGTTTGCCCAGTCTTCCGCTTGCGATGTCAGGTTGAAACACACCCCACTTCCTGGAGGGATGCAGATAACGTCCAAAACGAGAGCCTCGGAAACAGTAAAGATGAACAGGAGGCCATTGCTCTTTGCAGATGCATGGCTGTAGCCACCTATTCACATTTAAATGATCTCAAAACACATTCAGCTTAATTATTTGCATGTGCCAGATTAGCCGGTTGCAAAAAAAAGGGAGCATTTGTGCACATCTGCTACAGTGGTACCTCGGTTTACATACGCTTCAGGTTACATACGCTTCAGGTTACAGACTCCGCTAACCCAGAAATAGTACCTCGGGTTAAGAACTTTGCTTCAAGATGAGAACAGAAATTGTGTTCCGGCGGCGCAGCAGCGGGAGGCCCCATTAGCTAAAGTGGTGCTTCAGGTTAAGAACAGTTTCAGGTTAAGAACGGACCTCCAGAACAAATTAAGTACTTAACCCAAGGTACCACTGTAGTTTGTATAGCCAAAGACTCCTCCCTGACTCACATTTGCCTGGTTTGCACATAACACTAAGCCAATTATCACGTCATGAGAACGAGCAATTGTGCAGATCTGTCCACCCAAATGAGACTTGCTACGAACGTTGGGAGATTAAGGGCCAACAAAAGGAATCACAGAATCATAGAACTGTAGAGTTGGAAGGGACCCCTGTATAGTAAAGATGCTGAAAATACTTAAGGACCGTAACTCTTTGTCCCCAGTTTCTCCACTTACTGCCTTGTTTTTATTCCAGTCCTCCCCCAGCTTGGTGTCCTCCAGATGGTTTGGACTACAACTCCCATCAACCCTAACCCATCATGGCCATGATGGGAGTCGTGGTCCAAAACATCGGAAAGGCGCCATGTTGGGGAAGGCTGTTCTAGTCCAGTGTTTCCCAACCTTGGGCTTCCAGCTGTTTTCAGACTACAAATCCCATCATCCCTGACCACTGGTCTTGCTAGCTAAGGATGATGGGAGTTGTAGGCCAAAAACAGCTGGAGGCCCAAGGTTGGGAAACGCTGTTCTAGTATGTCCCTGTAATACGTCGTGGTTCCTACCAGGTGGAACAAAGTGCTGACCATTTGTTTGATTGCAATATTTTAATTTCCCTCCCGACTCACAAAACAGTGATACTCCCCAGCATCATACATCACTCTGAAATACAATGATCATACATCACTCTGAAATACCATGATTTACTGCATCAAACTTTCCAGTGGCAGCGATGCATCCAAGTCTCTTCCATTTTCTGTTCTGGTTGCTTGTGCCACATAACCAGGGGTCAGCAAACTTTTTCAGCAGGGGGCTGAATTATATTTTTTTTTGGGGGGGGGGGAAATGAACAAATTCCTATGCCCCACAAATAACCCAGAGATGCATTTTAAATAAAAGGACACATTCTGCTCGTGTAAAAACACACTGATTCCTGGACCACCCGTGGGCCAGATTTAGAAGGCGATTGGGCCGGATCCAGCCCCCAGGCCTTAGTTTGCCTGCTCATGCATGTAACCTCATGTTGAACCTTGAATGCAATGTGCTCTCATCCACTGCATTCTGTAGGTTCGGGGTAAGAAAGATTCACATCTTGGAACCTCTTTCTGTCCTGGAACGCATTAGTTGAGCAGAAGTTTGCCGACATGGCACCCATGAGTGCCCATTCACCCACAGAGGCCTTCCCCAGGTTGGAAGGAATATTCTGTTGTAGGCAATATAATAGGTTGTAACGTGTGCTTGGTTATGGTATATGAATGGTGTTGCTGACAGTTTCTCCAGTTTGCAAACGTACTCATGGGACCCAAAAAGTTGACAACCCCGGTTTTTAATACATGGTCTGTATTTTTTTTTTAATCACATGTTATTTCTAAAAATTCTATCTGATGTATAGAATAGTTGCTCACACTCAGTAAGAAAAAGAAGAGAAAATTCACAAGGAGGGGAAATGTTTTGCTCTGGAATGAAAGCCTTCATTAAGTCAATTGGAACTATAATTGACATAATGGTACCAGGACTGCAGGCTGTGTAATGAGCTTTGATTGAAAATCCTCTTTCGCTTTAAACTTGCTGCTGAAGAAATGAGAATACACGTCTTAATTTTTATACAGTGCTTTAAATATATATATGTATGTATATAGTGAAAAAGAATTGGATTGACTTCTTGATAACGGTTCTTGTTTCCAATATAAGCTCTCCCGTTTATGACCAGCAAAATTACCACAAATATCAGCAAGAAGAAACTTTGTTTAATAAACTCATAAATTAGAGATTATTGCATCCTTACCACCAGCAGCCCACAAAATTGGTTAATATGTTATTTCTTATTAGTTTGTTTGTGCAGATGCTGGAACAAAACTAGCTGAATCATTGATCTTACACAAGCAAATGATCGCTTCCATCCCTGGAGTAAGTAACAAAACATAAGTTGCCTCTTCATGAGCTCCAAATTTCTTTACCATTCCTTAGCTTTGTATGTATGTAGCCCAAATTTTCCAGTTGGAAGGGACTTAAGACAGAAGAAGAGAATATATATTTATCTCCATATCCTTGACTACTGGGCATGCCAACTGGGGCTTGAGATATAAAAAGGCAGCGATTTCCACCCTGTGCTATGTTGAAGGCAATCAGCACTGTTTCTTTTCTGCCACAGTTCAGCTTCCACTAAAACCTACATTATCCATTTTGCTTTGGCAGAAACAAACATAATTAATTAATTAATTTCAGTGGAAGGAAAAAGGCAAAAACTGTGCAGAAAATAACATCATTGTTTATGTAACATTGGCCTTCATCTGATGTAGTAGGAAGCTTGTACTACCATAAAGCTATTACTATTTATATCATGGGACTCTTATTAGGTAAATAGATAGGTAAATGACCCCTGGACAGAATGGAGTCAAAGGATTGTGCTAATCACTGCAGAATCATATGGCATTCCATCCGCATTGAAACTTAGTGACTTAGTTTCAATATAGTGCATGCTTTCTGTCTTTCCAGAGAAGAAACTCCAAACCACGGGTCAGCAACCTTTTTCATCTGTGGGCCGGTCCACCGTCCCTCAGACCATGTGGTGGGCCGGACTATATTTTGAAAAATAATAATAATGAACAAATTCCTATGCCTCACAAATACCCCAGAGATGCATTTTAAATAAAAGCACACATTCTACTCATGTAAAAACACCAGGCAGGCCCCACAAATAACCCAGAGATGCATTTTAAATAAAAAGACACATTCTATTCATGTAAAAACACACTGAGTCCCGGGCCGTCCACATGCCGGATTGAGAAGGCGGTTGGGCTGCATCCAGCCCCCGGGCCTTAGATTGCCTACCCCTGCTCCAAACCTTCTAAGCTTAAACGATACTAACAGTCACAACACCATCCCCCAGTTGAACTATAATGTTTTTTGAGTTAGGATGATACAATGGAGACTCTGGTAGCTTGAGGGCAGGGGTGGAAACGTGGAAGAGCAGATTATTCTGTTTGTACTCAACATATTTAGTGCAACGGGGAGAAACTGAATAAAAAGAAAGAGAAAATCCTTCAGATTCAGTCATTTGTATTCTAGGGGCTGGTGCACAATACCCTTTATCGTTCTGTCATTCAGTTTGAAAGAAGCAACATGTGGAATCCTTCTTCCAAGCCCACTGGAAGATGGAGGAGACTTTGACAGGGCTCTCTGTGACCTTATTTTTGCTGTTTGTTGTCCTGTCAAGCCTACTGACAGGCGTAACTGTGGAGGAGACAGAAGGTGGTGTAGTTCAGCCCTACGTAGATTTTATATTAGCATAGAGAAATGAGAAGCACTTGGGTCAGCTGCAAAAATGCAGAATTTGAGGAGATTGTCTCTTCTCTCGCCCTCCGAATTCCAGCAAGTGAACCTCAACTGAGACTCTCTGAATTTGTGGGTCCAAATCATCACTCATCAAAGAGGGGCAATCTGTTATCCATATCAGCTGATTACTTTGGGTCGGAAAGGGAGTTAAGGTTGAATATTTTGTTGCAGGACTGACCAGTTTCATTCTGAATTCTCTGCCCCTCCACTCCAGGCCAGAAAAAGATTCAACTACAACCTTACCACGATTGGCAGCAGCCAGTGTTAGGATAGTAAGCCTAAAAAAATCACAACCAGTTACAGTACTATTAGTCCTTTTGCAGTCAGTGAGGCTACACTCGTGTAACTCATCTGCTCCATTAGGAACAACATTTGTCTTGAGATTAATCAACTATAAGGCTGCAATGCTGTACACACTTACTGGGTCCAACTGAACCAGGTGGGATTTACTTCTGAGTCCAACTGAACCCAGTGGGACTTACTTCTGAGTAGACATATATAGGGTTCAGGATTCAGTTGGTTTTGGGCTGGGTGAGGGAAGGAAAATGGACTTCCATTATTGTGCTCTGAAGAGCCCTGATAGTTGACCATTGTTCTTCCATGTTTTAGTGTGGAACAGCAGCCATGGAATGCATGAGACAGTACATTGGTGAAGTTTTGGATTTTATTGCCGATATGCATACGTTAACTAAATTAAAGGTGAGTATAGCATTCAGACACATCAGTTCAAATGATGTTATTGCCTTGTTTGGGGAGTTCTGCATTCTGGCCATCCATATAGTCGGGAGAACTTTTAGATCCTTTCTGAAAGCCCTTGCCATGCTTTATGGGAGAGTTGGAAAAGTAGCTTCCTACAATAACGATTATAGAAAGGGTGACTGTACGAGCAGCAAAAAGCAGAAAATAGTGACCAGGGTCCACAGGGGTGTCGGGACTCATGCAAATAACGTGTGCTAGGCCAGTGGAATTGCGGAGAATTGCTGTGCTGAGGCAGGAAGCAGGGCCTTGTTGGTGACTGCACCCTTTGAAACTCTTTCCCCCTAGAGGTACGGATGGCAACTTCATTGTTGGACTTGGATTATCTAGTCCCGACAGAGCAAACTTTTGGAGGGGTTGTTTAGCCTGTTCTGGGCTGTCAGGTTGCCCTGTTCTGCCCTGTGTAAATTGTATGATCTGATTTCCAAATTGTATTTGGTTTTAATTTATTGGGTGTTGGTGTGTGTTTGTTGCACTTTTGGAAGTTGCTTTGGGGCCCTTGGTGAAAAGTGATCTCTTTAAGTAAATGAATAAATTCAACTCCAAACACTCATAACTATCAATAAACAATAAGAGTAGCAGTTTTTAAAAAACTCCAATCATAACCAAAGCTCACTCTCAATCAACCAGCTCAACCAAACACTTGGGCAAACAAATGAGTCTTCACCTTTTGCAGGTATAATAAAGGTATTTGATAAACGGATAGAAGTATTATATAACCTGGACATTCACTCTTTAGTGCAGCCTTTAACTCCCATCATTTGTAGTTCAAAACATCTGGAGTTGGTGAAAGCTGCTCTGGTGAACACAGTGTTTTCATATAAATGGAACAGCTTCCTTGGCCTTCAAAATGCCTTTAATCACCTACATGTCTTACTTTTAATACCCTCAATATGCTGAATGTCCTTCCACCACAGAGTCACATGAAGACGTGTTCCCAGCCATTGCATGAGGACACTTTTGGTGGGCATCTGAAGGTCGGTTTAGCCCAGATTGCTGCGATGGAGATCTCGCGTGGCAATCACAGGGACAACAAGGCTGTAGTTCGTTACCTCCCTTGGCTATACCATCCTCCATCTGCAATGCAACAGGGGTAAGGAAGTATCGGCTGCAAACAGAGTAATGTTAAGAGCTTTAAAACGCATCACCAGATGGGTGTGCCATGAAGAGGGGTGAAAGTGGGGAGTTGCGTCCATCACTTGTAATGCAAATGTGGTCTCCAGGAGGTGAGGGTAGCCCATGGGTCTCAACCCCTCAATGAGTTAGGGACTTCCCCTGCATGCAAAGACAGGCTTCCCTGGACCCAGCAATGGGTCCAACTGTCAAGAAGGTGGTTTCTGCACATGCTGTAGAGGGAAGTGAGGGGCAGATGAGACTTCTCAACCTGGGAAGGTAGGCCATCTGGGAGAAGGAAAAAGCTGATCCTAAACCTCATCTGCATTGCGGGTTCTTTTCGGGAGAAGAAACGGCTCTGCACAAAACCAGAGTGGCGTCCCTAAGACGTATTGCTCTGCTTTCCTTTGGACCACATCAGCAAGGCTTGTCATCTGGGCAATTCAGGACTGCTTAGCCTTGCACCCCAAAGAGGTCACTTCAGTTCACCCCAGAGCTGCACTCCATTGTCTCTTGAGACAGATGGATGTCAGCAACATCATCACTATGTACACACTAGCTGGGGAGCAGGAAAGAAACTGAATTTTCCTAGAAACAAAACATTGCAGTTTGTGTTATTTCCCTTCAACAAAAATGACACATTGAGAAAAGACATCTGAATCTGCACCACAGTTCAAAGGGCCAGGTACAGAGGCCTGAGGGCCGTGTTTGGCCCTCAGCCTGAGGTTCCCCACCCAATTCACTGTTTGAAACAAATGGATCACCTGAAAAGGCATGTTAATATGTACTTTGCCCGTGTTTTGCATCCATAATACAGTAATGTTCATGCATTTGTTAGCATAATATTTCAAGGCATGGGGAATAAAGCCTTTGGGATAACAAGACACTGAAATGCAGTTTCTTTTCCAACAGGCCCAAAGAATTCATTGAATGCGTATCTCATATTCGTTTGCTCTCGTGGCTCCTGCTGGGGTCGCTGACGCATAATGTCATCTGTCCAAATTCCCCTTCGACATGTATGCCCATTCCACTGGATGCTGGCTCTCATGTCGCTGACCACCTCATTGTGATCCTGATTGGGTTTCCAGAGCAGTCCAAGGTACAAGTATTCTGCTGGTTGTGCCTAAACAACATTTGACTATATCGATTTCAGCCTAATTAACCTGAATAGCTGCCTACTCTGCTGCCAACTTGCCTGGGTAATTAAGATCCTTGTCAGAGCTACTGCCCCTTGGCAGTGGATGCCAAGAAGACTCTGCAGCTGTCGCACAGTCTTTTGATCAGAGGCTGGTGGTCAATAAAGTTGGTTGAATCTGTCAATTTCCGTTTCCCTCCAGCCTTAAGTTCAGTTCTCCACTTTTAGCCCTCGTGAAAATTCATCAGCGTCTTAGTAAAAATTTCTCCCAGCAGGTTTGTGTATATTTAGCCCTAATATACAATTTTTATTTTATTTTTTGCAAAACAGAGGTCCTTAGCAGAATGTACTTTGGGACATTATTTTTAGTGTTTCATTGCAACCTTTGTCCTAATATATGCATATGTGTGCACATGGCTTGGCTGGAGAATTGCGTTACAAAATTCGAAGGAGCGTGAATTTCAAAGGGTGGCTGTGTTTCACTTTGCATACTGTTTCAGAAAGTGTGAATTGGGTAGGCTCATCTTTAAACGTGAACTGAATCAAGATGTCATCTGCATGCAGAAGTTCCCAGGTTCATTCCCGGTCATCTCACATGGACATGACAAAGGAGGCAGTATAAGAGATTAAAATATTGAACGTTTTATGGAAGATTGGAGCCTTTTTCTCTGGAAAACATTAAAGTCAACAGAAGCGGGATCAGGATCCGAAACAGCAGTGGATGAGAAATGGATAATGAATTGAAATAAGGGGGAAATAAATGAATAATTACTGTAAATGAAGGGGAAATGTAATACAGTGGTACCTCAGGTGAAGTACTTAATTCGTTCCGGAGGTCCGTTCTTAACCTGAAACTGTTCTTAACCTGAAGCACCACTTTAGTTAATGGGGCCTCCCGCTGCTGGTGCGCCGCTGGAGCAAAATTTCTGTTCTCATCCTGAAGCAAAATTCTTAACCTGAAGCACTATTTCTGGGTTAGCGGAGTCTGTAACCTGAAGCGTATGTAACCTGAAGCGTATGTAACCCGAGGTACCACTGTAGATAAAGTATGTTATATAACACAGCGGGACGCGGGTGGCGCTGTGGGTTAAAGCCTCAGCGCCTAGGACTTGCCGATCGAAAGGTTGGCGGTTCGAATCCCCGCAGCGGGGTGCGCTCCCGTTGTTCGGTCCCAGCGCCTGCCAACCTAGCAGTTCAAAAGCACCCCTGGGTGCAAGTAGATAAATAGGGACCGCTTACCAGCGGGAAGGTAAACGGCGTTCCGTGTGCTGCGCTGGCTTGCCAGATGCAGCTTGTCACACTGGCCACGTGACCCGGAAGTGTCTGCGGACAGCGCTGGCCCCCGGCCTATAGAGTGAGATGGGCGCACAACCCTAGAGTCTGTCAAGACTGGCCCGTATGGGCAGGGGTACCTTTACCTTTACCTATATAACACAGCAGGAAACACCTGGGAGAAAGGGTGGGAACTCAACTTGTAAACATTCTTTTAAATTTGTAGTTAAATTGTTAAAAATCCTTGAAACTCAATTTTAAAAATTGGGAGTTGGGAAATCCCTGCCATCTCCAACGAGAGCTGGGAATGTTTCTACAGTGGTACCTCGGGTTACATACGCTTCAGGTTACATACACTTCATGTTACAGAATCCGCTAAACCAGAAATAGTACCTCGGGTTAAGAACTTTGCTTCAGGATAAGAACAGAAATCGCATGGCAGCAGCAGCGGGAGGCCCCATTAGCTAAAGTGGTGCTTCAGGTTAAGAACAGTTTCAGGTTAAGAACGGACTTCCGGAACGAATTAAGTACGTAACCAGAGGTACCAGTGTATTCTAAAACCCTGCAGAGCTCTTGCTAGTGTGGACAGGACTGAGCCTGACAGATGACATGTCTGTGTTCCCAGCTCCCATCAGCCTCAGCAAGCATAGCCATTGGTCAGGAATGATGGGAATTGTCATCCAACTAAATCTGAAGGGCACCAGGGTGGAGAGGCTGTTCTAAACACTCCAATATTCTTCCATTTCCTTTCTCTCCCTGTTCTAACCAGCTCTGTGGTTCTGTGTGTGTGTTTTTAAACTTTTAATGGCCTTCAGCTTGTCTATCCTTTTGCCTAACTCTAGCCTGTGAATTATAAGCCCACTATTTCAATATGAATGAGTTGTCATATCGCTCACTGACAGGGAAGGAAAATCTGAGGGAATTCTTGACAGAGCCATATTTGATTAGGATTGCTTTGACGGGCGGGCGTGTTATTATCGGACGAGGGAATTGTCATGCTCTGGTACTCCGGGGGAGGGTGTGCACATCCCATAATGCACTGCTGGAAGGAAAAAGCTAACGCTCCCCACCCCCCGTTTCTCTTTTCTGCAGACGTCCGTCCTGCACATGTGCTCCCTCTTCCACGCCTTTATATTTGCTCAGCTGTGGACGGTGTATTGCGAACAAGCGGCGGTTGCGCCCACTGTGCAGAACCAGAACGAATTCAGCTTCACCGCTATCCTGACCGCCCTGGAGTTCTGGAGCCGAGTCACCCCCAGCATCCTCCAGCTGATGGCACATAACAAGGTGGTGAGTCAGAGGCAGTGAGCAGAGCTAGGCGAGATCCCACAAAGCCCCCACGCAATAGATAGACCAGGCATAGGCAAACTCCAGCCCTCCAGATGTTTGGGACTACAATTCCCATCATCCCTAGCTAACAGGACCTGCGGTCAGGGATGATGGGAATTGTAGTCCCAAACATCTGGAGAGCCGGAGTTTGCCTATGCCTGAGATAGACCATTTGAAAATGAAAATCCTAGGGCACACACACATGCACACAACTGGCAGCCAGAAGACTATAGGGCTATATAGCTCAGTAGTAGAATAAATTGCATTTCCAGGAGAGAATCTTGCAATGTGGCAGCACGCATGCTTTGAGACTCCCTGCCTGTTAGGCAGGCGCCCTCGCAACATTACATAAATAAATGAAATATATGCATAAATATTGCTTTAGATTCCTGCTGAAAGATTATTATTATTATTATTATTATTATTATTATTATTATTACCCTGCTGGGATACATTTATTTATTAAATATATATACCAAAGGAGCCCAACATTATTAGGGTTGCCATATTTTGAAGAGCAAAAAAGTAGACAAATTTGCCGACTTCTACTTTTAACTGTGGATCGCTATAGTGACTCTACCTATGGAAAAAGAGGACATGTCCTGGAAAAAGAGGACATATGGCAACCCCACCCAACATGGACTCCCTCGGGAGGTGGTGGACTCTCCTTTCTTGGAGGTTTTTAAGCAGAGGTTGGATGGCCACCTGTCATGGATACTTTAGTTGAGATTCTTGCATTGCAGGGGGTTGGACCAGATGGAATTTAATTGGGTTGTTCTGAAGTTTAATGAAAATATCCAAATAACGATGAAGGAGGCTACCAAAAGGGTTTAACTTTATCAGCAATATTGAAAATTCCATGGCCTTTTCGTTATCGAGTTACATTTGCCTTGGTTTACCTTTATATTTACATCACATAAAAGTTAAAATGATATTTACAACCCAAGGCTGGGAGACATCCCCCTGCCCTGTGTGCCATGTTTTATGCTTTGAAGATTACATATTCATAGCTCGCTGCTGATTCAGAATGATAAATCACTTTGGATGGGCAGGGAATAAATAGGACCTAGATAGCAAGTTAACTTCAGAGAGAATCCAGTTCTTTTAAAAGAAATCTGGCTCTGCTATGCATGGCGGTTGTCCTGAATGGGATGCTTGAAAAGCTTTTTCAAGGTTAATTGAAATATACAGAGCATCATTGGGTTGTACTGGTGGAAGCTAAAACTGAAAAAAATCTCTTACAGATTGTCATGGCTATGTGAAAGGTAATGTTGGGTTTCCACTTTACTGGATATTCAGTCTGATGTGTTGATGGTTCAAGGTGATAGCTCAGTAGGTAGAGCATGAGACTCTTGATCTCACGGTCGTGAGTTTGAGCCCCACATTGGGCAAAATACAGGTGAAACTTGGAAAATTAGACTATCATGGAAAAGTTCATTTATTTCAGTAATTCAACTTAAAAGGTGAAACTAATATATGACATGGCTCTCCAAATCAACAGACTGTGGAAACTTCACACTGGACTTCAAGCACCTGTCATTGTGTGCCTCCCCATTCTTCCTCCAGACTCTGGGTTTCCAAATGAGATGCAAAAGCTGCTCTCATCAGAAAAGAGATTTGGGGAGCCATGTCATCAGCTGCTGTTGGTCCACTGTGCTTCATTAAGTGCAGGGTCAACACAGCCGTCTACCAGGAGATTTTGGAGCACTTCATGCTTCCTTCCGCAGACGAGCTTTATGGGGATGCTGACTTCATTTTCCAGCAGGACTTTGACACCTGCCCACACTGCCAAAAGTACAAAAACCTGGTTGAATGCCCATGGGATTACTGTGCTTGATTGGCCAGCAAACTTGCCTGACCTGAACCCCATAGAGAATCTCTGGGGCATTGCCAAGAGAAAGATGAGAGACATGAGACCGAGCAATGCAGAAGAGCTGAAGGCTGCTATTGAAGCTTCCTGGTCTTCCATAACACCTCAGCAGTGCCACAGGCTGATAGCATCCATGCCACACCACATTGAGGCAGTAATTGATGCAAAAGGGGCCCAAACCAAGTTCTGAGTACATATGCATGCCTCTGCTTCTCAGAGGTCCAATATTGCTCTATTTGCAGTCCTTGTTTTGCTGATTTCATTTAATATTCTAATTTTCTGAGATTGTTAATTTGGGGTTTTCATCAGGTGTATGCCATGATCATCACAATTATAACAAATAAAGGCTTGACATATCTCGCTTTGCATGTCATGAGTCTATCTCATATATTAGTTTCACCTTTTAAGTTGAATTACTGAAATAAATGAACTTTTCCACGATATTCTAATTTTCCGAGTTTCACCTGTATCCCTCCATTGCAGGGGGCTGGACTGAATGACCTTTGTGGTCCTTTCCAGCTCTACAATTCTACGATTCTGTATTGCTTTCTTTTAAGTACCATACTAATGAATCTAGGTTAATCCCATCAGTCTCAGTTTTTTTGGTGTGTTTTGCTTTCACGACAATACGGCACTGAGTATTTACTTTATTTCAACATCTTTCCCCCCTCCACAGATGGTAGAGATGGTATGTCTCCATGTGATCAGCTTGATGGAGGCTTTGCAGGAATGCAATTCCACTATTTTCGTCAAGGTAGGTCAATTCTCCATTGAGAATACTTTTTCCTTCTTTTTTTAAGATGGTTAGAATCCAAAATCCTGTGCATCCAAAAGGAGAAATTGCAGTCAAGAGAACTGGAATTTTTCCTGTGCTCCAAGTAGCATGCAGGACAGAGATTCCTTCATTCATAACAGAGAGGAAATAACTCTGGTGACTGGGTTCAGCTGGTAAAACAGCTTTCGGTACAGCTTTCATGTAACTCAACTGTATCCTTTCCCCAAAACGATGTGGTTCTTAGGAAACTTGGGTCAAAGAGACAAGGGGAAAATATAAGCGATCGTTCTTCTCTGCTTTCTTCCAGCCTTTTTACCAAAAAGCTGCCTTTGTTCTTCAAAAGGTAACATCTGTTGCCAACTGGTGGGCTTTCTCTTGGAGCATTAGGTGGGAAGAGCCATCAGAACACATGCAGAAAAATTATTTTTTATTTTGTTTATTTAAGATAAAATGCTTTTGCCGAGGGAGACCCCATTCCACTGTCCTAACAGCTTTTACCATCAGAAAGTTTTTCCTGATGTTTAGTTGGAATCTCCTTGTAATTTGAAGCCATTGGTTCGAATCCTACCCTCCAGAGCAGGAGAAAACAAGCTTGTTCCATCTTCCAGGTGACAGCCCTTGAGATATTGGAAGATGGCTATCATATCTCCTCTCACTCTCCTCTTTTTCAGGCGAAACATACTCAGCTCTTTCAACCATTCCTCATAAGGCTTGATTTCCAGAATCTTGATTGTATTGGTTGCTCCTTCAACTGCCTTCATCCCCAGTTGCTAGCTGGGGCTAATGGAGACAGCTTCTGCACCCCAGTTTTCTATAGGGTTAAACACACCTCTTTCGCCCCATGGGGCATACAGCATCCTAGCTGTTTGGCTTGCTGCCTGCTTGTTAGGGATCCAGGCTTGTCCATCTCTGCTTCTGTGTGTAATTGACAGTCACTGCAAGGGCAAAGCCATCTTCCTAACATTTCAAGATCTCGCCTCCACGCTGTAATGTAGTTGTGTTCTGCTCTTCACTGGGATTCCCTAACCAATGCTGTTGGTAATTAGGGACAACGACCCACTAACAGAACACAGCCAAGTATTACGCCATCTGGTTTGGTCAATGAAAGCGCATCCTCTGGAGGGTGGTTTATCTCATGCTGTCAATACTGATTAGGTTGTACACGGAGCTCTAGGGAGCTTAATTGGAAAATTGCAAATCTTGATGCCATTTGGAGGAGCGCTTTAGAACAATATGTCCAACTCCTTAAATAATATGGGAGAGCGCGGATAACATGTCAAAAGGGCCTTCGGACCTGAAGCGAACCTGGCACACACTTAAAAATAAAATAAAAACAACAACCCCAAACAAATCAACCGTTGCAGCCCTCTTCGTTTCTTCCACAGAAATCTGAGCTTAGCAAATGCCAGAAGCAGGCACAGTTAGCAGATGTGATGCAGGCATGTCTATGTGCTGAGAAAAATGTGGAGGTTTGGTTGAACACCATCCTCAAGGTATTGCAGGTTACAGGTGACGCCTCCTGTGTGTAGGCCAATGGTGGGCACGACCACTGAGGGCAAACTTTTGCAGGACACATGCTGACTGTGGGTGGAATGAAGCCAATAATGTTCCCAAAGCCCAAAGAGGTGACTATCCCCTTTCCACCCCCCTCACACTCTTGCTCTCTCCCTCTTCTTCCCCACCCAGTGGGCAGGTGGGGAGGGACAGATCACTCTTGCCAGAGATCTGAAGTGATCAACCACAGAAGGTGTGTGTGTGTGTGTGTGTGTGTATAGGACCAAGGGCTGCATGAAAGTTGAGAGCGGTATTAGGTTAGGGTTGCCATATTTTGAAGAGCAAAAAAGAGGAAAAATTTGCCGACTTCCACCACACCTGCTGAAATTCCCCTTTCCACGCACACACCTCTTGCTAAAGGTGCAGACGCTCCTCTCAGCCTCCTCACCTGGAGAGGCTGCTGCAGATTCCCCGGTCCTCTCACATTCCCGAAGACCAAAGCCTTCCTATCCCTTAGCAGAAGTCATTTCCCCCAGCTGCTGGCAACTCCATGTGCATCGTTCTCACCCCACACCCTCCTCCTCCCTCCCCGCTTTCCAGTTCCCTGGCCACCTGCCACCCTCCCCAGCACATTCCCAGCCAGCCCCAGGGACCCTCTCTCCATGCAACCCCTCACGTTTAGCACCCAGCATCCTCAAATGGATATATTCATGATCGGTTTTCCTGCTTTACCTACCCCTGGTCTCCCAGGTCCTGGTCCAATATTCTAACCTCTACACCACCATTTTGCATGTAGAGCAGATGTTCTGGCACAGTGTTCTGGCACAGGGCTACTGCAACCCTTCTCCACCTTCCTAAAAAAAGGGGGGAGAGCCACCATGTACAGGTCGATTTAAATTGAGCATGTGACAGCTGCCACTGCTCAGTGGAGTTGGTTGCACAGCCAGTGGCACGCCACATGGACTGGGTAGCTCTTTGAACACCTCTGCAATTCCCTCCCCTGCCTGTCAAGTTCTGGAGCTCTGAAGACAATTGCATAACCCCGATGGCACCCTGCAGTACATAGGCAGTCGCAGGCACCATGGGGAGCAATCTGAAGCAGATTCCACACCATGGCAATTTCACTGGAACTAGCTGCAGTATCTTTACAAAGCAAAAATGAGGGGAAAATTGATTACAAAAATCTCAGCAAAAATGTGTTTTTAAATAAAGTTTAAAGTCATTTATAAATATCTCTTTTTTAAAAAAGAAAAATGCTCTTGTTTTTTCTGGAATATTTAAACATCAGTTTATTAAAAGATTTTACTTTTTTAAATAAAAGACATGACACAGAGCACGGCTTAGCCAATGTTCCCTGCAAATGTTCGTTGTACTACCTGTGAATGAATGTTATCAGCAAGGTTTATGGTTCGTTCTTCAGACTAAGAAAATTAGTCACATCCTCTTCTGACTGTGTGTAACTATAACAACATGGTGACTGTAATGAATTAATTCTCACTACGCCGAGGAAAATAATGCAATTTCTGTCTTCCATCAGCTGATCCCAATGTGGCTGCCAATGATTCAGTCCAATCTAAAGGTAGGCTCCCCACTTCCAGCTGCCCAACTTCAACCTTTTCCCCATGTATTTTTATGTAAGAAAACATTGAATTTTGTGCCCAAATTAATCATAAGAATTCTGGATTATTTGTTTATTGCCGTTATGCATTGCTTACTACAAAAACATATCAAAGCAACTTGCAATTACAAATGCATACATGATACAAAATGCAAAATACGTCAAAAAGATAGAAGGGTAATTCATAGACTAAAAGTGTCGTGCAATTACACTGAAAGGACAAATCCTATCCCACTCTATTAAAAGATGGACACCAAGACAGGCTTGGGTATCGTCATACTCTATGACCCATACTGAATGCCAAATACCTATGTGGGCATGAATGTATTTGCCTCTTGGCTAAAAGCTGGCAATGATCACGTCAAGCACTCCTCCCTAGGAAGAGCATTCCACTATTTGGGGAGCCACCACTAAAAAGGCCCACTGTCATAATGCCACCCTCAGCATCTCCCTCAGAGGGGGAGCACAAAGAAGGGGGTAGGTCCATGAGGGGAGGTGTGGTCCCTAAATTATTAGTTTTTATTTCTTTATTCAGGAATATTTACACCTCACCTACTAACCAAAGTTCTCAAGGTAGTTTACGATACATTAAAATACAACAACAACAACAACAACAACAACAACAACAACATCTTTATTGTCATTGCCCCCTCTCGGGGACAACAAAATTACTTAGGCAATAAATTAGGCAAAGGTGCAGTAGTCACTACAGCTTCATCTTCTAGCCTAGGGCTGACTATTGAAGCAGCTAGATGTGAGTCCCATGCAGGACAAGACTGCTGGTGTCTCTCACAGCCCTGGCCCTAGTGGGAGGTGCTGGAGAAGCAGAGATGCCTCCCTCTGGGGTTTCAGATGTTTCTACATGAACTGAGATTCTAATAAGTTCGTCCTCAGCCACGTCGTTGTACCTTTGCCCATTAGGGACACGAGTGGCGCTGTGGTCTAAACCACTGAGCCTCTTGGGCTTTACGATCAGAAGGTCGGCGGTTCAAATCCACGCGATGAGGTGAGCTCCTGTTGCTCAGTCCCAGCTCCTGCCAACCTAGCAGTTCGAAAACATGCCAGTGCAAGTAGATAAATAGGTACTACTGCAGTGGAAAAGTAAATGGTGTTTCCATGCACTCTGGTTCCCATCACTGTGTTCCATTGCACCAGAAGCGGTTTAGTCATGCTGGCCACATGACCTGGAATGCTGTCTGTGGACAAACGCCGGCTCCCTCAGCCTGAAAGTGAGATGAGCGCCACACCCCATAGTCACCTTTGGCTGGACTTACCTTTACTTTTTACCTTTGCCCCATGCAACCCAGGACAAGGGAGTCTGGGGCTAAAACAGCTTGCAGAAGCTCCCCCAAACAAAACCCTTTCCAGGATGCTACTTCCAGGAGATAAAACAGAAGCAGCTCCTTTGGAATCCGAGAAGGAATCACTGAACTTCCACATGGCTCAGCCTCTCAGGGCCATGCAAGGGAAGGAAACCAGAAGGCCAAGCAAGGGAACTTTAGAGAGCAGCACAGATAATCAAGCTGACTCAGGCGATTCTCTGTGAAGCCTCAATTAGGTGCACAAGGCAATACAAAGGCAGCCCCTAGAGGAGCCATGCGGTTTGCGCAGCAGAGCAGGAAGCTCTGGGGGAGAGAGAAGTGAAAGCACTGGTTCTGTTGTTGACATGTGGCTACTGAAAACTCATGTAGACCTGGATGAATAATCTGAAATGGAGAGGACCCCCCTCCTTTAGAAGAGCCACACTTATCACAGCCTCGTTGTCTTGGGTTGTGGCAGCTAGAAAAGTTGTTATTTTTGCAGGCCTGTAATAAATGGAGCGCATTGGATTCAGAGGAATGTAGGGGTGTAGCAGGATGCTTCAGAATTATACGGGGCTCATCAGAGGTGAAGCGGGATCTCTATGAGGAGGCATGAGGCGAAGAAAGGACTTTGTGGCACCTCTGCAATCCAGACACAAAAAATGCTACAGACATTAGTGTTTGCATGAAAGTCCTGTCTCCTGCATTTACCAACAATGCCAGGGTATGGGGATATGGGGAAGACAGGGAAAACATGAGCAGACTGTGACTGACAGGTCTAGCATGCAACCAGAGGGAACGATTTCGCCAGTGCTGTCCAATTCCAGTGCTGGGGGGGGGGTGGAGTAGCTTTGCTAGGGTGCAACTTGCATCTCTAAGTTTAAGGAAGATGCCAGGAAGGGAAGGAGAGGGGAATGATTTTACCCTGGATGGTAATTTGTTTCAGTTCTTCCCACTCCAAATTAAACTTCTAAAGTGCTTAACACAAAGGCCCCTGCACCTCTTTGCAGTTTGGCAGGTTTCAAAGCAGCTCACGTTAATAAGGAGAGTAGAGGAAAATGTGGGGTTTCCCCCCCTGTCTTATGCTGGGTGTGAATATTGATTGTTTTATTTCAGAATGACATTGTCTTAAACAATTGTTTGAAAGTTGATTTTTATAGCCCATGGTTGGAATCCTTTTAAAATAAAGAAAATGACTGATATATCAAAACAAACAATTCAATTCAATATATATGATATATCAAAATATACCGTATTTTTCGCCCTATAGGACACACTTTTCCCCCTCCAAAAATGAAGGGGAAATGTGTGTGCGTCCTATGCGGCGAATGCAGGCTTTCGCTGAAGCCTGGAGAGCGAGGGGCATCGGTGCGCACCGACCCCTCTTGCTCTCCAGGCTTTAGGAAGCTATCCGCAAGCGTTGCGAGCCCGGGGGAGTTCCCGCGGGCTCGCAAGGCTTGCGGGCAGCAGCCTGCAGCCCGGAGCACGGGGCGCCCTCCAGAGGACGCCCCGTGCTTCGGGAAGGTGTCTGCAAGCCTCCTGCGCCTGGCGGGAGGTCCCGCTAGGCGCGCGAGGCTTGGGGCGGCAGCCTGCATCCCGAAGCACGGGGCGCCCTCCGGAGGATGCCCCGTGCTTCGGGAAGGTGTCTGCAAGCCTCCCGCGCCTGGCGGGAGGTCCCGCTAGGCGCGCGAGGCTTGGTGCGGCAGCCTGCATCCCGAAGCACTGGGCGCCCTCCGGAGGACGCCCCGTGCTTCGGGAAGGTGTCTGCAAGCCTCCTGCGCCTGGCGGGAGGTCCTGCTAGGCGCGCGAGGCTTGGGGCGGCAGCCTGCATCCCGAAGCACGGGGCGCCCTCCGGAGGACACCCCGTGCTTCGGGAAGGTGTCTGCAAGCCTCCCGCGCCTGGCGGGAGGTCCTGCTAGACGCGCGAGGCTTGGGGCGGCAGCCTGCATCCCGAAGCACGGGGCGCCCTCCGGAGGACACCCCGTGCTTCGGGAAGGTGTCTGCAAGCCTCCCGCGCCCAGCGGGAGGTCCCGCGGGGCTCGCAAGGCTTGCAGGCAGCAGCCTGTTCTGGGGGCTTGGGTCGGGGGAAGCTCAGGCTTCCCCCGCGCCAGCCCCACGCCTGGGGGGGGGAATAATTTTTTTTCTTTATTTCCCCCCCCCAAAAAAACTAGGTGCGTCTTATGGGGCAGTGCGTCCTATGGGGCGCAAAATACGGTATATGATATATCAAATATATATGATATATCAAAACAAACAATTCAATTCAATTCAAATCTTTATTACGGTCATAGACCAGCATAAAAGGGTGGGATATAGGCATTTAAAATCTGAAAAGCGTTTTGGAAAGCTAAAAGGTATTAAAACAGAAGGTGAATATGAAAGTCTATAAGAATTTAAAAGAAGCTAAAAGAAGGGATAGGAGCATTGGGCGGGTGTGGAAGAGCATAAAAGGTTGATACATAAAAGACTTTAACTATTAATTTACAGAGCTCTCTGATATGTTCATTTAATCAAACAAATTAAAAAAAAAACAACCCCACCTTTTGTATATTTTAACAGCATTTATCTGCTGGGCTGCAGCTCCGCCTGCAAGCGATCCAGAGCAACGTGAACCATCATAGCCTTAGGATGCTGCAGGGATCGGGCCAGATGAACACCAACTTCACCGTCCTCCGCAAGTGGCTGCAGTGCACCCAGTTTAAGATGGCCCAAGTGGAGATCCAGTCGTCTGAAGCAGCCTCTCAGTTTTATCCGTTATGAACCGGGCAGAACCTTCCAGAACCTTCTGCTTAGACTAGCAATAATAGGGCTAAAAGCTATAAGACTAAAGGCCATCCTTAAAAACAGTACTGTAGCTACACTTTTTTCCCCTTCGTCTGGTAGGTGTATACAAATAGCGGAAGTTAGCGGTCTGGCTGCATCCACTCCTAACCACAAATATGTATTTGCTCGTGTGGGTAACAGCCCTGTGTCCTCTTCACATTGAGGGTACACCAAATGAGGGAGGCAGTGTGCTTCTGAATGCCAGTTACAGGAAACCACAGCAGGTGAGAGTGCTGTGGCACTTGGGTCCTGCTTCCTGACATCCCATAAACATCCGGTTCGCTGCTGTGAGAACAGGATGTTGGAACAGATGAGCCATCAGCCTGATGCAACAGGCTCTTCTTATGTTCTTCTGAGGCCTGCGCGTAGCAAGATGTTAAACTGTGTGTGCTTCAAAACCTTTCCTCCTTCCCTACTTCCACCCGACCCTAAGAAATTACTCTTCCCCCTGCTTGTTACTTTTAATATCTTTCAATCCCACCGTTGTTTGTGCTCACCGATACCAAGGAGTGCTCTGTGCTGCTACTTTAAAACAAGCAGGGTTTTTTTAGAAACCTCCTCAGTGCTTTCTTGCTGCTGTCGTCGTCTTGGAACTCAAAACTCAGTAATGCAATAAACCTTGTCACTTTAAGACAGTGACCCTATATAATGAGGATTTTTGCAGGCGTTCTTTCTTTTCTCTTTTCCAAATGGCAGCGGCCACTTCAAAGCATGACTGGTTGCCAGAGAGGCAGGGCCTTGGCCCATGATCTGCAGGTCCAGAAGTGCCCCTTATAGAGTAACCCTATGCATGTCTGCTCAGGCGTTAGGCCTGTTGAATTCCATGGGACTTAGTCCCAGGTAAGTGTGTCGAGAGCTGCCACTATACAGAGAAGGTGGAGAAGGGGTTGTTGAGAAAATCGAGTTGCCGGGATTGCACCAAGCAAGGCAAGGGGTGGATGGGTGGAGGAGCTTTATTCCTCCTCCTTCTGTGGGACATCTGCTCTAGGCTCCATGTAGGTCTCCCCCTTCATTGGGGAAATGGGAGGACTTGGAACCATGCAGATCCAAGGCCTCCCCCAACCTGCCCCTGCAACACAGCCTTCCTGGGCTTTTCCAGCACCAAAGGAGCAATGGAGGTGGATGTTTGCAATGAGGAGGCCTCTGGAAGCAGACTTCCTCCCGTGGCCACAGACCTCCCTCTCCTCTGGTGAGGGTGGGGAAGGCTGCAAATGACCCCTTAGCCACCCTTCTCTAGAAGCTTCAGGTTGCTCCTTTGGCATCCCAGGAGAGAGAAAACTGCTTGCCAAGGGAGGGTAGGTGAGAAGGCAGTTGAAAACATTAAGGGTTCTAGAGTCAGTTCTGGCATTTTGCTTTGGGGGATCGGAGAAACCTGAAACCAGTCCTGCTTGTAGAGAGCATTCTTACAAAAGTGCACTTAGAAATTAGGTGGCTAAACAGTTGTCCTTTTCATTTTAAGTAAATTTAAGTGCTTTAACATCGTTTCACCATTGGTACTTCCCTGCAGTCCTCAAGCTACTAAGCATCCCTCTGTATACTACCTGTATAGTAATCCTGTATCTTATTCCTTCTTAAATACTTGTATACTGTAAGATTTAAAACTAGTCCCATTCCCACGGTCACTAGGGAGAACGCAAACTTCCTGGCTTCCCCTGGGAAAAAGGTTTGGGATTGTAGATTTGCATATAGTACATAGAAATTATAGAGTCACTGCATAGAAAGCGATGTTAAATATTTTTAAAAAGCGAATTTTAATAGCCTTGAGACAGACTGATCTGCTGAGATGTATAGAAAAGCCCATTGTTGCTTTGCACTGGGCTTTGAATCAGAGCCTAACAACAGAAGAAGACCTTGTAATTAAAATTTAACCTTTTCTGTGTATACATAGCCGAGATATACTGTATTTATTGCTGTAATCTGCTGAACAAAAGAACACAATTTTAAGCTTTATATTAAAATGCTATAAAGTGAACAACTCTTTAATACTACTCTTAATAATATTTGTTATTATTTTCCTTCAAATAAACTCACTAGCGTGTTACACTGGATTTGTCGTCATTTATCTCTGTACGTACCTGCTGCACAGCAGTGGCAGAAACTACTCTCCATTGTGAAGGTTGTGTGGGTTTTGTGCCCTTGCTCGCTTGCAGGAGATTACACAGCAGATTAAATGCAGTTGGGGCATGTGCCAGTTGCTCAGCCAGAAAAACATGAAACTACACATTTAGAAACATTTGAAGCATAGGACTCTGTCTTATACTAAGTCAGTTCATCGGTCCATCTAGCTCACTGTTGCTGGCACTGACTAGCAAGAGTTTCCCAGGGTTTCAGGGTGGAGTAATTAGGTGTGTGGGTGCTCTTTCCTAGCGTGGGCACCCAGAGCCTGCAGGGGGAGTGGTTCCCATAGGACCTGTTTCTACCTTTCCATCATACCACCCCAGGGATACAAGCAACTCATCAGAGCATTAGAAGCCTTTGCATTCCTTCCTCTCCGGGCTTATATAAGTTGCCCAAGCTCAGGATCTCAAGTAATTTTTCTGTGTCCTCTACTCTGGGTCAATGCCGGGGGGGGGGGCCATTCTATGCACATGAAGAGGAGTTTTGGATTTGATATCCCTCTTTAACACTACCCTAAGGAGTCTCAAAGCAGCTCACAATCTCCTTCCCCTTCCTTCCCCACAATAAACACTCTGTGAGGTGAGTGAGGCTGAGAGACTCAGAGAAGAGTGACTAGTCCAAGGTCACCCAGCAGCTGCATGTGGAGGAGCGGGGATGCGAACCCGGTTCACCAGATTACAAGACTACCGCTCTTAACCACTACACCACACTGGCGATGCCTGGCTGGTGGACCCTGGGAAGGGAAGATCTCCCAGGGTGGGAGGCTGGGAGAAGAAAGGGAAGCTCCCAGGTGAGAGCCGGGAGAGTCGGCCCACTTCTGTGTGAGACAAAGGTGAAGATCTACCTTCAAGAGAGAACTCTGCATTTTCTCCTTTCTTTCTTTGTTTCTATCCAGATTGGTTTCTTTTACTGTATTATGAAAAAGCTTTAATAAAATATTATGGGGGGAAGGATCCTGAGTAATTGGTTGTTTGGTTGTAAGCCACTTTGGGTTGTCTAGGGCAAGATAATGTGACAGGCAGGCAGACAGACAGACAGACAGACAGGCAGGCAGGCAGGCAGGCAGACAGACAGACAATCATCTGGAGAGGAAGTGCTGATAGGGGTACAGCGCTCACACCCAGATATCCCATTCCTTAACATTTCCTATTACATGGCTTGGGTGCCCAAAGAGCAGCAGAGGGCTCTCCATGTTTTGAGACCATTTGCCAGTTATATGACAATTATTTGCTGTACTCACACTTGGAAGAGCCATCCTCAGACACTGTCCACTAAAATGCCTCCATCTTCTCCAAATTTATACACATTGGCCCTAATCCAAGAATGCTCTTCTACAAGGCACCCGGGAGGGAATTCAACAGGGCTCAATGTGTACTTTCAACCTTTTGATATACATTTAAGCCCCTTACCACAGGGGTATTACTGTTGGGGTATTACTGGGGTATTACAGGGGTATTGCAGGGGAACGCGGGTGGCGCTGTGGGTTAAAGCCTCAGCGCCTAGGGCTTGCCGATCGAAAGGTCGGCGGTTCGAATCCCCGCGGCGGGGTGCGCTCCCGCTGCTCGGTCCCAGCGCCTGCCAACCTAGCAGTTCGAAAGCACCCCCCGGGTGCAAGTAGATAAATAGGGACCGCTTACTGGCGGGAAGGTAAACGGTGTTTCCGTGTGCTGCGCTGGCTCGCCAGATGCAGCTTTGTCCCGCTGGCCATGTGACCCGGAAGTGTCTCCGGACAGCGCTGGCCCCCGGCCTCTTAAGTGAGATGGGCGCACAACCCTAGAGTCTGTCAAGACTGGCCCGTACGGGCAGGGGTACCTTTACCTTTACCTTTTTACAGGGGTATTACTGTGATTACTGTTGGATCAGCATGAAATCATGAAAGAAGAATAAGAAATCGTTGTGTGCATGTCTTGGTTGGGGACATAATCTGAAGGGTGTTATTTAATTGGCTAAATACTAGAGACATCTTTATCGGTACCCAACAATACACAATGTGTCAAGTTCCTACATTGCTAAGTACAGTATTTTGTAAATCAGCATGAAGCCACCAACCAGCAACCAGAGCAGTTGCCAGATCTGAGTGCCTTCTTTATCCTAAACCTATCAAGGCTTTCTTTACAGTGACTGGAGGGTTATGAGCATGTGCTGCATACAAAGACCTGGAACATTTGTCTTTGAAAAAAGAGTTGATTGCAGGGATATTGGAGGAAATTCTGGACTGCAAGTCCTGAAGTCCTTTCTAGCTCAGGTAGTGCCTGTGGCAATAAAAGTTGGCCTTAGGGAAACCTCATTAAAAATAATAGACTCTTGGAGTTGGAAGGGACCCAAGGGTCATCTAGTCTAACCCCCTGCAATGCAGGAATCTCAGCTAAAGCATTTAAGTCGAAGCCAAAACCAACCAACCATTTAGCAAAAATTGGAAGTGATCTGCCTTGGAAAGTTTCCCTGTCGCAGAAACTTTGTTCATCCAAACGTACAGAAGGGCTCTCATTTGATATGTCTTAATGAGATTAATATTCATCTGTGTAGACTGTGAATTGTCACTCGACTGACAGTAGGCAGAATGGGGCTAGCTGTTTGCAGCAAATTCCCCTCCCTCCTGCAGCCTCCCATGTCCCCCTAAATCTGTTCTACCCCCCACTAACCCCCAGGAGCAGCTTTGGGGTGCGAGAACTGCAGGGGAGAGTAAGAATCGCCAAATATTATTTCCTTCCCCATTCTGCTGATGGAAACCTTAGCGATATCAGAGTGGAGGCAACCCTTTGAGTCATCTGACTGTGGGAAATAACATAAAGTCACTACATGCAGCCAGCCAGCTAATCCTGTCTAATGACATGTGCAAGAGATTTGCTGGACGTAGATCAAAGCCGCCAATACTACATGCAGAATCTCTTTGGCACAAACCTGCCAAAACCACAAGATCACCTATGATCTTTTTTTAAAATCAAGAAGCACTGTTTTACCTCTTTGAAAGTTAGTAAAATATTAAAAAGCCATAAGCGTTTTGTTTGCCCAGCTACTGCATTATACATGGAAAGAGTTGACCTAGCCTTCCATTACGTCTATCAAACTGGCGGTCATGGTTGGTTTGCCAGCTTTGATGGGGAGCTGGTTAAATACAATTTCAGACTGCTGTGTTTCCCAACATTGCCGGTGTAAGGGTACGCCTAGGGATCTTGGTGCTCGAGTCCCTATTTATTTGTTTGTTCATTTTCTCTTATAAAAATGAATTGCCTTTCCACCTGAAAGGAACCCAAGGTGACTTACAACTCACACAGCAGCTAAAACAATAAAAAATATAAACAACTATCTAAGCAAGAACTTTAAAATGCCCAGGAGAACATAAAATGTTCTCTCTCCAAGTAACAGATGCCAAAGGGTGGCTTAGCTGAATGTTCTGCAGGTTAATTTTTGGAACTTGAGAGAAGTGATTCCTGGGGTGTATGAAAGCCCTATTAATGCTACCTCTTTGTGGCTGTACAACAACACACAGAGACCGTCTGCTTCTTGAGAGGCTCTCTCTCTCTCTCTCTCTCTCTCTCTCTCTCTCTCTCTCTCTCTCTCTCTCTCTCCCCCCTGGTTCAATGCTCAGCAAGTACTGGGAATCTCAGCCAATCAGGGTTCACAGGCTTGACTACTTGCTATCATTGTCTATCACATCATTCCAAAGTTGTGCATTCCCCCCAGGCCTTGCAAAATATTGCACCATGTAAAGAAAGAACTCTAACTCTGTCCTGGGCAGGAGTGGTAGCTCAAAACATATGAAAAGCACTAGGTTGGGGAAGTATGCCCTAAACATTTGCACCCTAAATACAGGCCCTCCAAGTGTCTCTATTTTGTCCCTGATTAGAAGCCATACCAGTTTCTGATTTGATCTTGGAATGTCCCACTTTTCCTTAGGATGCCCCTATTTTCATTGGAGAAATGTTGGCAGGTATGGGGTTATCCCTTTTGAATTCTGGTGCTGGAGGAGACTCTTGAGAGTCCCATGGACTGCAAAAAGATCAAACCTATCCATTCTTAAGGAAATCAGCCCTGAGTGCTCACTGGAAGGACAGATCGTGAAGCTGAGGCTCCAATCCTCTGGCCACCTCATGAGAAGAGAAGACTCCCTGGAAAAGACCCTGATGTTGGGAAAGATGGAGGGCACAAGGAGAAGGGGACGACAGAGGATGAGATGGTTGGACAGTGTTCTCAAAGCTACCAACATGAGTTTGACCAAACTGCAGAAGGCAGTGAAAGACAGGAGTGCCTGGCTTGCTCTGGTCTGTGGGGACACGAGGAGTGAGACACGACTAAACGACTAAACAACAACAAATGGGGTTATCCCACCCCTGAGCCGTCTGAAGGCAATCCTGCATAGGGAAGGTTTTTTTAAAAAAATGTTTAATATTTTATTGTATGTTTACATATTTTGGAAGCTGCCCAGAGTGGCTGGGGCAACCCAGTAAGTGTTGAGAATTCCATTCCTCCTGTGCTGCAGATGTGTGGGATTGTTACATGTCACATGTCTGTTTACATTCCAGCAATGATTATTGGAGTCTTGTGAGTGGATAGATACACTGTTTCCGCTCTGTATAGCTATTGCTTTTGCAGTTCTCTTTCTGAGGAAGAAAGACAGAGGGAGAAACCATGTTTTCTTTGTTCTGTTACGTTTGATTTAATTTGCAATAAATTAGGCTTAGATGTTACTCCTCAAGGCTGGGCTTCTGTTTGGACTCTGCCATGGTTTTCCCAGTAGTGATGTATGGAAGTGAGAGCTGGACCATAAAGAAGGCTGATCGCCGAAGAATTGATGCTTTTGAATTATGGTGGTGGAGAAGACTCTTGAGAGTCCCATGGACTGCAAGAAGATCAAACGCATCCATTCTTAAGGAAATCAGCCCTGAGTGCTCACTGGAAGGACAGATCGTGAAGCTGAGGCTCCAATACTTTGGCCACCTCATGAGAAGAGAAGACTCCCTGGAGAAGACACTGATGCTGGGAAAGATGGAGGGCACAAGGAGAAGGGGGCGACAGAGGACGAGATGGTTGGATAGTGTTTTCGAGGTTAGCAGCATGAGTTTGACCAAACTGCGGGAGGTAGTGGAGGACAGAGGTGCCTGGCGTGCTCTGGTCCATGGGGTCACAAAGAGTCGGACACGACTAAACGACTAAACAACAACAAAGTCTTGTGCTCATGTCCTTGGATATGGGTCACATCAGCGTGACGGGAGACTGGAGCGATGAATCCCAGGCGACGCTGCGTTGGGGAGGAGGGACTGGCCTTGGTGTTATCACCCAACAGTAAGATGTGTAGGGTATAGTTGAATTATCGTTATGGAATGGGACATCCCTATTTTCACCGGAGAAATGTTGGAGGGTATATAAATGTTTTAATGCGGACATGGGTGGCGCTGTGGGTTAAACCACAGTGCCTAGGACTTGCTGATCAGAAGGTTGGCGGTTCGAATCCCCATGACGGGGTGAGCTCCCCTTGCTCTGTCCCAGCTCCTGCCAACTAGCAGTTTGAAAGTACGTCAAAGTACAAGTAGATAAATAGGTACCGCTCCGGCGGGAAGGTAAACGCCATTTCCGTGCACTGCTTTGGTTTCGCCAGAAGTGGCTTAGTCATGCTGGCTACATTACCCAGAAAAACTGTCTGCGGACAAACGTTGGCTCCCTCGGCCAGTAAAGTGAGATGAGTGCTGCAACCCCAGAGTCTTTTGTGACTGGACTTAACTGTCAGGGGTCCTTTACCTTTACCTTTATATAAATGTTTGCATAAGCACAACTTCCCTGCATATATTTATGTTACTGTGCCTTCAGCAGCTTCATGAGACAGAAATCAAAGATGTGTAGCTTTCCCCAATGGGGAGCTGGAGCAACAGGAAAAACTCCACCTGAGCTCTGTCCAGCAAAACAGTGGTGGCCCCATTTGTGCTGTTGTGTTTTTGGAGTGGGCTGCTCTAAGCTCTGCTGTGCTGGCACAGCAGGCCTTGGGCTGCAAATCACTTAATCCAAGCACTTGAGATACCTTTCTAAAGCCTTTCTTGCCAACCCCAGAGAGGAGGCAATCTCCTTGCTGGGCCAAGTGAATTTTCTAATGACACTCAGAGACGTTAAGATAATGTCCCTTCGTTCGGCTTAATGAGATTAAAACGGAGAGAGCGAGCAGTATATTTGCTGGACGGTGTGCAAGCCTTTCCAACTTTCACTTATAAAATGAAGCATTTTCTGGATCAGGATGTTACCATTATGTATCCTGGAAGCGTACATATGCTAATTCATTTTCTCCCAATCTTCTCGGGGATGATGCTTATTGGCTTTATGAGTGGGATCTTAATACCTTGTTCACTGAAACAAAATTGGGTTTGCCTAATAATACCCATCTGCAAATTAATTGCATTAACGGAGATATACTTAGCTAAGGTTGCATTTCCCTGTTCTTCATCCAGCTCATCCAAATAGCCCCAACTGGCAATGACTCTGCTCATTCTGTTGGCTTTTATTTGGATCTGATCAAGCGCAGAGATACTGGCATGTGGGAGAGCAGACTTGTAACCAGGATCCCTCTGTCCCAGTTATTTATTATTTATTTGTTATTTCATGAGATTTATGAGACGCCTGACAATACAAATTATCTCGGTGTTGTGCAAATAAAAAGAAAACAAACCCCTAAACAAGAAAACTATGCCACAATAAAAGCACAATAAACTTGAGAGACAGCCGGCTGTAAAAATCCCAAATGCCAAACCAGCACGGTAAAATACAACTGTGACGAAAGTGAGCCGTCAGAGGCATATATTAAAACCACTAGCCATACTACAGAGACTTTCAAAACAGCTCTTTAAAAAAACCAAGGAGAGCAGAAGCGTATGAACCTGTTGCCAAAAAGGCAACAACTGTGGGTAAGGATTTTCCTAGGAAAGAACATTCCAAACATAGACAGGGGGTGGGCATCAATGAAAATGTCATATTGGGTGGCTTTAAAAGAGAATTGGACAAATTCATGAATGATAAGGCTATCAATGGCTACTAGCCACAATGGCTATACTCTCACGCAACAGTTGGAGACAGTATGCTTCTGAATTCCAGTTGCTGGAAGCTGCAGGTGAGGAGAAGTTCTTGCACTCAGGTCTTTCTTCTCATAGGCATCTGGTTGGCCACTGTGGGAACAGGATGCTGAAATAGATGGGTCACTGACCTAATCCAGCAGGCCCTTCTTGTCCTTAACTTCCCAAAATATATCGCGCATATAATAAAAATATGATGTATGGAAGTGAGATGATGTATGGAAGTGAGAGCTGGACCATAAAGAAGGCTGATCGCCGAAGAATTGATGCTTTTGAATTATGGTGCTGGAGGAGACTCTTGAGAGTCCCATGGACTGCAAGAAGATCAAACGCATCCATTCTTAAGGAAATCAGACCTGAGTGCTCACTGGAAGGACAGATCGTGAAGCTGAGGCTCCAATACTTTGGCCACCTCATGAGAAGAGAAGACTCCCTGGAAAAGACCCTGATGTTGGGAAAGATGGAGGGCACTAGGAGAAGGGGACGACAGAGGATGAGATGGTTGGATAGTGTTCTCGAAGCTACAAACATGAGCCTGACCAAACTGCGGGAGGCAGTGGAAGACAGGAGTGCCTGGCGTGCTCTGGTCCATGGGGTCACGAAGAGTCGGACACGACTAAACGACTAAACAACAATAAAAATATAAGGGTGTCGTTACGCTGCAGTTTGCTTGTCCACAGATAGGTGGAGCTGCAACCTGCAGCACAACAATAGGTGGTGAATAGGCAGCCCAGGCCAGCTACAGAGGGACAGCCAGAGCAGAATGCAGCAGCCCTGCAGCTGAACTAGCTTCTCTATCTGTCAGCCCTGGGGCCCCAATCCCAAGTATCCAGGGCCTGGGCTTGACAGCCCCAATACTTAGTGCTGCTTACCACTTTGGTCCTCCCTGACAAGCTTGGGATCCTGCTGCTTCTGCTACTGTGGTTAATTAAGACCATGATTTTCAGCAGAATATCTTTTTCTGCCCTCGATCCTGTGCTCCTCCTGTTGGGCTAACTTTTCACCCCATTTGGCTGCAGTGGGAAAGTGAAGGTCTTAGGAGTGCCCCTTCCTCGAAGAGGGATGAACACTTTCCAATTCTTCCTCCCTGACTGCTTTTCGAAACCATTCTGCAGAGCTCCTTTCCACCTCTGACATGCGTGAGGGAACTTAGCTGTGCAGAGAGACTTTGAAAGCCTTTTGTCATCCTCCACCTTTCTTCTTTGCACCCCAGATGTCAGGCTGTGGAGGGAATCACAAAAAGCTTTCAAAGCCTCCCCATTCTTCTTCTCCAACCTTGGAGGTGCCAAGGAGCCCATTGTGAGTGTACCTCCTTCTCCTTTTCATCTCAACATTGAAAGTTTAAACAAGTAGTGCTTGTGAGTACAGTGGTACCTTGGGTTAAGAATTTAATTCGTTCTGGAGATCTGTTCTTAACCTGAAACTGTTCTTAACTTGAGGTACCACTTTAGCTAATGGGGCCTCCCGCTGCCGCCGTGCCACCGCCACACGATTTCTGTTCTCATCCTGAAACAAAGTTCTTAACCCAAGGTACTATTTCCGGGTTAGCGGAGTCTGTATCCTGAAGCGTCTGTAACCTGAAGCGTCTGTAACCCGAGGTACCACTGTATTGCAAAGTCCTTTCCTGCATGCCCCTTGCATGCAGGTTGAAAGCAGGGGGCTGCCTCTATTGCCACCACTACTGTGGGAAGCAAACAGGAACCCTGCATGTTAACCCCACAAATGATTTTGACAGGACCCTAAGCATCATCTGGTCCAACCCCTGCAATGCAGGAATCTCAACTTAAGCATCCATGACCGATGGGCATCCAACCTCGGCTTAAACACCTCCAAGGATCCTTCCACCACCTCCCAATGAAGTCTGTTCCACTGCCCAACAGCTCTTACTGTGGGAAAGCTCTTCCTGATGTTTAGCCGGAATCTCCTTTCTTGTAACTTGAAGCCATTGATTGAAGTCCTACTCTCCCAGAGCAGGAGAAAACCAGTTTGCTCCATCTTCCATGTGACAGCCCTTGAGATATTTGAAGATGGCTATCATATCTCCTCTCAGTCTCCTCTTCCTCAGGCTAAACATACCCAGCTCCCCCAACCATTCCTCATCAGGCTTGGTTCCCAGGACCACCTACTTGTAGTTCATGCACTGTCATAATGTCACCTTGTGGTTGACAGGTGCGTTGTCCCACCCATCTGTCAAAGTTGGCCTGCTTGGTTGGAGCCAAAAAAGTTTCCCCACCCCGGTCTATGGGGTTTCACAAAGTCTAGGTATGGCATTTGATAAGGAGTGGGGTGGTGCGTGTGGTTGGCAAGTGGAGACACAGCTCCTAAGGTAAAGATAAAGGGACCCCTGACCATTAGGTCCAGTCATGGCCGACTCTGGGGTTGCGGCGCTCATCTCGCTTTATTGGCTGAGGGAGCCGGCGTACAGCTTCCGGCTCATGTGGCCAGTATGACTAAGCCACTTCTGGCGAACCAGAACAGCGCACGGAAACGCCGTTTACCTTCCCGCCAGAGCGGTACCTATTTATCTACTTGCACTTTGATGTGCTTTCGAACTGCTAGGTTGGCAGCAGCTGGGACTGAGCAACGGGAGCTCACCCCGTCGCGGGGATTCGAACCACCGACCTTCTGATCGGCAAGTCATAGGCTCTGTGCTTTAACCCACAGCGCCACCCGCGTCTGTAGCAGATAAATAACTCTAAATATATTAAGCTATCTGTACTTATGTTGTAGCTGCTCAGAGTCCCTGCCCTTCTAAGCGACCTGTAGAGCTTCAAACCCCCTTTGTACTTCTCTTTCTCTAGTCTTTTCTCTTTCCTCCTCTGACATTCAGAGGCAGCAGCAAATAACTTCAGCTCTGATTGCACAGAGGCAACATTACCGCCTCCCCTTTCCTGCCCACCATGAAGTGGACTCCCTTGGCTTTTTTAAGGAACAATGGCAATTTCGGCTACTGCGGGACTGCTTGTTATAGGTAAGAATCAGAGCGTAATCAAGCCTGAAGTACCAAAAAAACCCCAACAACAACACACACAACATTAGGTTTTTAATACAATCAACACTTCGTTAGGCAGCAGGGAAGCTTCAAGTCATCTGCTTCTCGGAAGACAAAATATAGGACAGAACTGCTGAGTCAGTTCCCTCTTTGCAATGCTTTTCTGTTTTGCACCATTAAATATTTTGGAAGGAGGGTATAGTAGTTTCTGCCTTTAACGGCAGGTTTGAGATGGATGCGCCTGTCAAAACAGAAGCAAAACCCTATATTGTTTTTCTCGTCTCCCCATTCTAAATGAAATTAGGAAGACTTAAGTTTTTGAAGCATGACCACTGCCTGGCAAATTACTGACGGAAACTCTGTTCACCTTCCTGGAGGTATTTTCCCCTAACCCAAGAATGTTTTCTTGTTGTCTCTTTCATCGATTAGGATTCATGATTTAAACTTGATTTGCAAGTTTATATAAATATGAACAGTACATCAAGCTCATATACTTTGTGCTGGGAATGGAATAACCTTCCAGCATACATAGAAGTAGCCTGAGAGAAGGCTTGCAAGCCTTCTTACAACTATTTTCTTTTTAAAAGCTTTTCTGGCTATAGGTCAGTTAGATTATTATTGGGACGTCAGAAGTGTTACTGCTCTGATTCCAACATGCTTGGAAGAAGGACCCTGGATTTTGGGACACACATTGACGGTTAAAGTATTGCTGCAAATGCGTCCTCTGAGAATGCAAGATGACCCTTTTCCAAGGCTTTTGTATAGTCTATTGCTTGCTTGCTTGCTTGCTTGCTTGCTTGCTTGCTAGCGGGTGTAAATTGAGCTGGCTTAAAGTTGCAGCAGATCCAAACCCTTTTCAGCAGTGGGGCTGCTGCTGCTGCTCTCCCTAAATCTGGCAGAGGGAAAACAAGCCTTTAAAATAAAATTCCATGACAGGTTGCCTGGTTACATGACTGAGCTTAGGATCTGGCCTAAATCCCTCCCTCTCTGGTCCTATCCCTTCCATTTGTTGGCTGAAAGTTCTGTCCCTAGGAACCCTGTATATGAACATAAGAATATCCGACTGATTGGCCAATTTTGCCCAGCATCCTGTTCTCACAGTTGCCAACCAAATGTCTGTGGGGAAACCCAGAAGCAGAACACAAGAACATTCTCCCCTCTTGCAGTTTCCAGCAAATGGTATTCAGAAATATTTTTTTAGGAGTTTATAACTGTTTTTAGAAGGTTGCTTTCAACTGTTTCCAGAAGGTTGTTTTTAGACATTTTAATTATCTTGTTTTTCTACCGTTGATGCGTATTCTGCCCTGGGCTCCTCTGTTTTTGTTTTGTTTTTTGTTTTTTTAAAAGATATTTATTAAGGTTTCAACATTTTACAAAAATAAGGGGGAAAAACAAAAAAAGAAAATACAAAGTAAAAACAGTTAAAAACAAATCATTTTTTCCAAATCTTATCTTTCATTTGCTTGTTTCCCTGACCTCCTCGCACCTCCCTTTTTTGTATTCCAGTTCAATTAATTAGTTCAGCAAATCCTTTCCCTCTTTGATTTTATCTTAATCTTTTATCTTAATATATTATAGCTTTATATTATCACCTGTTAACAAACCATTTTATATATTACTTTATAACATTACTACTAAAAACCGCTTAACTTCAATCCAACATCTGCCCTGGGCTCCTCTGGAGGAAGTTGTGGGACATCAATTTAAGAAAAGAGAGAAATGTGTGTGTTTGTATGTAGTACTGGGGAACCTGAAAAGCCTCTGTAGATGATACGGGAGTCTTCCTAAATAATGTGGGATGGGCTGCACAAAGGTGAAGGAGGGAAGAAGAACTCTATCACCATGAACTTCCTTAAGTCAACTTATTGGAAGATCCGCATCCAATTTTTGGCAGCTCCCCCCTCTCCTACCATCCACCTTCACCCCATATCATCACTGCTGACCTTGGACCAATTACTGTCTAGCCTACTTAAAAAAAGGATGAGGAACCAGATCAGACTTGCCCTCAGAACTCCCATCCCCAAACCTGCAACAGTTAATAAATTTAATAAACAACAACAACATGAGAATGGGCCTTCTCTGCAGTGGCTCCCCATCTGTGGAATGCTCTCCCCGGGGAAGTTTGCCTGGCGCCTTCATTATACGCCTTTAGGCACCAGGCAAAGACATTCCTTTTTAACCAGGCCTTTGGCTGATTTGATTGACAGTCTATGCCCTTTTAAAATGTGGGTTTTTTTGGGGGGGGGGGGTTATCGGGTTGTTGTTTTTATTCTGATTATGTATTTTGTGGTTTTATATTTTTATTTTGTTCTGTGAGCTGCGGGTATAGGATGGTATATAAATTCAATTAATAATAATAATAATGATGATGATGATGATGATGATGGCCAATATAGTTCTAGAAGATGGCATCATTGCTCTGCTATACCAATAGGTGTGGTTACGAAGTTCATATAGACTCCCAAACATCTTCAACAGTTTGAAATCTCCTTTTGAATCTCGCTTCTGAACATCCTCTGCAAGGAGATATGAACACAATCTCTATAACTATTTCATATCTAAGGAGCACGGCTGCTAAAAATAGAATCGCTCCCCGCTTGCTCGCACACAAAGTTTCCCCCACTGCTTTGATTTACTAAGTATTTTATTAATCCCTCCAACACGATCAGCATAACTCCTCTCTCATCTTCAGGCTATTCGCCCCCCCTTCCCTTTGACTTATTGAGATTGCCTGGTATTTAAGTATGCAAAGCCACATTTTCTCACACTGGGATCAAGAGTTAAGATGCGCTAATTTCAATCAGCCTCACATTTGTAACAATTTAGCTCCCTGCAGCAGGTTGATTAGATTCATTGGGAGAGACATCGGCAGAATGTCCTGTGGCAGAAAAGAATGGGTCTTTGTTAAAAGCCCTCATGTTGAGGGAAGAGATTCTGATCGGAAGGAGCAGCAGTGGGTAAAATGGAAAGTACTTCCTCCCCCCTCAAGGTTAAAATATGGTTGTCAATGGAGCAATTAAATCTCCCAGGACGGATATGTATTTTTTAGTTCCCTGGAGCATCTTTAACTTTGTTGCCCAAATCCGAGAGGCAAACACAATGCAGGATGCTATCTGGCTTGGTAAGGTACTTGAAGAGGATAAGGGATAATTTTAGGAAGTCATTAATTAATTTAGGAAGGTTTTAATGGAAAGCATGCAAAAGCTTCGGAACATAAGCTGACGTTTCAGTCACTAACCATTCAGTGATATGAAAGGATAGAAACTTGGGACTCAGCTACATTAGTAAAAATACAAAAAACAAAGAAGTGTTATAAATGTGTTATAACACTGTGACACCAGATGGCGCTGTAGAGTTTGATCTTTTGGCAATGCGATTTTGCATTATGAGCTTTATAGTGGTACCTCTGGTTATGTACTTAATTCGTTCTGGAGGTCCGTTCTTAACCTGAAACTGTTCTTAACCTGAAGCACCACTTTAGCTAATGGGGCCCTCCGCTGCTGCTGCACCACCACTGCGCAAATTCTGTTCTCATCCTGAAGCATCTTAACCCGAGGTACTATTTCTGGGTTAGTGGAGTCTGTAACCTGAAGCGTATGTAACCTGAAGTGTATGTAACCCAAGGTACCACTGTACAATGCATTTTCCTGATTTCTTTTAATAAATGTGTCTAGATCAGGGGTCCTCAAACTTTTTCAGCACGGGGCCGGTCCACTTTCCCTCAGACCTTGGGGGACGACGACTATATTTTGAAGAAGAAAAAAGAACGAATTCCTATGCCCCTCAAATAACCCAGAGATGCTTTTTAAATAAAAGGACGCATTCTACTCATGTAAAAACACAATGATTCACGGACCATCCATGGGCCGGATTTAGAAGGTGATTGGGCTGGATCTGGCCCCCGGGCCTTCGTTTGTCTACCCATGTTCTAGATCCAGCCTTGGGTTTGGTAACACTTACAGAAATTTCCAGTGGGTATGTGGATGGTACACACACACACACACACACACACACACACCTCACACCTAAAAATGGGGTGGCCCAGGCAAGCAAGAATGTCTGTAGCCAGGCTATTGTTGGACAGCTGCCAAGGGCTCATTCTCACAAATCGGTTGTCTCAATGGTGCCTTTTCCCTTCCCTCAGTATACTGTCACCCCTGCTTCTTCCCTCTCCTTCCTCTTCCTCCTTGCTGCTTCTTGGGGGGGGGGGGTCAAACCCAATGATATGTCTGCTAAAAGTGGGCTGCAGTAGGATGGAAAGACTGCTTGGGTGAAGATTGTCAGAGCCACCAATTTGGAATGGGAAGCCTCCAGCAAACACCTAGGCTTGGGCAAGGAGAGGTATAATCGCAATCTAAACATGTATTTATTTCATAAAATTTACACACCCCTGGATTGTAATAAAAACAAACAAACCTCAGAGAGGTTCACAAAAGATAGAACAGCAAAATCAAGAAATATTCACTACCATGCTTTAAGGCCTACAACAGTTAAAATACTGAAACAGATTAAACAGATTAAAATCTCCTCAAATTCCTAATCATCTCAGTTGCCCCAGCCACTCTGGGCAGCTCCCAACAAATTAAAACATCAACCACAGTGAAACATCAAACATTATAAACTTCCTTATGTGGAACAGGCATTATGTGGCACCTGTCAATAAATAATTTTCAAGGATTTGGCACTGATGAACATTGTAAGCGTTAAAAGCAGAACCACGTTATTGGATCCCCTAAACTTGTTTCCTGGGACGCGGGTGGCGCTGTGGGTTAAAGCCTCAGCGCCTAGGACTTGCCGATCGAAAGGTCGGCGGTTTGAATCCCCGCGGCGGGGTGCGCTCCCGTTGCTCGGTCCCAGCGCCTGACAACCTAGCAGTTCGAAAGCACCCCCGGGTGCAAGTAGATAAATAGGGATCGCTTACTGGCGGGAAGGTAAACGGCGTTTCCGTGTGCTGCGCTGGCTCGCAGTGTCTGCAGACAGCGCTGGCCCCCGGCCTATAGAGTGAGATGGGCGCACAACCCTAGAGTCTGGCAAGACTGGCCCGTACGGGCAGGGGTACCTTTACCTTTACCTTAAACTTGTTTCTGCTAGAATGAAAATGCTGAAATGATAGAATGGATGGCACCATTTCAGGGAGTGCATAGGGAATACCACTGACGAGGTTGAATTCTAGGTGGCAGGATGGACTGCACCAAACACAGAGCGTCTGAAATGGTGAAGAAGTTCGTTTCAGCATTCTAGCACTTCCTTTGCTTGCTGTGTGGACCTAGCTTAAGCCAGTGAAGATGACAGGGAATAAGCTGAATAACTTGTGTTCTGCTCTCTCTCTCCCCGCCACCCTCAAAGGAGGCAAGCAGCTGTGTTTTGCTGAGTCAGTGACTGGGTGATGGCCGTCACATGCAGAATGCGCCTGGTTCGGATCTCCCCAGGGAATTTTCCTTTCAGTAAAGGATTCTTTACTGCCTGTTTGGGGATTTCCACATTCTTACAGTCCTTCAATGGCAGCCCTTTTTGTCTTCGGCTTAAGAGTCTTACCCTGACTCTTTGCCCTCCAAATCTTTTTATTACACAAACAACAGAAGCGCCCTTCCCCAGACGGGTTGAAGGCGTCAGTTTATCAGCACTTATGTAATAACAACGCTTTATCCACGGGATCTTGCTTTCCCTTAGAATCAATCACTCGCCGGGCCTTGTAAATAATGGAATTTACATGAGGCAGGCAGCACTAGACGTACTGTCCTCGAGTGATCTTGCTCGGATTCGCTGTTTTGTTTTGTGATGCACTTTCTTTCTCTCTCTCCCGTGAAATCATCCTGCTGTGTTAATTTTAAAAACCTGCTGTGAGGCGCAAGGTAGGGGCAGCATTAGCTTGTAAAGAGATGAGGTGGTGGTGGAGGAAATAATATAATTGCATTCAATGTTTCAGAACCTTATACTTGTTTTCTCATTTCTGGGGAGAGTCGGTGTGTGTGTGTGTGTGTGTGTGTGTGTGTGTGTGTGTGTCTACTGCTCTTCATATCAAAGTCCAGATGTTTAGTTCTTGATTCTTCTGGGCCAGAGGTATTGCCTTGATAAGAGAGTGTGGTGAGCCAGGGTGGAAGGTATCAGGTGGTGTGTTTGGATGAGAAGAAGAAGAAGAGTTTGGATTTGATATCCCGCCTTTCACGCCCTTTAAGGAGTCTCAAAGCGGCTAACAATCTCCTTTCCCCTCCTCCCCCACAACAAACACTCTGTGAGGTGAGTGGGGCTGAGAGACTTCAAAGAAGTGTGACTGGCCCAGGGTCACCCAGCAGCTGCATGTGGAGGAGCGGAGACGCGAACCCGGTTCCCCAGATTACGAGACTACCGCTCTTAACCACTACACCACACTGGCTCTGTTAAGAACAGAGAACATAAGGAGAGGGCTTCTGGATGAGGCCAAAGGTCCATCTAGCCATATATTTATACAATTGAAGAGTTAGAAGGGACCATGAGGGTCATCTGGTCCAGGCATCTTCTCCAGTATCCTGAGTGACTGAGGTAGCCATCTTTGAATATCTCATGGGCTAGGGATGAAGAGAACTGAGGACTAAAAATATTTGTGTTAAGAGGAAGGCAACCAAGATGATCAGGGGTCTGGAAACCAAGCTTGACAAGGAATGGCTGAAGGAACTAGGTATGTTTAGCCTGGAAAAGAGAAAACTGAGACAAGATTTTTGGTACGCCCATTAGCCCGCCTCTTCAGCGCCTGCATGGGCTGTGCAACCGGAGCACGTTCACCAACCCTCCAGTCACAGGAACATAGGAACACCAATGCAGCATTCCTGAGGAGCAGGTCCTGGTGCTGTGGACTCACATCTGCTCATGTGAGCACCCAAACTCAGCGGAGTAAACAGAAGCAAAGCTATGGAGGTTTTGCAGCATACCTAATTTATTTCTACCAATTAGTCAAATAAAAGAACATAACAAACATGTACGAGAGGAGCAGCTCTCATACAGACATCCTGTCTCTTTGCGAGACAGATCAAAGAAAAAGTACAACAGTACCAATGACGGAAGTCTCAAAGAGTGGCTTCCTCCCCTTCCTTTCTCACAATATGAAAGTAAATAATAGGATCAGGTGATCCTTGCAATGGGAGGGATGAAAATACTGACAAAGATACAATAGCCACCTTCAAATATCTCAAGGGCCGTGACATGGAAGAGGGAACAAGCTTGTTTTCTCCCACTCTGGAGGGTAGGACTCGAACCAGTGGCTTCAAGTTACAAGAAAGGAGAATCCGACTAAACGTTCGGAAAAAACTTTCTGACAGCAAGAGCTGTTTGGCAGTGGAACAGACTCCCACAAGAGGTGATGGACTCTCCTTCCTTGGAGTTTTTTAAGCAGAGGTTGGGTTCCTATCTGACATGGATGCTGTAGCTGAGATTCCTGCATTGCAGGGGGTTGGACTAAATGACCCTTGAGATACCTTCCAACTCTACAATTCTATAATTCTATGACTCTATGATCCTGTTCTCATAGTTGCTAAAAAGATGGCTGTGGGAAGCCCATAAGCAGAATTTTAGCATGCTCTTCCTACTTTTGTTCTCCAGAAACCAATTTTCAGAGGAGTATTGCCTTGACAGCGGAAGTAGAAAATAGCTATCTAATAGCCATTAACAGCCTTGTCCACTACGCCTTGGTTGAATCCCTTTTTAAAGTCTTCCAAGTTGATGGCCACCACTGGTTGCTATCAGAACAAATTCCATAGTTTAATTATGTGCTGTGTGAAGAAGTAATTTTGCTCGTGTCGAATCTGTTGTGAAATTAAGAGATGGGATAGCTTCATACTTGAGGGGACGTTCAGCAAAACGTTGTTGAAATGGGCTCCATTCTACACTGGTGGGTTTCCTTGCATTGCCTGCCGTATTCACATCGCTCTTCGAACTTCTATGACACACAGGCAGGTGCAGTGATCAAGTGAGGAATATGGATGTGTGAACCTCAGTAGTGCAATGGCAAATTCAGAAGTGCAGAGTCCCTTCAGGAGAGCCACATCCATGCCTCCTAAACTGCATTACTTCTAAGATTATACAATAGCCTTATACAACAAAAATAATTAGGAAGGCATTGCAATCTCCGTGTGTTGCTTTTAACTATATCTGCTATTTTCTGTGCGCATGCAGAGACAAAAGGATTCGGAGTGTGCCAATACCACCTTTTGGACTGAAATTTGTGTTTTCCCTGAAGTTCAATAGCATGTAAGAGAGCTCATGCACCATTCTCTTTAAACTGAAGCACCTTGTGCTTTCATCGTTCCTAAATGCTTAGCTTTGGAGCATGCAGCGGCTATAGAGCTGATTGGGCAGCTGTGGGAGCCTGGAGACGGTGACCCTGTTGCAGAAACAGTAATGAATCCTTGACACTCCCGCCCCCCGCCCCCTGACCCCAGACCACTACACTGCTGTTGAACCAGTGTGAACTGCTTTCAGGCCCACAGTAGGTACACAAACTGTGTAAGAGCTGCTACTGCAACCCATAACCACCACAAGATTCATCCTTTTGAGCCTAATTTAATTGTGTGTTTCCTTCAGCCTCTGGTGGCCATTACTTGTATCATATTTGTGAGATTGATTTCCTTAAACCTGGTTATCAAGAATACACAGGGTAGGATACATAAGGCCATCAATCTAGCTCTGTGGATAGTCTGTGGACTATAAGCTTCAAAACAATGTGGTGTATCTTCCCTCTGGGGAACTGATAAAGCTCTGCCTTTCATTATGACACACGGCGCATGCTAGTGTGTGGGACAGAGATGGAAAGCTAGCATTGAGAATGGGAGGGCCCATTTTTCATGCCCGCCGAGTCAAAATGTCCAATTGAGTGGGGAAAATGGTTTCTACTGAGAAAATCACATTTAATTAGCAGAGAGTCAAGTGAATGAGATGCATGTGAGACGGGAAACACTGCTGGAAGTGAACTTGGGTTAATCTGTCTGGAAATTCCGTTATAAATAATTATTTTTTATAAACAATTTAGCACAACTGAAGTTCATGCATTTGGCCCAATGTTGTTGTTGTTGTCTAGACATTTAGTCATGTCCGACTCTTCGTGACCCCATGGACCAGAGCACGCCAGGCCCTCCTGTCTTCCACTGCCTCCTGCAATTTGGTCAAACTCATGCTGGTAGCTTCGAGAACACTGTCCAACCATCTCGTCCTCAGTCGTCTCCTTCTCCTTGTGCCTTCAATCTTTCCCAACATCAGGATATTTTCTAACGAGTCTTCTCTTCTCATGAGGTAGCCAAAGTATTGGAGCCTCAGCTTCAGGATCTGTCCTTCCAGTGAGCACTCACGGCTGATTTCCTTAAGAATGGAGAGGTTTGATCTTCTTGTGAGGCTAATGCGAAACATGCAAAACCAGGCAAGATTCAGCCTGAGTTAAGGACTTTCAAACACCATTGATTTCATGCAAATGCTTATGGGCCACTCTAGCTGAGATTACAGAGCAATTCGCATACTTTTGAATTATATTTCTGTTGTATGGGGACAATGAGACTGGATCTTATGTGCCTAATGGTCACTAAGAGACTGATAGAGCATGGAAGGATAAATAAGCACCATCTATTATGCAATGGTCTGAAGACCTTGCTACATTTGAGCATCCTTTCTACAAGCACCAATTTGTTTGGACATTTGGGTGACATAAACGGCTGTCTTTCTATAAGCTACAATGGGTGCATTTATGTTTAAACGTATTGTCAATGTGAGGTGATGGCCTTTCTTCTTTTTCCTTCTCCTTGGGTTCCTCCGTGCACCTTAATGAATTTATAATCATAATAAAAAATTGAAAAAGAGATTACAGGGACTTTGTAATTGGATCGCCTGTTTCTTTTAAAAATTGTACTAACCTCTGCCACTGTGGGGGAAGAGCTCCAAACCTTTCTGCAGGCATTATTTTCCTACTGAAATCCCACCCCCCTAAACTGTCCCATAAGGCCATCTAGTTCAGCATCCTCGTCTCACAGTGGCCAGGATGATGCGGTCAGAATGAGGTCAACAAGCCAAGAGAATGTGGTTGGCCAGGTGAGGAGATGCCTTTCCCCTGTCAGGGCACAGTGGGAGCCAAGGGTGGAGGAAGGGGTGTGTGGTGGGGGCGGGCCACTCCAGGTGTCACTACTGGGCGGCACTTACCATGGGGCCTGCAGCACACCCGAGCCATGTGTCTCTCCTGGGAGTGACGCGGTGGCTTGGGTGCCTGTAGGCTCTGCACTGCCCCAAACGGTCTGCCTGCTGCCTGCCCCTCAGCTGTAGGGCGGATGAGTGGGAGGAGGCAGGCAGACTCCTCGGAGGCCCCGCGGAGCATCCTGCCTCGGTTGGCCCCACCCCATGGCACAGGGTGCGCACACTGCCCCAGGCACCTGATTGGCTTGCTCTGCTGCTGTTGGTGAGAATTCTCTCCAGCAAACTTACAGGAAAGCTCTGAGCTTCAGCTCCTACCATGTGCCTGTCTAGCAAACTGCATTGTAAATATCCCACAAGTTATACAGTACTGTGAATATCACTTAGTTTTGTTTAGTCACAGAGCCCCCCCAGCAAAGGTTTCACTCTAGCTGTCTGGGTTTAACAAGCCAGGAAGGACAGTGATCTAAGCTTCATGTAGTGGCCTTCCTGACCTCAAACAGCCTGTCAACATTCTCCAGGAAATCAAGCTGTGTTCATCCAAAATGAAGGTGACAAGCAGCCACCTCTGACACTTCTGCCTCCATCCAGACCAACAGGGTTTACTTCCATGTAGTAATGCTTAGGACTGCGGTCGTAATAAATCTGCTAACAGTGCCTTGTGTTTGAGAATAGTTTGGGGAGTCAGAAAGTTTTGGACTTGAAGCAATGATGCAAATCATGTCACGCTGCAACTTTTTTGGGGGAAAGTGCATACCCTCCAACATTTCTCTGATGAAAATAGAGAAGTCCCATTCCAACATGATTTTTTTTTGCATCTTACTGGGTTGCCCCAGCCACTCTGGGTAGCTTCCAACATATAAAATAACATAATAAAACATTAAACATTTAAAAAAATTCTCTATACAGGTTTGCCTTCAGACGGCTCGGGGGTGGTATAACTCCATACCCTCCAACATTTCTCCAAAGTGGGACATTCCGGGATCAAATAAGAAACTGAGACAGCTTCTCTAAATCAGGGATGTCCCTGGAAAATAGGGACATTTGAAGGGTCTGAAAGTGCAGAGTAATATTTTGGAAAGATGCTGTAGTGGTTAAGAGAGAGAGGGGGAGAGGGAGGGAGAGATTGTGATTTGTTCCAGAGAAAATGCCCTTGCTAAATGCCTTCAAATTTTTGGAATTTCACAGAACCCCATGTTGTTTCCACCAGCTTGATTTCTTTATTAGATAAAAGGCCCAGCTTGGTTTCTTTATTAGATAAAAGGCCATTTGTTTCCAGAACATGCTGCTAGACTGCAGCCATCAAAACAGATGAGTTGGCTTTTTTAGGCATCCAAGATTATTCTCCTCTATGGCAAGGAGCCAGACAGCATGAACAAATGATATACTCTATCATATATGAGACAAATGCCTTCAGAGTGCACTCAGGCTATTGAACAGGCTTGTGATATATTCAGCAGAACCAAGGGGCAAAGCACTGCAATGCTTTGAGCTGCAGGTACAAAGGTTGATAGGTTGGTAGGATGCTTAAATTGTTCCAATGAAATAAAATAATATAATAAACCCTTGCACTCAGCAAATAGCACATGCATGTACGTTTGCAGGCTAGCCTACCTCTGATCTGGTAGTTATAATTTATTTTATACATGAGATTTATGGTTTTCTATATGCAGTGTTAGGGACGCGGATGGCGCTGTGGTCTAAACCACAGAGCCTATGGCTTGCCGATTGGAAGGTCAGCAGTTCAAATCCCCATGACGGGGTGAGATCCCGTTGTTCGGTCCCAGCTCCTGCCAACCTAGCAGTTCAAAAGCACGTCAAGTGCAAGTAGATAAATAGCAAGAAGTTAAACAGTATTTCCATGCGTTGCTCTGGTTCGCCAGAAGCAGCTTAGTCATGCTGGCCACATGACCTGGCCACATGAAGCTGTCTGTGGACAAACTCCTGCTCCCTCGGCCTATAGAGCGAGATGAGAGCACAACCCCCCAGAGTCGCCTGCGCCTAACGGTCAGGGGTACCTTTACCTTTTATATGCAGTGTTGCATTTTCAAACATTCTGCCGCCTGGCATATCCTAAGCTACTTTAGAAACTGGCAAGCCACTGTGAGAACAGGATGCTGGAGAAGATGGGCCATTGGTCTGATCCAGCAGGCTCCTGTGTTGTTATAAAACAGCTACCTTGGTTGTCAGTTTGTTTCGGGGTCCAATTCAAGGTGCTCACACTTGTGCTGAAAGCCCTGTTTGACTCAGCACCCACAGACAGTTTGCATGGGCAGACTGTAACAAGCAGTTCTGGGTCCATTTATTTTAGTTTTGGATTCAACTTGTGTATTTATTTATGCCATGCCACCAGAGCAGGAGATTACAATATCTGCATTTTAACAGTGCAACAACGAAAGATAGAGAAGGAAAGGAAGGATAGAGTGACAAGGCATGAATATGTGCAGAGACAGTTATATATACACCATATTTTCCCATGTATAAGATGACATTTTTTTCTGTTTTTTTGTGATAATTTGAGGGTCGTCTTATACACGGGTTAATATGCTAAGTAAGCAAGGGCTGGTGCTGAGGCGGAAGCAGGGAAATGTCGGAGGGGAGGCTGCTTACCCGCTCTTCCCAGTTTAGGAAGAGTATTTGGTGAGTGCCAGTATGTGGTGTATTACGGCACTAGAGCGGGGGATCATCGAAAAGCTGCTCAACAGCTCAGTGAACTTACAAAAGAAGCTCAGCAACTGTTGAGGGATCCCCAAAATAGGGATCATCTTATATATGGGGGTATTATACATGGAAAAATACGGTACTTATGTTTTGTTTCAGGTAGGAATTAAGGCTAAAGGCTGATTAAACCATAGGCTTCATTTTTTAAAAAAAATAAATATTTTTATTGGTTTTTCCAGATACAAGTTATAAAGAGAAGAAAAAAAAGGAAAAAGAAAATAACAGAAGAAAAAAGAAACCATTTTTCCAAGATATTTTTCATAACCAACTGGACTTCCCCACATCTCCCTCACCCTGCATTCTTTACAATAAAGATATCAGCAAATTATTACCTTGTTTCATGCATTCCTTTGTACTTTCCAATAAGTATACTTTATGTTTAAGACTTATTATCTAATTACATTACCTTAAAATAAAAATGATGTTACTTTAAACATTAGTCCTTTCATAATTATAAACTTAATTTCCATATCACGGGAATCTTGTTGCTGAAGCTAAATTTTCTGAGTCATGCAAACTCTTAACATTCATATAACTTAAAATATTTTTGTAGATAGTCTTTAAATTTTTTCCAATCCTCTTCAATTGTTTCTTCTCCCAAGTCTCGGATTCTGCCAGTCATTTCGGCCAATTCCATGTAGTCCATCAATTGCGTCTGCCACTCTTCCAGTGTGGGCAAATCTTGTGTCTTCCAATATTTTGCAATTAGTATTCTTGCTGCTGTTGTTGCATACATATAAAAGGTTCTGTCGTTCTTTAACACCTTCTGGCCGTCAATGCCCAGAAGAAAGGCCTCTGGTTTCTTAGGAAAGGTGTATTTAAACACCTTTTTTAGCTCATTATGAATCATTTCCCAGAAGACCTTCACTTTTGGGCAGGTCCACCAAAGGTGAAAGAATGTCACTTCAGCCTCCTTACATTTCCAACATTTATTATCAGACAGATGATATATCTTAGCAAGTTTGACTGGGGTCATGTACCACCTGTATATCATTTTCATAATATTCTCCTTCAAGGCATTACATGCCGTGAATTTCATACCAGTGGTCCATAACCTTTCCCAGTCTTCAAACATAATGTTGTACCCAATGTCCTGAGCCCATTTTATCATTGCTGATTTGACTGTCTCGTCCTGAGTGTTCCATTTAAGCAGCAAGTTATACATTCTCGAAAGTACTTTAGTCTTTGGTTCTAACAATTCCGTTTCTAATTTCGATTTTTCCACCTGGAAGCCTACTTTTTTATCCAACTTAAAAACCTCTTGTATTTGGGCATAATGGAACCAATTTTGCACCTTATTTTTTAATTTTTCATAGCTCTGCAACCTCCAATTTTCTCCAACTTTTTCTAGAATTTCCCCATATTTCGGCCAACCGACCTCCATATTAGGTTTTTTCCAGGCCTTGGCCTCTGCTGGTGATAGCCACCTCGGGGTCTTACCTTCTAGCAAGTCCTTGTATTTTGTCCAGACCATAAATATTGCTTTTCTAACAATATGATTTTTAAACATTTTATGAGCCTTTACCTTGTCGTACCACAGATATGCATGCCAACTAAAAGCGTTATCAAACCCTTCCAGATCTAGGACATCAGTGTTCTCAAGAAGTAACCAATCTTTCATCCAGCAGAAAGCTGCAGCTTCACAATACAACCTTAAATCTGGCAGGGCAAACCCCCCTCTTTCTTTTGAGTCAGTTAGTATTTTAAACTTTATTCGGGGCTTTTTGCCCTGCCAGACAAACTTAGAAATATCCTTCTGTCACTTTCCAAAGCATTCCACTCTGTCCACAATCTGTAGGGTTTGGAACAAAAATAACATTTTCGGCAATACATTCATTTTTATAGCTGCAATTCTACCCAACAAGGAAAGTTTCAATCTTGACCAAATTTCTAAATCTTTTTTAATTTCCGTCCAGCATTTTTCATAGTTGTCTTTAAATAAATTCAAATTTTTAGCAGACAAGTGAACCCCTAGGTATTTCACTCTTTTAACCACACTTAATTCTGTCTCCCTCTGAAACCCCTCTGTTTCCGATAATGACAGGTTTTTTTGCCAAAACCTTGGTTTTTTGCTTATTCAGTTTAAATCCCGCCACCCGACCAATTAAACCATAGGCTTCAAAGAGAAGTTGAGTTCTCCTTGTGAAGTGAAAAGAGAGATTTTTTTTTTATCCTATTATAGTCTATTATTCTGATTTTAAAACTGGACTTGCTAGCCTGTGAGTTAAATGAATGACTTCAAAAGTGATGTGAATTGACTATCTGGAATTAAAGGTCAGAGAGGAACAGCTGTGGTCTATTGGAGGGTTGGCTAATTGGTGGTACTCCAGATGTTGTTGGACTAAAACTCCCATCATTCCTGACCGTTGGCTGTGCTGGCTGGGACTGATGAGAGATAGAGTCCAACAATATCTGGATAGTTGGAGGTTAGCCAGCCTGGGCCTATTCATCAACAGAAAGGAGTCATCAACAGCACATTGCTAACCATGTCCATTCAGCAATAACCCCTATAAATCTGGTGGGACTTACTCTTGGGCCGCTTCACACCATACACTGAAAAAATATGATACTACTTTAAACAGTCATGGCTTTCACGAAAGAATTATGGCAACCGTACTTTGTTGAGTGTGCTGAGAGTTGTTATGGGAGCTCCACGCAACGCACAGAGTAGATTAGCAATCAATTCTTCTTCAAAGAGAATTTGGTAAATTGTAACTCTGCAATGGGAGTAGGGGTCCCCCAAGAACTCTCAGTGTCATGACAGTTCCCAGAAATATTTGGGGGAAGCCCATGACTGTTTGAAGTGGAATAAGAGTGCTTTAAATGTATGGTGAAGTTGTGTTAGTTTGTAATCCTATACTCAGCCTAACACAACCACACCACACACTTTTAAAGTCATGGCTTCTGCAAGGAAACTTAGGAACTGCTGTTGGTTTAGGGTGCTAGGGATTGTAGCTCTGAGTGGTGAACTATAGTTCCCAGGATTCTATAGGGGAAGCCATGTGCTTTAAATGGATAATGTGGATGTGACCTAAGGCTGCAATCTGATGCTCTCTTCCATGAGGTAAAGCCCCACTGAATGCACTGGACTTTTCTTTTGAGTAGACATGTAGGATTGTTCTGTTAGTAATCGCTCTCTCTCCCCATTCCCCAGGTTTGAAGCATTGGGATTTTACTCAGCTTGCTAAGGCTGTCAAGTCTTGTTTGCTGCAGAAATGATAATGCTTTGGCACTGGACAATGCACAAATGTTTAAATTGCTTGAAATGTCTAATTGAATTACCTTCAAATTGCAAATCAAAAATGGGAAAGGCTGTCTCCGACTCACAGGCTCACTCACTCGGATGTGTCTGCTGGGTTGCTGCCTTTCCCCCTCGCTCTCCTTTGATTGTGTGAAAAGAGATCTTAAATGACGATAGGATGCGGTCTAATTTTGGCTATTCAAAATAGACTTGAGTATGGTTCAGAAACATCACTTCAGATGCTGGAAGGGAGAAGAGCAAAGCGACTATAACAGGGGAAATATATGATTCAGCAAGTCCAAAGGCTGGATTGTGGATGCCAGGGGTCCCCAAACTAAGGCCCACGGGCCAGAAAAGGCCTGAGGGACTTGTTTATTCAGCCTCGCGGCAACCCCCGCCTCCCGCTGCCACTGCCCGCTCTTACTGGTGCTGCGCTGCGTGGCTGCCCACTTCCATGTCGGAGGAGCACTGGAAATAGCATATGGGCACGCGCTCCCCCGCCCTCCGGCCCACTGCACGATTGGTGCTGGAGACACCAGCCCGAGGCGCGGCAAATTTGCTGACCCCTGGTGGATGCCTTCAAAGTTTCACAAGAACCATGTTTTCAATTATGATTATTGCCTATTTCATATTTTACCATAAGAAGAGCCCTGCTAGCACAGGCCAGTGGTCCACCTAGTCCAGCATTCTGTTCTCACAGTGGCCACTCAGATGCCTGTAGGAAATCCACAAGCAGGACTCAAGCATGAGAGACCAGAGCTCTCAATTCCAAGCAACTGGTTGGCAGCTCCTAAGGTAAAGGTAAAGGGACCCCTGACCATTAGGTCCAGTCATGGCCGACTCTGGGGTTGCGGTGCTCATCTCGCTTTACTGGCCGAGGGAGCCAGCGTACAGCTTCCGTGTCATGTGGCCAGTATGACTAAGCAGCTTCTGGCGAACCAGAGCAGCACACGGAAACGCCGTTTACCTTCCCGCCGGAGCGGTACCTATTTATCTACTTGCATTTTGACGTGCTTTTGAACTGCTGGGTTGGAAGGAGCAGGGACTGAGCAATGGGAGCTCACCCCGTTGCGGGGATTTGAACTGCCGACCTTCTGATCGGCAAGTCCTAGGCTCTGTGGTTTAACCCACAGCGCCACCCGTGTCCCTGGCAGCTCCCAACAGAATATTAAAAACAAGATAAAACATCAAACATGAAAAACTTCCCTAAACAGGGCTGCCTTCAGATGCTTTCTAAAAGTTGGGTAATTCTTTATCTCCTTGACATCAGGTGGGAGGGCATTCCACAGGGTGGGTGCCACTACCGAGAAGGCCCTCTGCCTGGTTCCCTTTAACTTGGTTTCTTGCAGTGAGGGAACCGCCAGACGGCCCTTGGAACTGGACCTCAGTGTCTGGGCTGAACGATGGGGGTGGAGACACTCCTTCAGGTATACTGGGCCGAGGCCGTTTAGGGATTTAAAAGTCAGCACCAAAACTTTGAATTGTGCTCAGAAACATACTGGGAGCCAAAGTAGGTCTTTCAGGACCGGTGTTATAAGGTCTTGGCGGCAGAGTAGGGTATGAATGGTGAAACTTGTTGAATGGAGCTCAATATATTCCCAGATCCAGGCACAAGTTACTCAGGCTGTGCATACTTATATGGGAGATGGCCTCATTCAACTGACTTTTAATTTCCTTCCAAGTAAAACGGATCAGGCTGTTGATCTTGGCGCTAGGAACAATTAAAAGGATTTTGACATGTCACCTTTGCAGCACACAGTAAGCAAAGTGTTCTTAGCTATACACATAAAAAGAACAAGACGGGAAACTTTTTATAAGTACATTTTTATTTAAAATAAAAATTAGTTATGGTGCCTTTTTAAATAGGGTACTGCACAATCTGTATATGCGACACAGGTTTGGTTTTTTTTTGTTTTTTGTTTTTTTGGTACAGAACATATGTATTGAGCAATATCCTTAAATGCTAAATATACATTAATGGCTTGTCTTAGAAACTTGACAACATTAATTTTGAAATTGATTTTGGCCATGATCCAAGGAGCTCCATGCAAAGCTTCTGAGCCTCCCCTTCCTAAAGCAGCCACCTTGGTGCGTCCAAGAGGCCTCCCTGTGAAGGGACTCTTTGAATCATGGCCATACTCCGTAGTCATTTAACCACTGGTACAGATTTCCTATGAACAGTAGTAGCTGTTTTAATCTGTACACCTGGTACACAGTCAAGAAGGCAGATCTTAAGAGTATTTACATTCATGCATTGGTTTTTAACACACTATCTTTGCAGTTTAAAAATCATATATTTGTTTGTAGAGATGCAGGGGAGGGGTTGTGAAGAATATATAAAAATATATTTATAACAGTCACGGTTCTCCATTGTCTTAGACTATGAGTTGTTTTATATACCTGTGCAGAGCGAGTACAAAATGGGTACAGGGACAGGTATATACTCAGTCCTGCATGGTATAAACCAAACTGCAAAGTGCGAGACAATGGAAATTCAGGTTCATAGCTATATAATATATGGCTAGCATCCAGACACATTTAAGCACTTTTAAGCTCCATTTCAAGGGGATTATTTTATTCATTTTTTTTAAATTAAGAAAACGTGCTTTCTTCTACTCACCCACGGAAATAAATGGGATTCAGAAGTGCTTGAATGATGCTGGATCATGCCCTCTCTGTATACAGTATCTATGCCATAAATCTTTTTTATTATGGAACAAAGTTGCAAAATATGGATATCTTAGCTCTTTGGGTCAAATTATGGCACACAATCTGCTAGTCTTAGGCAGGGCAATGCTAGGATACACCCAGCTGAAAAGCTTGCTCACTACATGCCCCCTAGGTATGTAGAGCATTTCAGCATCTAATTTTAGAGAATAAAAAATAAACTTTAAATCCCTGTAAATTGCTATCTTTTCAGTGTAATGGGTCCCCATTGTAAAGAAGCTTTTATCTGTCAAGACTTGTACATTTCACTGGTATTTAATGGAAAGGTTTGTTTTTTTTGTTTTTTTGCAAGCAACTGGTAGAGTTTTGAACAAAACCCTGGTTATATTTCAAAGCTCTAGGAGTCAGCTCCTGAAAGCATTGCTTAACTTGCCCTTCAGCTCTGAAGATTGAGGACCGAGCCATATGCTCAAAAGAATCATATGGTACCATCCACTAAGCACGTACATAGTTTTAATCCCCATTGTAAAAAATAAAATAAAATTTCTCCACATACAAAATGTAGGGGACGCAAAAAGCTATCTGGCACGCTAGCTCCTCCCTGCTCCCAGTTACAAGTTTTTTGGGTGTGTCATATAGACACAAGTCTCTCCATCTGCCCTCTTCAGTGGTACAGTATTAGGGCTCTACCTCATTCATATCTTTATGTTCTGATTTTTAGCTCAGTTGGAGATTAGGACAGACTCTTAAAGTGCCCCACGTTGAGCAAAAGATTTCTGCATTGCAGGGGGTTGGACCCAGGGTTATCTTAAGCATATGTGGCGCCGGGGTGCAAAGATAAGCTAGAGACCCAAGTTTGGGAAACCCTGGTTTACACTGGACCTTCAGATGGGGGAGATGCTGTGGACTGAACTTGGGACCTCAAGGCAGATGTTCTTGCCCCAGCACATCTTTTCTAAATGACTGGTTGTGTGTACAGCACATATAAAGCAGGCATCCCCAAACTTGGGACTACAACTCCCATCATCCCGGACTACTGGTCCTGTTAGCTAGGGATGGTGGGAGTTGTAGTCCCAAAACAGCTGGAGGGCCGAGTTTGGGGATGCCTGATATGAAGCATATCACATTGAATTAAAATAAACGTATTTCAAAATCTATCTATCTATCATCTATCTCTCTTTTATTCCTGCACTATGTCATACCTATGACACAATAAAATAGAAAGGATCGGGGGGAGGGTGTCAACTACACTGAAAATAGCTTGGCAGTGTAGAAAAAGCAAACCGACCCAGATAACAATTGTTGCAGCATTAAGGGGGAAAGTGCAATTATAAATATTAAGTGACAGTGGATTCCATTGAAAATATGTCAATCAAAACAACCCTAGGTCAAAAAATGGCAACTGTTTTTGAGCAACTCTATGCTCCAAGAACACAGAAGCTGTGCACCAAACTAACTGGAAGGAGTATGGAATGAATGACTCTTTCTTTTTTCATTCTACCTTCAGCAAGTCTTGACATTTAAAAGGATATAAAGGGTAAAAAAAAACAAAACCCAAAAAAACCACACAACCACCTTTCTAGCTATATTCTCAGACAGGGAAGAAAGGTCAGTCAGGGAAGTGAACGAATTTCCACTGAATTCTTTCGTAAGGGTAAATAGCAGCTTTTTGTTTTGTTTTCCCAGATATATTTACACATAACACTTTCGTAAAAACCCAAATCTCAAATATTTCATGGAGGATAGGTCTAAGGGCCCAGTCAGAAGGTACTTTTGTATAGAGGAACTCCATGTGGTACCATTCTGGGCTCAAAGATTCAAATGTTTAGGCCAAAATGACTTAGGTCTCAAACATCTGAAAGACGGCCTCCTTCCTTACCGACCTCTTGGGTGCTGAAATCAGTGGGGTGGGGGCTCTTGGTAGTTCTACAACTCTCAGAATTTGGGGGGGGGGGGAGGAGGCATTCTCTGTGGCACCACTGAGGTTGTGGAATTTCTTCCCCACAGAGGTGCACCTTCATTGCACAGTTTTTGTCAAATGCTGAAGACTCATTTCCTTTCCTTGACACCTGAGGGATATATTTCCAGGGCCCACATTTTTCCTGTTATTGTAATTTCTTGTAAACTGATTTTTAAATATTTAATCTTAAGAAATGGCTATAATCTGCCCTAGCGTCTTATGGTGAAGGTCAGGTAAGAAATCTAATTATTAATAATGATAATAAGAAATAACAATGGGGGTTAACCTTGAGTTTCCCTGTGTCCCCCCCCTCTCTCTCGCCATCACCTTTTATCTTTTAAGAAAGGTGTTGAGATGCAGAACATTACGTGAGAGACAGTCTACATAGAGAGATGCTGTGTGGACACACCTAGCACCATCTCTTCTGTTACTAAAACCGTGTTTTTCCTCTGAAAAGAAAATAATGGTTAACCAAACCCTCACGTCTCCAAATATCACAGAGCTTCATGTTAGTCATACTCAGAGCAGATCCATTTCTGGTTGGCTGTGAGTATCACCTAGTTGACAATTAACTTTGACACCATGAGCCAGTGACCTGACCAGAGATGAATATGGTGGTAGTGATCATTGAGAGCACCAAAGGAGCCAACTCCTAGGCGCTGAGGTCCTTTTGCCCCCCCCCACTGAAATATTTGAGGGGACAGTCCCCCAAATGTGATGGCCACTGCCATTTAAATGGCGTGTGAGCTGCATCTTGTGATTATGTGAGGTGGGGCCTACCTGGTCCCCCAATATTTTATTCAAGTTGGCACCCCTGTACCCCACCATCTGCTAATAGGAATTTACCCATACCTCCTTTGTTGGTACAGATACAGGGTTCTGGATGAAGGTTCAGCTCTTTGGAGTCTCACTAGAGGTTTCGTAGACTGGGCCCATCCTTGGATGAAATGGGCCAGAACACCAGCTTCTCAGCACTAATAGGCTGTACTGACGAAATGCAGTGATTCTATACAAACAGGGCTATGACGGCTTGGTTTGGATTGCTTGAAGACACAAAGACGGAATATCACTGAAGCCTGACAGCAAGACAAGAAGCACATTTTGGTTTTCGTTGAAGCGGCTCTCGGAACAGAGGCAAATGAAGGCGTACAAGAGGAAAGACAGAAAATCTTTTCGTGGGTTGTTTTTTTTAACCATCTTAATCCAGGTGTGGGCACATACCAGTGTCTGAACAGCAACTGTTTCTTTAAAGAAATTAAAGTGACTGAGCCTAATAAGGTATCGCGCAAAAATGGGTTTGGAGGGTTCAGCTTCTAAGTCATTTGCAGTCCTGATCACAAAGTGGTACAACACACGAGCTATCACATATAATTTTGGCACAGTTGGCAGTCCCTTGTCAAGAGAGAGGACTGAGCTTTCACAGCTTTCTCCCTAAAGCAGAGAGTCCTTTATTCAGAAGAAGTCCCCCAGGAAACCAGAGATCTGAGCTTGCAAGGAGGACTTCAATTTTCACTGCAGCCAGTCTCCCTCCACGCATAAACCTGATTCTTTTAAAGCCATTCTAGAGAGATCCTTCCTACAGATCTGTGTGGTGTAAATACATGTGCAAAATTGTGCAAAACTGTTAACTGAGCAACACAAAAATTTGGAACTTCTCAAAACCCAGGGAGAAAATGCTACATGGTAACAAAATGGGGAAATAAGACTGATTGTGGGTTAAACAGTATTCAAAGCACCTTTGAATGTTATTACCTATAATAATTTTCTCTTTTATCAGCAGCGCTAAGTGCTACGGATCCTACTGTGACTACTTTCGGTCTGAAAAGTCTCCAGCTGTGGAAATTGCATAGTCACCAGGCTGTAGATGTGGTTGTGTATTTCATGACATCATGCAATTTGTCGGGAGGCTGCCTTGGGGGTCAATGGAAACTCTGCCACTTAATAATGCAATAACAATTCAGAATGGGGATGGATGTGGCTGGTAAAAGATAAAGAAAAGTGCAAAGCCATGCAAGTAAAGCTTGAGATTTCAGACCCAATTACCATTGGCTGCTGCCACAGATGGATCACCTTTCCCATCAAAGGATCCTACTGAAGCATTTTTTTAAAAAACGAACTGTCAATCAAAAATAAGAAGGAAAGGAAAGGAGCGGAATGATGTTGCTTTGTTCTAACGCGGCATGCAGTGAGTGTGTGCCTTTTTGTGAGGTCTTTTCTCAGAGTAGCCCTGACTGGCAAGTTCATCCCTCCCTTTGTGACAATCAACTAGACAAAGAGGAGTCTCGTCTGCTTTTCTTCTCAGAATAACTGATACGTGCACAATTTCTGAAATGAAGTCCTGGGCCACAGGGCTTCTCTCGATGCTCTCGTTCCACCCAACTTGCAGACGCCGCATGTGCTTTTGAATGTTTACTACTCAAGAGGAGCCTCAAAAATTATACCACCGCATTGTTAGCATCAACTGTCTTGTTGTTTTGGGAGGAGGTCATTGCATATTCAGCTCGACTTGTTCCATTCTCTTCTTTCCTCAGCGGTTTCCTTTGTTGAGGTCCAGTAAGAGTAAGGAGATATATATATATAGAGAGAGAGAGAGAGAGAGAGAGAGGGAGAAGGGAGAGAAAGAGGATAAAGAGATTAATTAGCAATCAGTGCTAACCATAGCTTATGGTGTTGCAAACACCCCTTCAAACCCTGGTTCGGGAATGTTGGTCTGCACAGGGGATAAAAGGTAAAGGTAAAGGTACCCCTGCACAGGGGATAAGTAATGTCAATAATCCAAAGGCATATGATGATTTAGGAAGGTTAATGATGGATGAAAACATGATTATATATACCAATGTACTCAGAAGAATTTTCCATCTTCACAAAACCTGGTTGGCATTTCCTGGCAGATAAGTACTCAAGTTCATTAGTTTATTGTTCTGGCCAAAGATCAGGACAAACTTACAATAGGCAATAAAAAGGTAAAGGTAAAAGGTAAAGGTACCCCTGCCCGTACAGGCCAGTCGTGTCTGACTCTAGGGTTGCGTGCTCATCTTGCTCTAGAGGCCGTGAGCCGGCACCGTCCGAAGACACTTCCGGGTCATGTGGCCAGCGTGACGAAGCTGCTCTGGCGAGCCAGCACCAGCACAGCACACGGAAACGCCGTTTACCTTCCCGCTATAAAGCGGTCCCTATTTGTCTACTTGCACTTAAGAGTGCTTTCGAACTGCTAGGTGAGCAGGAGCAGGGACCGAACGACGGGAGCTCACCCTGCCGGGGGGATTCGAACCGCCGACCATACGATCAGCAAGTCCTAGGCACTGAGGTTTTACCCACAGCGCCACCCGCGTCCCTTACAATAGGCAATAGTATTAATAAATCTAAAAAAGAAAAAAATCGGTCAGAAACTTTAAATGCTGACATGTAAGGAAATAAGACCTAGCAAGAAAAGGATTAAAAGAATGTAAAATCATGCATTATATTCAATTATGAGTACATAAAATTAGGCTTAAATTAATTAAAAAAATATTCATTTCAGAAATATTAAAAATATGAGACATTTTAAAATGTTTTCTCAGATTGCAGTTCAGAGAAGTCTTTCGTATATGCTAGATGTGTATGCTATTATGAGGTGAGGGGAGAGCCATGGCCTTCTTCCACCTGCCTTGCCCCACCCCCCAGCCCTGGGCTTCCTCATAAGGAAGCTGTGCCTGGAGGAAAAAGTGTGAGGGGAGAGACTCCATCATGCAAGGCCTTCTTCCACCTGGCAGTCAATCTACTTCTGGTATCTGTGAGCAAAGCAGTGTGGTGCGCTCTTATAATTTATCCAATCTTTGATTTTTTGGGTGCTAGTTCTTGCTGTGTTTTTCAACTGGAATAAGATGGAAGATTCAATATGTAGTGTGGGAGAGTTAACTTCTAGTGAATGCCATCAGCTAACTTTCAGTCACAGAAAAGAGATTGAGAATGTTAACAGTTTAAGCGAAGAGGACAGAGAGCTGTTGCATTTATGAACTGAAGGTAAAGCTGAAGACTTAGAAACTATTTGCTTGCATCACTAAGAGCACGCCTTTGCAATAATTTTCACCATCAAAAGCTTTTGATTGCATTGTGCCATAACGCTGAAAATTTAAGTTTCCTAAACCTAGTTTTTCCATGTAAAAAGCTACATTTATACATTTTTAGGCATTTATAAAATCTTTTAAGTGCTGGTGTATTTTTTCCTGAAATCCTCATCATGTTATTGATCTCTGTGTAAAATTTCAAAGAGATGTGGTCATTGGTTATGGAGAGAAAAAAAAAATGCACACAAGACTGAGGATCTCAAGAGGGACAGAAACACGGATTTCACGAAACTTTGAAGTGCTATAAAATTTAAACCGTTTGAGATAGAGGGGAAAAAATTAAGGGGGTTTCCTTCAACCATAAGGGAAGGGTGTACACCAAGTTTCATCAAAATCCGAGACGGTGGGTGGCGAAACCCTTGTTTTTTGCGTTGATTTGATGTGGAATGACCCTAAAGGAATATGTAGCAAAACCTCCTACTTGGGATAAGGCTTCTTCAACCCCATTACTTGCACATTTGTAAAGGTCCAGGGCTGTCCCTGCAAGATATATTAATTTCATTTTGCCGCAATCACTTTGCGGTTGCCTCTGCCTCACTTGCTGAGTCACAACAGTCCAGCATAGATTTCTGGACTAAATTTGGCAATGGAGTTGTGGACGTTTTAACTGAAGCACTCACTACGGGTCTGTGTCTGTGTAATAGCCATATTAAAACTGTTAAATCTGCAGAGTATCCTTTGCTCAAGATGGTCTTCTAAGTGTTTCTTATCAGTTTAAAATGCTGAACCAAAACAACTGCTCTCCCAGTTCCTGTCGTCCAATTAAAATATACGGCTTTTAAGTCCACATAGAAGTAAAAGAGATAAAAGAGATATGCTCCTTGCCTGTTTTATAGCAATTAACATTAACTGCTGAAAGCCAACCAGCTACATTTCAAGATAAAAACAGTTTAAAACTAAAACAGATCGCAGAGCTCAAGGACAAAGCAGCCTTGCTCGTCGCCATTTTCACTTGGAAGCAGATAAGTACTCAAGTTTAACAGAAGTTAGTGGTGGTTTCAGAATAGTACTGGAGGAGGCAAATGACAAAACATGCTCAGCTTATAAGAAGTGTTGATGCTGATGCCTTATGGGTGGAATCCATTATTACGCAAGTGGGCTTTTGGTTATGCCTCTACCCTCCCATGCAGGTCTCCCCAAATCTGCTTCCGATCTCGTTGGCATATGAGGGGCTGCACAGAGGAGAGCGAGAGAAAGTCCTGTTCTTTGTGTGGAAGACTGTTCCACGCAGGAAAAAATTGCTGTCATCTTATAGCTTTTAAGTCTCATTTCTAACTAGTGAGACTTTCAGGAGTACAGATCAAATGTTTTCCTTCTTCATTCTTCTGCATTGTCTATATTTTAAAATATTCAAAATCTGAACATTTGCAGAATATGCATGATTTTTAAAAAAATGATTGCGTTTTTAAAAATTGTACTTTATGGAATTGCAAAATATAGCCTAAAATTATAGGTGATCTGTCTGCTGAGGAAAGCAGTTTTTCATTTGAAAGTTTTCATTTTTCTGATTTTACAGAATGCATACAAAGTCAAATATATTTTTTCTATATCTTTTACTTCATTTTGTTTTGATTCTCTGTCTTGTCCTTTTGGCCTACCAAGATCCTTCTCTCAACCACTCCAGTTCCACTTGGCTTTTCTGCCTCCTCCAGTACATCTTTTAAGCAGCAGTTATTCAAATTAGTATCTCTTGAGTGTTAAGTACTTTTGAAATCTGTAATACTCACTCTATGGCCAGAAAATACAGGCAGCTCTTTAAAAGGTATTTCATCCACCTGTTTAAAAGGTGGCTACATATATGTAGCAGAGCTACATATCACACATTGACCTCTTTGAAAAAATTGGTTTAAAAGGAACAGAGCATTCCAGCTCTGGATAAATGAAAACCGTTCTGCATGGTTCCCAGCAAAGTTATAAAACGGGGCTTCAGCATCTGCCAACCTCTCCATGGCTTGCATGTACGCATTTTCATAATGCCTAAAACCAAGAGAATATCACTTAGAAGTTATTTTAATTAAATATACCCAGCTCTTATTTAAGAGCCAGTGCTACCAACATAAAGATAATTTATGGAGACAGACAGATATGGAGCACAATCATCAAAAGGTCATTGCGGCTACGGTGAAAGCAACTTTTAGTGAATCGTGTCCATTTCCCTTGACACCTATTCATCTGGTGCTGGTTTCTATAACACTGAAACTGAAGATAAATTGAACAAAGTAAGTGCCTTAATTGGTTCTGTCCCATTCAATAAAGCAACTAGGCTCACTTTCCATATTGACTGTGACTCTTCGCTCATTGAAAGTCACTCTTGGGGTGTCATGGGCCCCTCGACTCTGTCAGTAGCCTTGTGATTCCAGCTGTTGCAGGCCGGGAAGCTGATCTGCTGACTCTCCCCACAGAGAGCAGAGCCTCATTGTGGAGGGAGGTGGAAGATTGCAAACAGCCAGTGGGGACAGCTGAGCAGAAGACAGAAGTTGCTATGGGGCAGGGGAGCAGTCTTGTTGCTGACAACAAGGCGCCACCTCTGCAGATGGGATCGGACACGTCCACCCAGACAAAGTGCATGCCTGCACTCATGGACTTCCTGTCTGGACTCTCAGGAGTAAACTCACCATACCACATATTTAGAAGCTGGGCAAGAGGCCGTGCCAACTGTTTGGACATCTCCACTGCTTCTGTTCAATTCTGAATCTCTTGCCTTGTTCCTGTACAGTGGTATCTGTATATCTGAAGGAGCGTCTCCACCCCCATCGTTCTACCCGGACACTGAGGTCCAGCGCCAAGGGCCTTCTGACGGTTCCCTCACTGTGAGAAGCCAAGTTACAGGGAACCAGGCAGAGGGCATTCTCGGTAGTGGCACCCGCCCTGTGGAACGCCCTCCCACCAGATGTCAAAGAGAACAACAACTACCAGACTTTTAGAAGACATCTGAAGGCAGCCCTGTTTAGGGAAGCTTTTAATGTTTGATGCATTACTGTATTTTAATATTTTGTTGAAAGACGCCCAGAGTGGCTGGGGAAGCCCAGCCAGATGGGTGGGGTATAAATAATAAATTATTATTATTATTATTATTATTATTATTATTATTATTACCTTGGTTCTCAAACTTAATCCGTCCCGGGAGTCCGTTAGACCAAGGCGTGGCTTCCTGCGCTCAAGCAGAAGCCATGTCAGATGTTCAGCTTCCGAAAAACGTTTGCAAACCAGAACACTTACTTCCAGGTTTGCGGCATTCGGGAGCTGATTTGTTCAACAACTAAGCCGTTCGAGAATGAGGTACCACTGTACTTTTGAATCATGCTTTATGGACTGCTAAACTATCCTGTTGCTTGCCCAGAAAAAGAAGATGATCTCTTTCTTTCTTTCTTACATGTAAGAGCCTCTGTTTTGGATGGTAGGAAGGACACAGCTAAGTTCCTCATTCTTTGGAACATAAGCAGAATAAGTGGGGAGGTGACTGGGAGCACGGCAACCCAAAGATATTTTGCCGCCTGAACTGAAGAACAAGATGGCGTGTAATGCAACCTGGCTGGAAGCCAAAAGTTACATCAACACTGTCTTCACCACATCTTAGGGCAGCTGGCTGGTTTAGGAGCTGTGGGGCAGGCAGGCTGCGTGACACACATAACTCTGTCCTTCGCCACCTTGCTGCTGCTCCCTGCCTGCCTCACAGCATCTGTCTCCTGAGGCGGCTGCCTCAGGCTGCCTAATGGGATTGCCAGCCCTCAAGGTGGAATCATCTGTCATGTCTATCCATGCTAGTCCTATGCCCTTTCAGAATCCTGTCTCTGAATTAGTTATGCCTTTGATTGATGGGCCCCCCTGTATTTCCTATCTTGTCTCTCCACTGATCTTCCAAATAGTCTTTAAAAGCGCCTTTCCTATCAGCCGGCCTTTCTGTGCCCTGACCTCAGGCAAACCCTTCACTGTTTAAGTGACAGATGAGATTTCCAAGAGGCAGGTATACACATTTAAAAACAACCATCTGAAAACTCTTTAAAACCTCTTCTGACTTGCAAAGATGAGAATAAAGTACCCAAGTTTGCAACCCAAGTCTTCTGAAGGAGGAAGAGAGACCCGTTCTGATGTAACTTAAATTAATTTAAAGAGTTTCACTGCATCTTCTCTGATTTCAGAGTAGTTTACTGTGGGCCCCGAAGACTCACTGATGCACATTCTCCGGTGCTCTTGTTTTACATCTCTAGTTCAAATGTGTGCAATCTGACCTGTTGGATACAATGTATATAAAATGTACAAAATTCAGTTGACATATGCACATTCCCCAAGGCTCATAGGAGATGATGTATATTGAACAGGAAATACACACATTTCCCCCTTCATGGATGGACTATGCACACATTCTCAAGGAGGTAGGGTGAATGTGCACAGTGGCTGGGTTTTATGTACATGAACCACCCCTGTTACCCCTAACATATATAAAACCAAGAAGATGAAGACTTTTAATGGGATCCAAAACCTGCCTCAGCTGACCCTGCCACCCAGAAGGGGTGGTAGCTTAGTGGTAAGAGCACACGTTATGCACACAGAAGGAGGTGCCAGATTCAATCCCCAACCTTTCCTGGATTTTTCTTCTTAAAAAAGGATCAGAAAGCAGGTGCTAGGACCCTGGAGACAATCAACAGTAGACAATACAGAGCTGGAAGGACAAATAATGTGACCTCACAGAAGGCGGTTTCCCATGTCCCTATCTGGCTAGTTGGGCTGCTAGTCTGACTATTTGAACCATTGCTCTCCACTTGTAAGCCACTTTATAATATGAACTCTATGTTATGGCTTGCTTAAAGGGCATTATGTTGCGTTAAAGCTAGCACCTAGTGATAAAACCTGCTATTCATTCAAGGGCGTGGACACCCCAAGGAACTGATAGTACTTTCCTCCTCTGGGTTGAGAGTCACACATCTGAGCATCTTGCAGGTGACGAGGGACCACGAGTCTGACTTCTTCTGCTGACTCAGCAACAGCATCATTTATTAGCAACTCCCAACTCCTCTGATGTCAGAGAGGAGTTACTCATGGTGCTACAAATCCAGGAGGGTGAAGAAGTCACTTGCTCAGGCTGCCAAAAAAGCTATCCTTGGAAGTTTGGTTCTGGCACTGATTTTTCTTAATAGACCCTTTCACATACTAAATTTGGGGGGGGGGGATCATTTGGGACATCTCCCATCTAGTCTGTTGCTCCCTTGCAGGATTAAACTTTTCACCTGTATTAATCATATGCATTTTAACTGCTTCCCTTCCACATTCCTATCTTCTTCTTTTACACCTATCCTGGACATGCAGTCTCATTTGTACTGCTGCATGAATGTTGCATAGTCCTAGATTAGATGTTGTTTTTGCCTAACAGCGATAGGCTTTCGGTGCTGTAGGTGACCTTTGTATTACTGGAACTGTAATGGTTGAGAATATGTGAGTGTGGGTGAATGGGTCAGGTGTTAAATTCACTGAGGTACAGATGTGTTAGCAGATGTTCATAATGAGTGTGCATAAGGCTTTTTGAGTGAATGGAATTCTACATCCCGGAGTCTGATGTGTGATATATTGCATTATTAACAATAACTTAAATACTTTCATTATTTATACCCTGCCCATCTGGCAGGGTATACTGAATTATTTTTTATGTCTTCCATACTGGATTTAATTTTTATTGTTTTACATGCTGTTGTTTGCTCCTTCTTTGTAACCCGCTCTGAAATCTTTTCTGGTGAAAAGCAGTCTATAAAGACTTTAAATTTTGCTAATAGCACAAGGGCCTGGGAAGTACAGTTCTTGCAATTCCCGTTACGTCTCTGGAGGTAGTTACTGTCTCATGCCTTTACATAACGAGAGAAAGGCTTGTGTTCTTTTTGCTTTTTATATAAGCATCTTATCACAATAAAATTCCACAGAGACACTAAAATTAAGAGAGAGAATATTACATAATGCCTGCCCCCATCTTTTCATCCCATATGTTATTTTAACTATGGTGCTTAGCCCTCTTCAGACTGCCAGCTTGCCCCCTAAATCTTTTCATCTTGCTCTGATCTAAGTCCTTACACTGTAAAAAAAAAAAAAAAAAGGATTCAGAAAACAGATTAGGAGACAATGAGATCACCTGCTGTTCCAATTGGTCTCACTGTACTGCCTGAACCAGCACTGATTTATGTTTGCAAGGGATATGGCTTAGATAGCGCTGTTTTAGAATACAATGAATTTACAGAGGAATCCTAAGGAGACTGCAGATGCAGTGAATGATCTGCTGTTCTGCACCCCAAGGCAGAAGATAGGAATATCATTGTTTTGTCCCCAGGCTGGCACAGAAGAGGGTCCTTGATCAAGTTCCTCTCTAGGAAATGGCCTGGCTTAAGATCCAGTGGATCCATGCCTTACTTGGCTTTTCACATTTTTAGCAGAACTAGTAAAAAAATAGTTTGTTTCTCATGAAGGTCAAGGAGTGAAGGAGGGATTAGGGGGGAAAATGTGTGGATAAGTTCAATCACATGAAAATTCCATCTATGTTGAATGCATGTTGTAAAAATTAGTCTTAATAAGTCCTGGGCTTGCATGTGCCTGCCTCATCCTCTGGCACGGCCACAAGAAGGAGTTCAGAAGTTTTTTTGGTTCTATTACAGACAAGTTTGTAGGAACATCTGAAACCAGACAAATGGTAGACTCAATTGTAATTAGTGCAAACAGGCCAACTTCAGACCATAATTTACAAAGCCAGCCAGAGTTTAGGGGTAAGATGTAACACTAAACTGTGGCTCATCTAAAATGCAAGTAGAAACATCCAAACTTCTCTTTGCAGCCATGCTGTTGGATAGAGGAGATCCTGTGCCTCAATTTCACTACAGCTAACCCAAGCAACACTAAATCAGATGATGAAATATGGGGGCAGGGAGGGAGCAGGTGAAAGGACCAAAGGGAGAGAGAGATGGAGAAACTTCAGGTTCTGTGCCTTCTGTAAGGTACTGTACTGCAACATGGCACCCACCACCATGGGGTTCCAGAATTGCCTATGGCTTCTGCTGCCCCCTGCATACTTATGATGCTGTGTGAGTGCAAAATCCTCTACATTCAGCAGCTGTGAATTCAGGGATCTGTATATATAGCCCCGGCAAGATATGTTCCTGGCATACTTACCAATATTCAGCTGCTATGCCACCTTGCAGGAACAGGAAGCCCAGCTCAGATACCCCTTTCATGCCACCAGCTAACCATGCATTAGGCAGGGGGCACTATAACTTTAAGTGTTGCTATTAGGCAATAAGACATGCCATTGCACTACATGAATGAAAAAACGAGGACAATCCAAGTGATGGATAATTTACAAATGTCCTGCAGGCAGACGACGGGATTTTGTGACATATGGCGAGTTTTCAAAGAACTAAATGAGATTTCAAAATGGCATTTCCTTGTGATTTCATTTAAGAGGGGGGGATTTCCACCTTATGTGTTGCAAATGCTTATGTTACATGTCGTATTATTGGACTGTTTATGGGAATAGCTTTTCACAGGGTTTTCACCCCCTCTATTAAAGGCTGTCTCACATTTCTTATGAATGAGGGTGAAAGTATGGGTGATTATGTCAATTTCGACCTCGCTCAGTTTCTCATTTTTCCAATCTTAAATTTGCATGAGTTTGTGCTGTTGTTTTTTTTTTAAAAAAAAAAACCCAAAACAGTCCACATGAAAATTCATCAGCATTTCAGAGTGAATTTGTCCTATCATACACAATTTTTGCATACAAATTTGCCTGGAATTTCTTAACTTTAAACATATGTCAGATGTGTATGGGATTGCCTGCTTCATTCATTTATTTTAACAATTCATATGCTGCTTAATTACAGTCATCTCTAATGATGAATGAGAAACTCAATTCAATGAAAATAAACACCAATTAAAATTATAAGATCAGAATTCAATTAAAACACTTGTTGGAATAAAGTCTTTAATAGGAGCCAGGAGTTCAACAGGGAGAGGGGCCTGTCTGATCCCAACCTAAAGCGAGTTCCACAAGATTGGACCCCCAGCACAGAATTCACAACTCCTAGTGGATACAAGACATGCATCTGAGCAGCAGGATCTGCTAACTGTGGCTCCCCTGAAGTCCTCAGTCCTTGAGCTATTATGGACCCAGATTGTTACAGGCCTTGTAAGAACCTTGAACATGACCTGGTAGCATATGGGAAGCCAGTGCAAGCTTTTGAGCACTGGAATTGCTTGTTGACAATAGTCGGTCCCCATCAACAGTAGAGCTGCAGTGATTTTGCAACAGCAGGGGCTTCTGGACCAAGTCCAGGGATAGCTTCAAAGAGAGCAATCATCTTAAGGTTACCAAAGCATGAATCATTAGGGCCAGACTACCACTGTCCAAAAACAGCTGTAATTGGTGTACCAGCCATAGCTGGTAAAACACACACCCCGCCACTGAGGCTACCTGGACCTCCAATGACGACGATGGATTCAGAAGCTTCCCCAAACTATCAACCATTTATTTCAGAGTGAGTGCAACTCCACCCAGAACAGGCAACTGCTCAGTCTCCCATGTTCAGTACTTGTTGACTTGCCGTCTGAACATTCCCAGGCTAGTAACTCCTTGAGTTTCCTTATCATTGCTCTTCTTTTGTAAGTTATAAGGTAGCACATCCACAAAGCATCTGAGCTTGCAACACACTTACAGTCTTACCTTTTTATGGCTTTGTAGCAAATGATGAAAACTAGAAAGAGGAACACTAGTGTGGTACAGCATGCTGCAATAATTATAACTGGGCCTGGCCACCACGTCTCACGAGTAGGGCAACTTGGAACGGTAGGAGCTGGAAAAGATAATGTGGAAAAGACACACATTCAGTTGAGTCCTATCAAAAAGACCTTAACACTCTAGGAAGCTCCACTGGCCCAGAGTTTACTCCTGGGGACATGACCAAGGAATTTAGTTTACAACCTAAAGCACATTTTCCCTACTCTATTACCTAGAGTGTGTTGTGGTTTCCTTCTGAATACCACAATACAGCAGCAGACAACAGAGCTTTCTGCTACATTAGCTCACTGAAGCTTCCTTGTAACAACTGTTGGTCCGCGCAGTTCAGTGATGTCTACATGGATAGGCAGCTGACCTCCAAGGATTTAGGTGTGAATCTTTGCCAGTCCTACTTGGAGATGCTAGGGACTGAACTCCAGGCCTTCCTCTTGCAAAAAGTCTTCTTCTACCCTATCTGGAGATGCTAAGGATTGGACCTTCCATAAATGAAGCGAGTCTTCTGTATGTAAAGTATCTTTCCCAGCTCTACCCAAAGATGCTGGGACCTTTCAGATGCAAAACTGATTCTCTACCACTGAGTTACACCTCAACCCCTAACTCTTAGACTCTGAGACAGAGGTCAGAAATGAAAATGGTTCAACAAGGTTGGCCGCCATCATTTCTTGGTGACTGCCCATCAGATGCAGCATTAGGTTGGCTGAGATTGCCATAATGACACATCCAATTATAAACCCTATTAAGGAAGTTTTATCAAGCACAAATGGTACAGTCGTAATACTTTACCACACTGGCTATTCTGGAGTAGTTTGATTCCTCCATATTCCAAGAAGACATAAAACATTGACCACAGCAGCCCAGCTGGGAATAGCGTAAGGCCTTTCAACCTCCCACAATTGTGACCAGACAAAGATGGCTATTCATTTCTCAGAAAATAAAAGCTATTCACTGAGCTCTTGCCAAAGATTTGCATACTGTGAAAGAATCAAAGCAGCCCCCAATGTTTCATAGTAGTACCACTCTGGGTGAAAACTCATATAATTCCTTTTCAGTGTGGGTTTAAAGCTTAAGGCAATGGAGACTTCATGTTTTACCAGAGCATCTCAGGCTTGCATTATTCACCGCATTTATATCCCACCCCTTCTCCAAGGAACTTAGGGCAATGTACTTCCCAAATAACCTCACAACATTCTCACAACTCTGTGAGACGTCTGGCTAGTCCAAAGTCAGCCAGTGATCTTCAAAGGGAAACCAAGATTTGATCCCCCATTTTCCGTGATCCAGGGCTCTGTCTACCAACCCACCCTAGCAGATTTGTGACCTTGCGCAAAACTGCAAGCACCCCACAACAAAGCCACATCATTTGTTTATTTCACAAAATTTGCAATAAAACCTCAACACGGTTTACAGAAATAATTAAACTGCCAAAATATCAGTAAAAAACAGCCCTGAACAAAAAACAGCTCCAGAGAACAATGCAGGTTCATAATGTGGCTGATAATGATGGCATCAGCATCAAAGGACAAAGAGCAAACTCCCCCCCCCCCCCGTTTGGCTCCATAGTCATTGTAGATCTTAGAGCATATTGGGCTCAAGAGAAGACCATGGTGTAAAGAGGGTGGTGGCCAATTAAAATTTGTTTGGGAGGATGTTGGAAGCACTGAACACCAGGACACACAAGATCCCTTCCTGGATCAGTCCAAAGGCCCAGAAGCTTCAGAGCTCCTTGTATGTTTGTGGGTTAACCCCCATGCCTTCCTCGGGTGCTAATATGCCAAGGAACTGACATATGGCTTTGTGCTCTCAAATAACTTATCCGCACATGCGCTAGTTGGAAACACTAGAGGCTCAAGACTTTTTGTTGGCTAAGGAAGAGCAGTAATTAAACTCCCTACCCAAGTCAAGGTGCATAGGGTTTCATTCAACTAACTTTTAATCTGATCAGACCTACTGAAATGAATGGGCATGGCTAACTTAGGTCCATGAATTTCAATGTTTCGACTCTGAGTAAAAGTTAGCTGAATACAACCCATGGTGTGTATAGTGGGAAGAACACATCCATTTCCAATTCTGACCTGTGATTGTCACATGCAGTACTGTTTCCCTTCTCCTTCTGGCAAAATGTATGGCTGGTATCCATTGAACAAGAATTTATGTTTGTGCAATGGCATCTCCCCATTCCCACCCTAATGCCTGCCCTGAATTTGCCCTGGAGGATTTAGAAGAAGAGGAAGAGTGGGGTTGTACGCAACTAAGTCCTACTCAGAACTGAAATTAACAAACCTAAGCTAAACATGCTCATTGCCTTCAATGGGTCTATTATGTAAAGCAGTGTTTCCCAACCTTGGGCCTCCAGCTGTTTTTGAACTACAATTCCCATCATTCCTGACCACTGGTCTTGCTAGCTAGGGATGATGGGAGTTGTAGTCCAAAAACAGCTGGAGGCCCAAGGTTGGGAAACACTGATGTAAAGGACCAGCAATGCATGTAACCCTATTCTACAGGTTTTGCTGTCTGCTGTTATGGATTTCTAAGTAAACTATATTATTTCATGCCATTTGCTTCAAGGCAAAGGAAATCAAATGCATATTGGTGGGGGTGCGTGTCATCAATTACATATAATTTGTGGACTGACAGCAGTGAATACCAATAGCATTTGCTGGATTGATTTTTTACTCTGGATTTGGGACAATGAACAACACTGGAAATTTCCACTCCAGTTTCTCCTGAAATTCTCCAACATACCTATTAGTACAGTGGTACCTCTGGTTAAGAACTTAATTCGTTCTGGAGGTCCATTCTTAACCTGAAACTGTTCTTAACCTGAAGCACCACTTTAGCTAATGGGGCCTCCCGCTCCCGCCGCACGATTTCTGTTCTCATCCTGAGGTAAAGTTCTTAACCCGAGGTACTATTTCTGAGTTAGCAGAGTCTGTAACCTGAAGCGTTTGTAACCCGAGGTACCACTGTACCCAAGTTACTTGGCCACTTGAGACAGAAAAGGAATTCTTTTCTTCGAGATTTTATTAGTATTTTTATTTCTTCCAATACTACTATGATTTTATTTATATGCGCTGAATTCCAAAGCAGGCTTCTGAACGTGGTTTACAATGTTATTTATCAGCAGTTTTCAAAGTAAGTTAAAAATACAAGGCCCCACCTAAATGTTCACAGTCTAAGAAAAAAGTTGAAGTGCTCCAACACTCACTCAGTGTTTGAAGAAAATATATATATATATATATATTTCAGATCTGGGCTTTCAAAATTTATACGTCTTATAAATATTCATGAATGCACTTCAGTGATTCTTTGGCATATCCAGAATGTCACCATATCAGCTTCGCTTCACAGTTCCTGACCCCCAGAAATGCATCTGGCAACGCTTGATCAACCACGAGCAACATGGAAAATTGCATCAAATCTTGGAGCAAGAGGAGATTCTGATAACAGCATGTGGTTATTAGACAGACGCGTCAGAATCTGAAATCCTTCACAGGCCACTGGACTAAAGATATGACTTGCAAAAGCTGAAATTGGACAGAATGGTTCAATTCTCTGCTGAATGGTAGGCAACCAGGGTGGGGAACAGCCAACTCGTTTTGTAGGAGTGACAGTGTAGCGAATGTTGTATGTTTGGTATACTGCCTAAAAGAGAAAAAGTGAGCCAAGAAGAAATTTCCGTATTTGTAACTGATAAGTACTGTTTTATGCTCTCTAGTTAGAGAAGCCTCTTTCAGGATGATGCCAATCTTTCTGAAACAGTGCAGAAGCACCCAAGGCTCAAACTCCCTCAATTAAGTTTACTTCTCGCTACATCTAAAACCTGCTTTTTCAGTCCTAAATAAAATCCAGATGAAGTATGAAAGCTGTAATGGAGAGGAATGAATGTGGTAAATGATATTCCTTCTCATTCATTTTCATGAAATTCCTAGTGGAGTGTGCAGAACAAGAACTCTATTATTACAAAAGCATATACTGTGTACACACACACACACACACACACACACACACACACACGGGACGTGGGTGACGCTGTGGGTTAAATCACAGAGCCTAGGAGTTCAAACATAGGTTTACCAAGCTAAATGTTCTCCAATCACAAAAATAAAGGCAGATTTGAATTCCTCACACACAAACATATTTTTCAAACCCCTCACTGAAGAAATTTGCAAAAATTAAGTCCCCCCACCCCAGAATGACACACCCTACTAACATAGGAGTAAAAGCACACAGTATGCACACAAAAAGTCCAGGGATCTTCCTGTGGTGTCACCAGGCAGGACTGGGGAGAACCTTTGCCCTAAAACCCCAGGGACCCATTGCTCAGTCAGAGTAGATAAAACATTGGAAACCCTCTTCTGGGAAAAGTCAGATTCTGTTCCTTAATTTTATTGTTATAATTATGTGATTCCCAGGTGAGTGGCGGTAGGCAGGCAGAAGCCACTTTTTAAGCCAAATATATAGGAGAGGTGGAATACAGTGGTACCTCTAGTTAAGAACTTTATTTGTTCTGGAGGTCCGTTCTTAACCTGAAACTGTTCTTAACCTGAGGTACCACTTTAACTAATGGGGCCTCCTGCTGCCACCGCACAATTTCTATTCTCATCCTGAAGCAAAGTTCTTAACCCAAGGTATTACTTCCGGGTTAGCGGAGTCTGTAACCTGAAGCGTTTGTAACCCAAGGTACCACTGTACTGAACTTAATCTAAGAACTTTTCAGATACTCATTATTGAACAAAGGCACTGAAGTACGTTGTTCATACTTTCAGTGGTAATACCCCAATTATAACTGAGCAGCAAGAGAGATGGAGGGAAGATAAGAAGGCCACTGTTTTCACTTCAGTTAGTTGCCCCCCAGCCCCGCCAGGCCATCTGCCAGCAGCTGCCCTATGGGAGGAAATCCATGGGGAGTCCTTATGGGGATTGAACCTGCAACCTTGGCATTAATAGAACCACACTCTAACCAACTGAACTATGCAGCTAAAGGTGTGGACAGTGGGGAAAATCCACACTAAAATGCTCTTCACTAGAACCTTTTTTCAAATAATAGTGATCACAAACTGATGTGAAAATGTGGAGAACAGACTGTAAGACTGGAGAAATGTGAAACCAAAACTGATATATTTGCCCATCTCTGCTTCTGAATAAATATGCCTAGGTGTGTGCTGTAGATAGTCACATATTAGTATTATTACTGTGCACAGATATATGGATGAAAAAAACCGAAGGCTACACCAGCATAAAGCTGGAAAGCTACAAATCATGTTAAGTACGAATCAATACAGAGTATTATCCTATAGAAACCATGGGTACCATTCACTCTATTGTACCGAAAGGAACAAACCAGGAAGGCATTACACTGTACGTTCTGTCACATAACCATGTTGTTAATTCTGGCACCTCGGCTCCCAGATGTGTAGAGAGATACAGTTCTACAGGGCTGCTACAAATCTGCAGTCATTTAAAAAACAAGAGTGTAGCGGTTTTTATTTCCCTTGGTTCTGTTTTTTGCTGTTTTGTTTTTGTCAGCAGAAGCCCCCACGGCAGGATCTAAAAATAAATATAATGAATGATACATGGGAGTTGCGCTCACCATTTTAAAAGGATAAATGTTTTGCTTGCAAAAGGTGCCAGACTGACTGCCTTGGAAAAAAAGAGCCATGCCATTCACAGGAGAGAAACTGCCTGGGTAGCAGGGGGCAGGAAGCTCTGTTATCAAAGCCACTATGGATAAGTCAATCACAAGTGACTTGTGAGTCACAAGTCACACATCTTCTACGGCAGATTAAAATTAGGCTGCTGGTCCTGGCCTTGTGCCAGTCACTTGTGAACCCTCTCTAAATTCCAGTGGTGCCAGAGAATGTTCTTCATTATTCTAATTTCTAGAGGAAAAGGCTCAGTTCGGAGGAAATTGACCAAGTAGGACGTTCCACCCCTCAGAAGCGTATGCACAAATTTTGGGTTGCCCTCAGTATGTTTCCAACTGGTATGGCTGCCACTCTCATCAGAAACTCTGTTCTCTCTGAAATAAGGACACGACTGAGGTACTGGATGCAATAGCCTCTAAGCACCCTCTCCTACTCCACAGAGCCCCAACCTGCTTTTGTTTTTTTAAAGAATAAGGCAGTCTAGGAGACAATTAAATCTCAAGGGGTGGTAGTTTTAAAAATTAATCCGCCCTAAAAAATAGGGACGCGGGTGGCGCTGTGGGTTAAAGCCTCAGTGCCTAGGACTTGCCGATCGAAAGGTCGGCGGTTCGAATCCCCGTGGCGGGGTGCACTCCCGTCGTTCAGTCCCAGCGCCTGCCAACCTAGCAGTTCGAAAGCACTCCCGGGTGCAAGTAGATAAATAGGGACCGCTTACCAGCGGGAAGGTAAACGGCGTTCCGTGTGCTGCGCTGGCTCGCCAGATGCAGCTTTGTCACGCTGGCCACGTGACCCGGAAGTGTCTCTGGACAGCGCTGGCCCCCGGCCTCTTGAGTGAGATGGGCGCACAACCCCAGAGTCTGTCAAGACTGGCCCGTATGGGCAGGGGTACCTTTACCTTTAAAAAATATATGAGTTCATTATTTGGCCTATAATGTGGTGGTGATTGGAGCAAAGAAGCCATATTTTCCCTCCACCACTGTGGATGCATTCTGACAGCGCTTTGTTCCATTTTCACAATGTTTTGCTGCCTGTTAACTTTTGCGTTTTATTCAATCTTTTATGTGAGGCTTCTGGAAATCTAGTGGCATCAACTGGAAGTTTAGAGTTCATTTCCCTGTTAATTGCTTCCCTTCAACAACAACAACAAAATCTGTTTGCGATCCTGTCGACCCGGAAAATCTTGAGAGATAGGCACTGTTATTTTCCCGCCATTTTCATGGATCACACCATGTGACGAACTTTGGGATGGTATTGCAGCGTTTCCCGCCATTTTCACGAGGGATCAGACATGCGCATTCACATAAAGGGTGGCAACATGTTGTTCAATTATGTCCGCTATTCATAGCTGTCAACTTTTCCCTTTTCTTGCAAGGAATCCTATTCGGAATAAGGGAATTTCCCTTTAAAAAAGGGAAACTTTGACAGCTATGCCGCTATTGTGTTGAACCCCACTGGTCTGAATGAAATTTAGCAGAACATGCCCACCGGTATACGGATCAGAAAGCCACAGTTCCGTAGTGCAACAGGTAACGCAGTGTAAAAGGAACATTCAAAACCTGGACTAATGTTCCAGCATTATAACCAGGAAAACTAGAATAACAACCCACACACCTGAATGTACCTTGTATCTTCATGGTGCCAACCTGAATGAAACACTGGGTGGGGGAGGTAAACCCCACCCTGCATAATCAATCACAAGCTGTGCACTGAAAGCCACCTCAAAAACTGCAGGTGAAAGGTGGGGTACAAATATTTTGAACAAAACAAATATTCCATTTGAATATTCCACAAAATAAAACGATCCCACAGTACAGTAAACGAAACAGCTTTCTTCAAAAGTACTTTCAGTCATGTTCGACTATAAAGTACTCTCCTCACATTCTAAACGGGGGTTGTCTCTACACTAATTATTTAGAAATTTGCAGAACGATATTGAGGTTGACAAGCTGAAGACAATGAACAGGCTTCATATTACTGAACATGCTGAGGCAAGCTAATTTGGCCCAGTTTACAAGCTGGATGATAGAAGCTGTCATCTTTTTATTTGCAGCCTTTGGGAAGCAGTTATCTGCTCTGGTCCAGAATATGGCAAATGCCTACGTCAGCCTTTCCCAAACTGGCGCCATGCTCACTTGGGCTGACTGCAGGAATTGCCAATTTAAGTGAGGGGCCATGGGCATATCTGTGAAAAGGAGGATGTGTTGTGGACAGGGATCTACCTGTTCTCTCGGTTACAACACAGTACTTCTTTCAAGCAAAATTTGGCAAGGGGAGAGGACTCAGGGAAGGCCTCTGTAGGCATCTGTTGATGACTCCTCAGCCACAACTTCTGGTGGGTACCAGCTTGGGGAAGGATGGCTTAAGTTACAAAGCTACAAATCCCAGGGAGTGGTTTAGCCATCAATTCCTCTCCCCAGGCAACCCTGAGAATTGTAGCTCTGTTTGTGGGAAAGGAGCCTCCTAACAACTCTCAGCACTCTTAGCTACATTTTCCTGGATTCTCTGGTAGAAAATGTGACTGTTTAACACGGTACAGCGCTGCTTTAAATGTATAGTGTGAATGTATAGCCTTACCAAATGTTTTTAGTGTCCTGTGCCATATGCAATACGCAGAATGCTCCGTATTTTCCAAAGACTAATAGGGAAGCAGGCACAGTGCCAATTTCCCTCAAATAAACTCTTGCTTTCCACTTTCTTAAAAAGTGGTTTCATCCAAGGTCAAAATGGAATGTACTACAGCAAGGCCCCTGGGGCTACAGAAACAAGAATGCAAGAAATGATTTCTTTCCTCAGCTGTGTCAGGCCCTGAACCAGAAGTTCTAATAGCTCTTTTATTTACAGTCATGACCGTTCTGTTCTCTGAACACTGGAAAGTTCAGGGAGAACTCTGCAAGGTCAGCTTTATTTGGAGGATGGCACCTCGAAGCACAGTCTGTGTGAAAATAGTGGCATGCATAAATTTACAGATGGCAAGTGAATTAAAGGGATCCAGCAGCAAACCTAAAGGGTGCTAGCCTTAAAGTAAGATCAGCCCAGGCATGGACTCGGTGTATAAGGTCCAAGATGCAATTCTCAGCAACTCCAGCTAAAGGATCTCAGGGAAAGGGCCTAACCAGGAAGACCTGGTATTTAAATGTGTCTTTGCATTAAATGTGAGTGTTCCTTAAAACAGCCGTTGTCAGCAGTGAGGGATTTCCTCCCAACAGAAACAGAAGCAATTCTCAAAGCAACAATTTTCATTGGGACTGCAGCAGGGGAAGAAAGGGTTAACACAAACACATCCAGCCTGCTGAGTTCCCAATAATTTTCAGCAACGACCCGCACCCTGGAGGGTTGCTTTTTGCATTTTTTAATAAAGTAAATCTTGAGTGCAAAAATGCATTTTAATGTCAAATGTAATTTAGCCTTGAATCCTTGCAGAGGCACTGCCAAAGTTAGATCATACCAGACTACATGTGCCAATGGTTTAAATCAGTGGGAGCATCTGTATTTCTTCACTCCCTTGCAAGAATGGAATAATATCCTTCCCAGAAACATTCACCAGGTGCCCGTCTACTCCCTCATCTTCTGAATACATAAAAAAAAAGAGAGATTTTATTTTCTCATGCTTTCAAACAAGCATTAATAGAAACTCTGGTTCTATTTTGATGCTGCAGCTAGTTCTCTTTATTGTAGTTTGCATTTTAGGGCTGACTGCTTTCAGAATCTTGGTTCTTAAGTTATGTGTCTTTTATTATAAACTTGCAATGTAAGCAGACCTTACAAAGTGAAAAGGCAGGATAGGTGCAGCTTAAGTTAACTCACTGGAAAACAGCAGAACTTTTGGCACTGAATTCTCAGTCCAGTGAGTTATGACCAATAGCCAGCGCAGAAAATTGGACTTACCAACTTAAAATTAGCTACCGTTTGGTTTGTATATATTGTGGTAAAATTTTATCTTGTATGCAAATCAGGATACATGCAGCAATGTTTCTCAAAGTCTTTCCTCAGATTATAAAAAAAGAGATCAAGCACAAAATGTAATATTACAAAAACGTATACAGAAGATCTCAAAGTTGCCAGTGGACCTACGTAAATGCTTACTTGCAAACTATCTTCTGTTAGTCATTACAAGATGTAACCGTCTTTTTCTGGTGCTGCATTTTGGAATTATTATTATTCATTTTTAATTGCTGTCTTGCAGAAATTTTACTCCTCAGATGTTTTGCCTGTGGATTTATCTTTTTTGTTTCTGTTGTCATTGTTACTACACTTACACCATGTCTTTCCTCCAATGAGTTCAAGGTAAGGTATATGCTTCTCCCACTCCTTGTTTAATTGTCACAACAACCCTTTTCTTGCGAGGAATCCTATTCGGAATAAGGGGGGGGGGAGTGAAACGTTGACAGCTATGGACACAGTGACTGGCCCAAAGTTACCCAGTGAGTTTCATGGCTGTATGGGGATTGGGACTCTTGCTTTCTGATATCTAAAGTATTCTAATTCCACCTCTTTTCTGCATGGTGAATTTTAAGACAATATAATGCCTTTCAACATCCTTAAAAAAAGGAACAGCAGCTTGAAACCATAATGACTCTCTGCAATGAGCTTGTGCAGGCAATCAGGACAATGGCTTGGATCTTGTTTCTAACAGGTTGGGGCTTGTGCCAATTAAGATACATTTATTGAATTGTCAGAACGAAGCACAGCTCTGTTCCCGCCACTGCCAGGGGAGCCTAGAGATTACTTTGGATCAAAATCAGCAGCATCTGACTCATCAATAACTTTCTCTGAAGCATCTGAGTCTTCAGTCTGTAGAGCAAAGGGCATGGACAAATGGGCTAACATTTGGGGTTTTCTTTTTATTGAAACGTTTTTACCCAAATGGAACAATATTGCTAAAAGAGAGAGTGACTCACAGCAAAACCAGAGGGATTTCAACTAGCTATTTAAACAGAGATCAAATGAGAAAGGAATACACAGCCCATAGTTAAAACTATGGAATTTGGGACTGCAAGATGTGGAGATGGCCACTGGCTTAAAGGATGATAGGAGCATGGTGTAGTGTTGATAAGAGTTGTGGACTAGGAACAAGGAGATAGGGGTTCAAATCTCCCACTCAGTCACTCGCTGACCTTGAGCCATGGGCCAGTCACTCCCTCTGAGCCCAGCATACCTCACATGTGAGGATCAAATGAAGGAAGGACCATAGATGCTTCCTTGAGCTCATTTCATTGGAGATGGAAGGATATGGACACAGAGAGAGAGAGTAAATAAAAATGTGATTAGATAAATTCACCAAGGATACGACTATCAATGGCTACTAATAATGATTGTCTCTGAATACCAGTCATTGGGGAACAGCAAGAGAGGCTATTGCACTAATATCCAGCTTCCAGGTCTCCCATGGGTATCTGATCAGCCAAGATGCTCAACGAGAAAGACCTTTGGTCTCATCCTGAAGAGCTCTTATGCTAAATTCTAATGAAGAAACATTAAAAATCCAATTCACTTGTTCCCCTGACCATGTATACAGAACATGCAGAGAGGCATTGTACTCTCTAGTCCCTTCCCTGACCCCCATGCACCCAACACAAGTTCTCTGCATATACATCTGGAGGTCCACACTTTGAAACCCTAAGGAAGCAGAAGGTGAGGAAGACAAAGTGACCTTCAAAATGAATTTGGGGGCAGCTGCAGTGGCAGCTGTGGAAGCAGCTCACTGGGGCTGAATCTACACACATATTTTTTTAAATGCTATGAAAGTGCTTTTTAAAAACGTTTCAAAATATATTTGGAACTTGCCATTAGCTCAGCAGCACCATCTAGTGTCACATTTCTATAATGCATTTAAAATGCACTTAAAACGTTATATTTGCAGCTGTATAGCTGAGTCCTAAGTGGAGTGGAGTTGCTATGCTGGTTTCCCAGCAGGTGGGTCACTGCTGCTTATGGGAGGGAGAGGAGGGAGGGAGCTCAGCACAGTGGAAATACTTGCATCCTCCCTGTCACTCATGGTAAGCAACAAAGACCCACCCATTGGGATACTTGCATAGTGGCTCTGCCCCATCCAACGAGCTGTTTCTGGGCAGTTGAGATCTCTTCCCCTGAAGAATTTACCTTTGGTAAGAAAGAGCAATGGACTGCAAGAAGATCAAACCTATCCATTTTTAAGGAAATCAGCCCTGAGTGCTCACTGGAAGGACAGATCCTGAAGCTGAGGCTCCAATACTTTGGCTACCTCATGAGAAGAGAAGACTCCCTGGAAAAGACCCTGATGTTGGGAAAGATGGAGGGCACAAGGAGAAGGGGACGACAGAGGACAAGATGGTTGGATAGTGTTCTCGAAGCTACCAGCATGAGTTTGACCCAACTGCGGGAGGCAGTGGAAGACAGAAGTGCCTGGCGTGCTCTGTTCCATGGGGTCACGAAGAGTCGGACATGACTAAACGACAACAACAAGAAAGAGCACAACTGCTCCCATAGCTGAGGACTGTGGATTAGACAAAGAGCAACACACACACACACACACACACACACACACACACACACTCATCTTTCAGAGCTGCAGCCCAACAGCCCTCTTGTTGCTACATATCATCACCGTAAGTCAATTTATTTGCATACCACATTTCCCACAAATACATCTGTGCTCTAAGTGCTTCACATGAAACACAGAGGCATTATTCAACTCACTCATCCTGTCAGCGCAAGGATTTCCACTTGTGCAATGGAACTCCCCACCATGTGTCTTCCCCAATTCTGCTACAGAGGCTTGCGGGGGGGGGGGTAAGCAGAGATTTAGGGGGTGCATGGGGAGAGGAGGAGTCAAATTCCAATGCACAAGCAGAAATCCTTGCACTGATGGAATAAGTTAGTTGGATACTGTCCCATCTAAATATAAAAGCATAATGAAAAGTTTAGTATCACTACAACACAGCCCTAAAATAATAATAATCAACAGCTATATGAAGAATTAACAGACAACAAAATTTAAATGAGCATAAAGGTCACCAACAGGTCAAGTAAAAATGCCCAAAGCTTCACATGTAAAAGTAGCCCCAAAGTTGATAAGGTTATTATCTAGCAACCCAGTCCCTGATCTTTTAGGCCTCAACCCAAAAGGCTTTGAGATGACCGTGCCGATTAAGTTTCCGTTCATGACAACTGCACAAACATTCCAAGTTCCACAAAACTGAACTGTACACTTTGTGCTGGAATATTTGCCAAGTAGTTACTCGGAAAGGTTTTTTCCCCCTTCTCTTTTATGTTGGCATGGGTACAAGTACAAATCAGTAACAAATTGGGGCCATTATCGTGGCTGAGATTGAAGACCTTGAGTTCCAGAGATAATAATAATAATAATAATAATAAAAAAGATTTGAGGGAGACCTTAGCTCAGTATGAGAGCTCATGTTTTCCATGCAGAAGGTCCCAAGTACAATCTCTGGCATTTCTAGTGGGGTTTTTTTATTAAAAAAACAAAAGGAAAAAAGAGGATCACATCTCTACATGAGAACCTGGAGAGTCACTTCTAGAGGCAGAGCTTGAACTATGTGGCTCATGCAATGTGATCATGCACCAGCACATCAGTTGCCTGCAGAGCCAACCAGCTCCTTCTGCTCAAAAGCCAGCCAGCAGTTCATGGCTAGTTAAAGTAACTTTAACTAGGTTTATAATATACACCACTGTTACTGTGTATACATCACTGTTAAAGCCCTAAATGGCCTCAGCCCTATGTACCTGAAGGAGCGTCTCCACCCCCATCGTTCAGCCCGGACACTGAGGTCCACCTCCGAGGGCCTTCTGGTGGTTACAGTGAGGTTACAGGGAACCAGGCAGAGGGCCTTCTCGGTAGTGGCGCCCGCCCTGTGGAACGCCCTCCCATCGGATGCCAAGGAGATAAATAACTATACAGCTTTTAGAAGACACCTGAAGGCAACCCTGTATAAGAAAGTTGTTAATGTTTGATGTTTTATTATGCTTTTATTGGTAGCCGCCCAGAGTGGCTGGAGCAACCCAGCCAGATGGGCAGGGTACTACTACTACAACAAATAATAATAATTGCTTTTTTCAGGGGAAACTCATAGGAACTCAGTTCCAGCACCTCTCAGGGGTTACGGAACTTCTCAGGTGGGTGCCACTGCCATTCTAAGAGAAAGAGGGCGTTCATCATGGGTGTAGCCAGGATTTTTGTTGGGGAGGGCAGACTTTTGTTGGGGGGCAAACCTCAGATTTGTACTGATTTCTATTTATTTTGATTGATTTAGGGTGGTAGCTGCCCCCTGCTCCCCCCCCCCGGCTACACTGATGGTGTTCATGTTGAGTTCCAGCACCTCTTTTTCTAGAAAAATAACATTAGTTGTTACTATTAATATATTATGACTGTGATTTTTATTGAAATTACTAGTGGCACAGATGCTGCCTGGAGTGACCTTGCCCACAATGCTTGATGAAGGACCCAATTCCCCAGAGTGCAGCACTGAGAAGGAAGGGGGGGGGGCAACATTCACAATACCTGCCTCAGGTAGCACAGTTTCGCTGGTCAGAGTAGACATTACAGGGCTAGATGAACAAAAACTTCGATCTGGTGTAATGCAGCTTCCTGTGTTATTCTGAAAGAGCCTGGTGCAGCATGTGCAAGCATCATCAAAGAACGGAAAGAATAGGCTTTTGAAATATTGCTTTATGCTCATGCAAATGTTTGAAGGCCTAATGAATGCATCAATTAATGGGCTAAAACAGAAGCCGTATAATCAGGCAACCAAGGTGTCTTTAATTGTGTGACAATGTACACATAAAGACTCTGCATGAGCAGGGGCTATCCTGGTCACTTTAATATCAGAGAAAGCTCCAGGGGCAAATGTACTTATTTGTTTTTAAAGCGTATAGCAGCCTAAAACAATAAAGCATACATACAATAAAAGCTAATCCACAAAATGCAATAAATACCAACTTCATGTCTCCTCCAAAATCCAAAAGCAATCAAACAACAACTTGTCAACAAGACAAAACAAAAAACCTAAGTGGAAGCACAGGGGAAACAACCTGAAAATATGTATAACGAAGAAATAAAAGTTTTTCAGCTGAAGGCTGAAAAACAACAACCTGCTTTTGGTCAAACACCTAAAATCATAAACTGCTACAGAGAATTTCCCCAAAGTGGGTCCAAGCACCTTCTGCTTCCATGTACAGGTCTCTCTGCCCAATGTAGTCGCTGGACAGAGTCCCAAAATAAAGCCAGAGAGATCTGGCTGCTCAGATACCCTTTGATTCTCAATTTTGGGGGCGGGGATGGAAGAAAGTGATTCAGTCAGTACACTGTCCTCCTAAACGCTGACACTTTTTTTCTTCCTGAAACTCAATCTACTGACTTTTTATTTTTAAAGCTATCAATATACAGTATCTTTGCCAAATGGTACAAAATACTGTTATTTTGCTCCTTGCTTTACACCCTGCGGTGTGGCACAGATACAGACAAATATCCCCTTGCAAAGAAACATTTCCAAGACAAAGACAGAGAGAAGCAGAAAGACAAATCTGCTTCTTTCATTCTCTCCAGCCCTAATCCTGCTAATATATTTCTCTAAAGAATGCAAGGACTGGTATTAACTTTTTTAATTTTGCAAATGAGGACATTGACAGGGTTTTCATTTGGGGAGTTGAAAAATGGCACAATCATAGATGGGTGCTATCTATCCACACACACACACACACACACAGAGAGAGAGAGAGAGAGAGAGAGAGAGAGAGAGACTTTCATAACTATTGCTTTCCCATAATGATGTATAAAGAGGTATTTATTTGAGCGTTGATAGGAATGAATGGTACAAGCTCTCTTTCCAAGTGAATGAATTGCCAAATTGCAGACAACTGGGCAATTTTCTGTAAAAAAAAAGGAGGTTTTCCTCTGAAGGCCTTCACTTACTAGGCACCACTTCTAACCTGGTAGGTGCCCCTCTCGGTGCAGAGTGTGATGACACAATGAGCTGAGAGCAAAGAATCTCGCAACTATTATTATCAACAACAATAATTATTAGTACAATTTCAAGCAACAGAGAGCATGTGCTTCTGCGTTCACAATAGCAACAGCTCCATTTGCACACTGGGGATGCACACACACAGCTGCCCTGCAACTCCACGTGAGCATCAGAGCCACAGTGCACAGCCCTCTTCCCCAACCTCCAGGTGTTGATGTATGGTCAATGGTCAGTTGGGAATGATGGAAACTGCAGCCCCATGGCATTAATTTTAGCAAGGATTAAAGGGACCCCTGACCATTAGACCCAGTCATGGAAGACTGGGGTTGCGGCGCTCATCTCGCTTTACTGGCTGAGGGAGCCAGTGTACAGCTTCCGGGTCATGTGGCCAGCATGACTAAGCCGCTTCTGGAGAACCAGAGCAGCGCACGGAAACGTAGTTTACCTTTCCGCCGGAGCGGTACCTATTTATCTACTTGCACTTTGATGTGCTTTCGAACTGCTAGGTTGGCAGGAGCAGGGACCAAGCAACAGGAGCTCACCCCATCGCAGGGATTCGAACCGCTGACCTTCTGATCAGCAAGTCCTAGGCTCTGTGGTTTAACCCACAGCGCCAAGTATAATTATATTTTGTATATATTAAGTATATACAAAACGTACGGGGGAGAGAAAGGTAAGCCCTAGTGGAACAGAGATAATTAGAAGCTTATGGGAACAAATGGCAGAGGGATTACTGAGAAAAACGGAAATAATTGAAGTCGTTCATGTAATGTAGTACGATTGCATCTTATGCCGCGGTTCGGTTCCAAGGAGTTCTGTGTAAAGGCAAAAACACCTATAGAAACTCTCCATTTGTGTGCATTGGGGATGCACACACACACCGTTTTGGGGAGTGGAATGGCGGTGAATGGGCTTGTGTGCGCCTGCTGACACATGCATTGGCCCTGACGCAACCCCTGTGGAAATGGGGAGTTGCCTGTATACTCAAACCCTTGGAACCACCCTGACACGAGCTTCCCAGGACTTCTGCAGGAGATACATCCCACAACTGGGGTCTAGCAATGCTACATGATTAACGCCTAGCTCAAGCCCACTGGGCTTCTGAAACACATTGATGTTTTCATTGAAGTCATGGAGGAAGCAAGCGACAGGAGAAATGGCCCGCATCTGGCCCAATTCCACTGTGCAACAGCCATCAGACTAGCTCAGGTTTTGGTGGATCTTGGGCTACCTCAGCCCCTGCTTTGGGGTTTTCAACCGGCTGCATATCCCACCAATGACACTCCTGGTTGCCTATTTGCATGTGGAAGGGGGAGTGTGGCACTGGTGGAGTGACCCTTGTGACCAGGAGAGCTGAGTGGAAGGACACCTCTTCCAAATCCAACACACACAGACAACACAGAATCAAAGAACTGTAGAAGGGACCCTGAGGGTCAACTAGTCCAACCCCCTGCAATGCAGGAATCTAAAGGTGTAAGGGTGGGGTGGATTGCTTGGTTAGGGCTGTGGCACTGTTTTGTAACCTGCCCTGGGACCATCCAGGGAAGGGCAGGTTGTAAAGATAAGCAAACAAAAGTTTGCAATCTCACACACCCACACATCTATTTACACTTCCAAAGCTGCGTGCGGAGGTGAGCTTGTTAGGATGCATCTGGGGGGAAATATAAACCCACCAAAAGGCGGGATCATAAAATATTTAGTATATGCTAATGCGAATCAAAAGGCAACATAGGAAATGAACGACTCAGTGGCTCCAACGTTAACGAGCTGCTTTGAGAAAACAGCCACCTGGTTGGGAACAGAGGGAATTTGTCTGGCTCCGCTGAAGAAATTCCTGTTCAACGAGCCAAAACACATCTCCCTCTTTTCGTGTTCCAATTCTCTAAATGGAAAAATGAAAGTGAGGCCATATCCACCCAATGCATTTAAATCAGTATCAGACCACTTTAAATGCCCCCCCCCCAAGAATCCTGGGAACTGTAGTTTGCTGAGAGCCTGTTTGGAGACCTCTATTCCCTCCTAGAGCTACAATCCCCAGAGTTCAGAGAATTCCCTCTTCTGAGGGAACTTGAGGAATCGTAGCTCTATGAGGCAGCAGAGTCTCCAAACAACTCCAGGCAGTCTTAACCAACTACAGGTCCCAAGACTCTTTGAGGGAAAGCATGACTGTGAAAGTGGTACCACAACGCTTTAAAAATATAGTGCGCAAGCAGCCCCACATTAGCTCTGGCCCACTCACTTTCCCACATGCACTTTGCCCAGGTGTGCCTTTTTTTGACACAAATAGAAATAACCACATTCTACTTACATGGGACCCCGAGCAACCTGGGGGGCGGAGGAGGCGGTGGCGGTGGCGGTAGCGGAGGTGGTCTACATTGGCAGATCTGTTGGCAACTGTCTGTAACTTTCTCTGTTACCGGCTTGGCGCATGATTTCTGGGGTTCACCCTGAGTGATCTGAAAAGGGGGAAAATAGCAAAAAAATCCTGACTGGTTGCATGTCTCCTGGGTTAAAGCATTCATACTGCAAGGATCCAAGGCTAGCAATTCATCCCTCATATTTGCAGAGGATGTTCATGGGCAATGCATGTGATACGATTCTTCAAATTCCTCCCCTGGCTTCCTGCTCCTTCTGGGGTCAGTACAACCACCTTGTCCTTATCTTTAAAGCATTCCAGAGCAGCTCTTAGTTATTTATTACAGGGTGAGTCCTTTAAAAGAGACCCCGTGGATATAGAGTACACATATTCCACGCGGCCTCTTTTAAAAGACCGACCATGTAGCTTGTTGGAGAATTTTTACTCCGCTCTCCAGCAAAAAGAAGAAGCCCCCCCACAGCAACTTGCAAAGATAAGGAATAAGAATTCCTTGCCCTCAGGCACATGGCACAAAAGGGATGTGTGGGGAGCAAATTCAGGTTTTTACTTTTGGTGTTAGCATAATAGCATAGCCAAGTGTAACTGAAAGATTTCGAAGAAAGGAATAGCCAAAAGTTGCAGCACAGCTTGATGGAATAGCTGCTGTCAGGCAACAGATGAAGGAGGGTGAAGCCTGATGGAACTGGCTGATGGTGACTGTCTCTGCTGAATCCCAATTTGTTTGTGGCAATTGCATTCAATACAACTGTGGTGAAGCTGTAACACTCAGGGGTCTTTGAGGTGGGAATCCACTAGCCTGAAAGAAGGCACAATGGGTCAGTGCATCTAGATGTTAAACTAACGTTACCAGATTTTTTCCAGTGAATCCGGGGACACTTTTCAACTTCAATGGATTTTGTATGGGGACTGATTTGTAAATCTGGGGACTGTCCCCAGGAAACGGGGATGTCTGGTAATCTTATGTTAAACAGAAGGTTGGGGGTTCGAGCCTACTCAGAGACTGCTGTGGGCAGGGTTCCTGAATTGCAGGTTGGACTAGATGAGTCCCTTCCAATTCTATGAAAGTCATAAACTGTCCCATGATATTTTCCTATGGTTAATAAATGAACAGACCGCTCTTCTTCCCAGGCTGAGAGGAAAAATAGTGAAAACAGGTTATTTATTGGGACAGAGTGACTTTTGCAGCTGTTGTTAAAGCTGCAAAACAACGAAGCACAGGATGGAGCGATGGAGAAATTTCTGGAACAACAACGGGATATCAGCTCCGCCCAAGGCATGACGGATAACAGCAACAACCGGGGGAAATAAAGATGTAACATCTTACAAGGACAGGAAGAAACACCACAGACAGAATAACTGCCACACACAGGAAGAACAAATATATAGTTTGAGTTCCTCACCTGTAGCTTTATAAATCATTTAATGTGTTAACATGAAAAGAAGTTATGAATATTGCAGTTGTTGTATAAGGCATGATTATGATGACAAGAATGTAATGGAAATTAATAAGATTTTGGAATGCAGAAATAAAGCAAATAGTTAATCCATTAAATCTAGCACACGGGGGGGGCACTTTATCTAAATTATATAATTCGGTATTTGAAAGATTGGTATTAATAATTGTATTATAAATTGGTATTGTTATAATGAGGCTATTATTGAATTGCAATTGAAAAATAATAAAAATATTATTTTTTTAAAAAATGAACCTTTGCCCAAGAGATCTGTTTCAGCCTTGTTAGAAGAGGTCTTTAGAGATATTTGCTGTGATGCCCCTCTTCCAAACCAGATCAATTCAACATTCATCTAGTTGCAAAAATACATACAATCAGTGCTTTTTTCAGCCTGAGTGTGCCAACACCTCTCAGGTGGGTGCCATTGCGGGCCGGCGGGCCCCTCACCTGCTTCTTGTCTTTATGTACTTCTCAGAAGATGAAAACAAACAATTCAAGTCTAAATGGAACACTTTTTTTTAAATCCATGACTCCACCTAGCTCCTAGCTATTCCTAGCCACGATTGGTTAAGCTATAGGGCGGGGCCAATTTGTATTTCCTTTTTCTTCAAACCATATCCCATTCAGCCTCTACTGTTATATGCATGCACATTTGCATGAGGGCCCTTCTGAGCTGTCCTAGCCATCTGCCTGAATCTAAGAGAACGAAGGAGGCCAGGGCACATTTGTTTGACCTGCACCAGAACCAGGGGCGACCCCCAAACCAGCTTGCCACACCTCCGCGCATTTCTATTTTTCTAGAAAAAGGTGCTGGACCTCACCATGAATGCCCCCTGTTCTCTTATCATGGCAATGGTGCCCACCTGAGAGGTGCCAGAACTCAGATCTGGCAAGTTCCAGCTGGAAAAAAAATCCCTCCCACCATGGCTATTGTCAAGCCAGCATCTGTTCAGGGTTGCCTCAAGTCGCCTGGCGAGTTCTGGCACCTATTTTTCTTGAAAAAAAGCACTCTACACAATACAAATACAGTGGTACCTCGGGTTAAGTACTTAATTCGTTCTGGAGGTCCGTTCTTAACCTGAAACTGTTCTTAACCTGAAGCACCACTTTAGCTAATGGGGCCTCCTACTGCCGCTGTGCCGCCGGAGCACAATTTCTGTTCTCATCCTGAAGCAAAGTTCTTAACCTGAGGTAATATTTCTGGGTTAGCGGAATCTGCAACCTGAAGCGTATGTAACCTGAAGTGTATGTAACCCAAGGTACCACTGTATATGGAACTGATGGGTGGTTTTAGAATTGATATATTCTGTGACTGGGGGGTGGGGGGTGGGCAAGGACACCACAGTTGCATCAGTAATAGGTTTGCATTTTCTGCTGTGTTACCTGAAAAAGCAGGCCTGATTCAAAGGAACTTACAGTAGATGTATCTAAATGCCACTGAAATCCATCAGGCTTAATGGTGTGCAGTAGTGCTTTGCAGTGCAATGCTATTCTTCAAATACCCAGAAGTACATCCCATTGTGCTCAGTGAGACTTTCTCTTAGGTAATTGTGGATAAGATTCCAGGTTGCAAACCTGTATTTGTTTACTAGGGCGTAAGCCCCATTGAATTTGATGGGATGCACTTCTGAGGATTGCAGCTCAAGCCTCCTTGAATTCAATGGGCCTTGGGCATACCTATCACATTAGGGATTGTACCCAAGAACTCAGATAATTTATGTATATGCCTTTCCAAGGCAGCACTTTAGTATGTTATTTAATGCAAGTTAAGTGCAGTTCTCAACAGGAAATTATATTTTAAAACACACACAACTCAGACCCATCGCAGGAATATGTGAAGCATGGAATTAGGAGTGACCTCTCAAGTCATTTTAGTTGAACATTCATGTGGTTATTATATAATGTTAATCCTTTGAAAAAGGAACCAAAATTTCTTCAACCTCCTTGCTAACAGCATCAAAATTACATACATAGAATGTACACTCCTCTAGTTAAAGTTTTTAAAAAAGACAGAAGGAAAGAAAGAATGAGTACAATGTAGTTCATCACATGCCCAGATGCAGAAATTTAAAGCTTTCTTTCTCTGATGCCTTGGAGATAGCATTTTGTACCTCAAAGTCCTGAGGGTAAGAAATACACACACATATATAGAAAGATGCTATGCTTAGCTGAACTGCAAAGAATTTCCAAACAACACATGTAAACAAACTTTCGGTACTTTAAATAGCTTGTCAGAGTCTATTACCATACATAGGAAAGACCAAATTTAATCACAGAGAGTATGCCAACATTCCTCTTATGGTTAAAGAATAACAAATCCCTATTGTGTTAAAAAGCCTGGAAAAAGTTCTGAGGATTCTTTGCTGCCAACATAGTAAATACTGTTGATCGCTCAACCACAATTAAAAGAACTGGAGCTGTTCTTTTGTTCTTTGTTGGTTTTTAACCATAGTTTAGGGTTACATCTACTGCAGGCACTAACCATGGTTAACACCAAACCATGCCTGCACAATTTGTGACCCACTCACCACATACTGTGGTCTGCCAGGTATTTGACAGCCCCTTGGGATGTATAGTCTCAGAAAGGCAACAAAAACAAGAGATTTATAAGGGCTACATGGAGTATAGGACGCAAACATATACAGAGTCACAACACTGGTCCATTTAGCTCGGTATTATTTACATTGGCCGGTTATGTTGGCTGTTTAGCCGTAATAATAAACATTCACATTGACTGGCAGTGGCTCTCCAAGCTTTCAGAGAGCAGACATTCCCCACCCTACTTGAAGATGTCAGAGACTGAATCCAGCACCTTCTGCATTTAAAGCAAATGCTCTCCTCCTGATCTATAGCCCTTCCCCTTCTATGGCGGCTAAGAACGCATGACTAGTGGTTGGTAAATCACAAGTTGCGTAGGCCTGAGTCGCTTTTGACGAGGGTTTGGAAAACCTCCTTCAAATCCCCGCTTCATATATTTCTTAAGTTGGGAGGACTGGTTAGCATCAACCCTCTTTAGCATCTGTGCAGATGAGACGTTGTTAAAGGGAAGAAGACAAAGAAGTGGAAATTCACACTGCAGGGAGCTTGTGAGTGGTCAGTCTGTTTCTGACCCCTTTACCATCATGAGATTAGCAGACTTACATCTGCACAAGACCTATCTCATGCTCTCATAACAAGTGACCTCCCCGGGGCCTAGTATGGAGGTCCTAGGCTGCCCAGATGACAGGACTCCCCTCTCGGCCTCACTGATGTGGTCCAAATGAAAGCAGAACAATACTTTGGCACCAGATTGGCTGCAGGAGTTGCCGGAAGGAGGCATACAAAGTTCCATCCAACTGTCTTGGGGAATCTGGATTTGTGTAGGGTGAAGCAAGGTTGCATTCTGGCTCCCGCTCTTATAAACTGTTATATTAATGATGGACGGGGTGAGCTCCCGTTGCTCGGTCCCAGCTCCTGCCCACCTAGCAGTTTGAAAGCATGTCAAAGTGCAAGTAGATAAATAGGTATCGCTCCAGTGGGAAGGTAAACAGCATTTCCGTGCGCTGCTCTGGTTCACCAGAAGCAGCTTAGTCATGCTGGACACATGACCCGGAAGCTGTCTGCAGACAAATGCCAGCTCCCTCGGCCTATAGAGCGAGATGAGCACCGCAACCCGAGTCGTCTGCGACTGGACCTAATGGTCAGGGGTACCTTTACCTTTACCATGTTTAGCCAATAAAAACTCCCCCTCAGCAGTAATTAGGAACATAAAGATCTCAAAGGCTGTCTATCCCTAGACTAGACTACAGTGGTACAGTGGTTCTCAAATGCCTTGGTTCTCAAATGCCTTGGTTCTCAAACTCTGAAAACCCAGAAGTAAGTGTTCCGGTTTTCAAGCGTTTTTTGGAAGCCGAACATCCAACTATCGGCTATTGCTTAGAATCATAGAATCATAGAGTTGGAAGAGACCACAAGGGCCATCGAGTCCAACCCCCTGCCAAGCAGGAAACACCATCAGAGCACTCCTGACATATGGTTGTCAAGCCTCTGCTTAAAGACCTCCAAAGAAGGAGACTCCACCACACTCCTTGGCAGCAAATTCCACTGTCGAACAGCTCTTACTGTCAGGAAGTTCTTCCTAATGTTTAGGTGGAATCTTCTTTCTTGTAGTTTGGATAACTACTTCCGGGCACCTGCACCAATCAGAAGCTGTGCCTTCATTTTCAAAGATTTTGGAAGTCAAATGGACTTCTGGAACTGATTAAGTTTGGCGCTTTTGTTTTTGCTATTTATTTTGCGTTTTTGTTTTTGAGGCCTTTTCGATTACTGTGATTTGTTTTTGTGACTGTGTAGAACCCAGTTCAGCTACTGATTGACTGACTGTGAGACTGCAGAAATGGATTAAAAAAACCCTGTCCAAACAATGACTATCATCAGTGCAGGTAAGATTTTTTTTTTTTATCATCTACAATACTGTTTTATTTATTTTATAGTACATTGATTATTGCTTTCAAAAATCATGTAAGATTCCTCAGATACATGTAAGATAAAAAAGGTAAAGGGACCCTGACCATTAGGTCCAGTCGTGGCCGACTCTGGGGTTGCAGCGCTCATCTCGCTTTATTGACCGAGGGAGCTGGCATACAGCTACTGGGTCATGTGGCCAGCCTGACTAAACCGCTTCTGGCGAACCAGAGCAGCACATGGAAACGCCGTTTACCTTCCCGCCAGAGTGGTACCTATTTATACCGCCGACCTTCTGATCGGCAAGTCCTAGGCTCTGTGGTTTAACCCACTGTGCCACCCATGTCCCTTACATGTAAGATACCCCCATATAAAAGAAGTGTAAGGCAACTGAGGCCATAATATCTAATGCAGTCATAGCAGAGGCAAGATTTGCACTGGAGACTTGATAAGTTATAGCAGTTGTCATTTGACCCAAGTAGTATCTACTCTGACTGGTGGCGGCACTCCCAATTTTTCAGGCAGACAAGTGTCTTTCAGATCATTCTAGATGGAAGTCACCAGGAATTAACCTTGGACCTTCTGCCTGGAAACAATGTTCGCTGCTACTGATCCCCCTGACTTGAGCTTCTTCTATAACTGCTGTTTAAACTGTGTGAATTGCTATGTTGTTGTAATGGCCTTGTTTATTGCACATATTAATTGTGGCTGTTTAAAGTCCTGATGAAATTGCTTTATTGCATTTTAATTACATGTGGCTATATTCTTTATGCTCTGTTTTATACCTGCAAACCTCTTGGAAGGCATTTTTGCAAGTAAGTAGTATATAAAATAATACATTATAATAGGGATGGGGAACCTGTGGCCCTCCAAGATGATGCTGAACTTCAAATCCCATCATCCCTGGCCATTGGTCATGCTCTTTGGGCAGGGTTTGAAATTAGCAGGGCACCAGGCACATTTTGTGCCTATAGATTCTCCATTTGCGAGCACCTCAAAAAGTCTGGGTGCCATTTTTTTGCGCCTGGCTGACACTCACGGATTACTGAAATGTATGTGCTCTGCAGCCTCAAAGTATATGTTAAGGATAGACAATATACTAAGGAGTTTAACAATAAAGAGTAGAGTGATTTGAAAACTGAAACATAGCACCAACATTTTTATTGTAAACACCAAATTAAACATGTATTAACAATTTCTGATAAAAATGTTATATTAACAATGTGTCACTTATGTGAATTGCGTATGAGTTCATGCTTATCAAAATAATAAGACATGTCTAATAACTAGACATTCTGTTTTGCCCCCCAAAACCCAGATCCCAGAAACCATTTGGCTCCTAGCTTTTCTATCCCAGTTTCTAACACTGTGTCTGGGGCTGATGGGAGTCCAAAATCAACTGAAGGGCCACAGGTTCTCCATGCCCGATATACAGTGGTACCTCGGGTTACATACGCTTCAGGTTACATACGCTTCAGGTTACAGACTCCGCTAACCCAGAAATAGTACCTCGGGTTAAGAACTTTGCTTCAGGATGAGAACAGAAATTGCATGGCGGCAGCAGGAGGCCCCATTAGCTAAAGTGGTGCTTCAGGTTAAGAACAGTTTCAGGTTAAGAATAGACTCCGGAACGAATTAAGTACGTAACCAGAGGCACCACTGTATTCCCTTCCTCTGTGTAAACAGCTGCTGCAGAAATGGTAGCAGAAGAAGGTGCAAAAATGTCTCTCTCACAGCATAATCTTCTTAGAAATGGGAGGAATGAGAAGAGAGATAATGTGTAGTACTTGGGGAAATGGCAGCAAACCAATCTTGAGGGAGAGGCTGGAACTGAGGGCAGATTCCCAAACCCCTTGTTTACATCCTCATTCGGGGCAGTCAACACAGTGTCCTGCAGATGTTCCTATCACCCCTGACCATTGGCCATGATGACTGGGGTTGATGACAGTTGTAGTCCACAACATCTGGGTGGCATCATATTGGCTATACCTGCCATTAACAAAGACTAAATGAAAGCCTGTGCTCACTGGAAGGACAGATCCTGAAGCTGAGGCTCTGATACTTTGGCCACCTCATGAGAAGACAAGACTCTCTGGGAAAGACCCTGATGTTGGGAAAGATTGAGGGCACAAGGAGAAGGGGACGACAGAGGATGAGATGGTTGGACAGTGTTCGCAAAGCTACTAACATGAGTTTGAACAAACTGTGGAAGGCAGACAGGAGGGCCTGGCGTGCTCTGGTCCATGGGGTCACGGAGAGTCGGACACGACTAAATGACTAAACAACAACAAATGAAAGCCTACATTGGACCTTCATCATTTCCAAGGTTCTTCAAAATTCTGTACATATCACCTCAAAATGTGAAGAAGCCTCCTGTCAATTTATTTTTTTCCAGCCATGAAAAAGACTCCACGTGGGCCCCTTTTAAACAAAACAGAACATGATATTACTAGAAATTGTGTGGAAGACTGCTCCTCTCACAAAGCGTGATGACTCATATGATGTGTAATTGCTCTTTTCTTTCCCTAATGCCTATACAAGCTGCCTCTAGGTTGGCAGATGAGAAGGCAGCGAAGCTATGCCCTGCAATGAAAGATTCTGCTATAAATATAGACCTGTCACAAATTTTAACACTTCATGTTGCCTTTTAATGATCAACCAAACCAATATCTGACTGGCTTTCATTCAAGCTTACTTCTAAAAGAGAGTGTGTGAGAGAGAGAGACTTCTTTTCCATAGTCATTCATAAGCTGTTTTGCCTGGACTTTGCTGCTAAGATATTACTGTCAGGCGTCTCAGTGACATTCCTGACAGAAGAAATGGCTAAATTGTTGTCCTTACTGGTCTGTCTGAGACAGAAACCCTTTGGCCTGAATCTACTTTGCATTCCATAATGTTTTGATGCAGGGGTACCCAATGTGGTGATATCAAGATGTTGTGAACTACAACTCCCATCAGTCCTTGCCCATCGGACAATGGGAGTTGCAGTCCACAACATCTTGATATCACCACATTTGTTGTTGTTTAGTCATTTAGTCATGTCCGACTCTTCGTGACCCCATGGACCAGAGCACGCCAGGAACTTCTGTCTTCCACTGCCTCCCGCAGTTTGGTCAAACTCATGCTGGTAGCTTCGAATACACTATCCAACCATCTCATCCTCTGACGTCCCCTTCTGCTTGTGCCCTCCATCTTTCCCAACATCATGTTTTCCAGGGAGTCTTCTCTTCTCATGAGGTGGCCAAAGTATTGGAGCCTCAGCTTCACGATCTGTCCTTCCAGTGCGCACTCAGGACTCACCACATTAGCTATCCGTTTTAATGTCTCCAGCTGTCAACAGTGTGGATTTTGACAGTCTATGAGTTTTATCTAAGCAAATCATACTTTCATAGATGCACTGAAATAATTGGACTCAAGTTGACTGAGTTCAATGGGACTACACGGAACATGGCTTACTTGGATACAACTCTGTTGCTATTTAAACTTCTCTGTTAACATGCTTTCTGAGATGGTAGAAACTCTCCAAAAACATCCTATTATTTACAATGAAGCTTGAAGCATGTCTATGAAAATAACCAGAAAATTGTATCAACTGTTGTCACAGAGGAGTTAGGAAGTTAGAGGGGGCAGAGCACTCCTGAAAGTTCATTTGCAGTGGAATTTGAATTCATCACTGTTTCAATCTGGTGCTGAATACAAGGTCTTGCTACTTTCTGGAGGGATAGTTTCCTCTTGAGAGCTCCAAATTTGCAGCAGGACTAGACAAACAAGCTGGCTCACTAGAAGGCAGTTTTCTGTATTCCTTTGTCACTTCTCTGAACTCCTTCCCACCAACAGCACCTCTGTTGCTAAGCCTCTGGAGCCAATAGACTAACTTTAATATTCCATTTTTAATAGTGTTCCAGTTTTAATAGTGTTCCATAATCGTAATGGAACTCGGGCTCATTTTTTTAAGAAGTGAAGCCAGTCCAGGCAGCTGAAATTGATGAGGTTCTGGAGTTTAAGATTAGCTCAGTCAAAAGCACTGTGAAGTCTCAAACACTGTAGGACTGCGTTTAACTCAGTTTTTTAAAGAAGTTCCTGTGCTTTTCTCTTTCTCCCCAAAATTGCTATCTTTCTGCCAAGCAACATAATATGACACCCTGTTTCAGTACAACCACAATTACGGTAAGTACCTTAAGGGTTACGAAGCTAATCCAAAAAGAAACACCCCCCAAAAACCAAGACACAGAAGAAAACAATGGCATGGCCCTCCTTCCTTATATCAAGGGCACTACAGATAAAATTAGCAAAATCCTCCATAAACACAATATCAAAACAGCCTTTTGCGCCAACCAAAAAATAGCCAATATCCTCAGAAACCCCAAGGATAAAATCCAGTTGGAAAACCAAGGGGTCTATGAAATACCCTGCAAAGTCTGCCCAGCCACGTACATTGGACAAACAAACAGACGAATAAATGCACGTATCGCAGAACACAAGAATGCCGTCAAAAAAGAAGAAAAAACTTCCTCTCTTTTCCAACACATGAAAGAAACAGGACACGAAATTAATTTTGCAGATTCCAAATTGCTCTCTAACATGGAACATCACCACAAGAGAATAATCATGGAAGCCATCGAGATAGAGAAACACCCTCACAACATGAACAAGCGTGACGACACATCCCGCTTGCCAGACATCTGGAAATTAGCCCTCCCCACAAAAACTGACACCAGATCCAGAGGCACACAGAACGCCATCACCAATCAACCACACCAGACCCAAACCCAGACCCTCTCCACAGATAAATTACAGACACCATCCAGTAGCCAAACCATGGTGGCACCTCCGGATGCTGCACCCCCCTGCAATCCCTACACAGATCTGGCTGGCACAGGCCACAAAACCACAGCTCGCCCCTATACACGAAGCCAAGCCAGAGCACAACTAAATGCAGTACAGCCATCTTCTCAGAAAAACTCTTCACAAAGTTCAAGAGGTCAAGACACAAAGGCTTTAGCAACTAATCCACACCTAATGACCCACCTAAGTGGTACTCAGGATATCACTCAAGAAATCACTCAAGATATCCCTCAAGCAATCAAGGAACAAAAGAAGAAAAGGCACACTAGCCTGGGAACTTCCTCTCTGCCCAGAACATTGGAGGCTATACACCACACCTCCTCAACAGTATTTATAGGAACTCAAACACTGAGATCCTGCTCTGTTCCAGTAACAAGAAGCCGAAAGCACCAGCCTGAAGATGACGAGTGAGACCTCGTCGAAACGTCGCCTAGACACCCCAACTTTTACACGGGAAGACACCCGAGGACACCAAAACCTGCATTCCTGTACCCGTGAAAATCTACGAAAGCAAATATATATATATATATATATATATATTCATTTCGGAGTTCCGTTCTTAACCTGAGGTACCACTTTAGCTAATGGGGCCTCCTGCTGCCGCTGCGCAATTTCTGTTCTCGTCCTGAAGCAAAGTCCTTAACCCGAGGTACTATTTCTGGGTTAGCGGAGTCTGTAACCTGAAGCGTCTGTAACCTGAGGTACCTCTGTATATAGTTAATGGCCCTAGTCAACTTGTCTTGCATCCACTGTTCCACGAAGTTTGTCAAGTGGCTACCCTTGTCTTAGATTGCCAAAGCAGTAGTTGAAAAAGGAGTGGTGTTTGTTAATGCCTCTGCTACATCTTTAAGGTCCTGCACCTGTAATTACCTGCAGCTTTCTGATGCCTGTGTCTCTAGACAGTGAGTGGGATAATGCAAATAAAAGAAGAAGAAATGATACCAACAAATCTCCACTCACTTTTTCTTGTTTCTGTATGTGTCTAATCATGAAGTGTCCAATCATCATCCTTTTTTGCAGAAATTCCCTATGGCCACCAGGATTGGCAGTGAGCAAAAGACACCCATTTTGCCTAAACATGGTAGTCAACCTTTATTTTAGTAGCCCACAAGGCTCAGCTTTTTTACTTCCTGTTCCAAAAAGACCAAGTAAACAGATCTTTTGGTCAAAGGCCTGGAAACGATGCCTTATGAGGAACGGCTAAGGGAGCTGGGCATGTTTAGCCTGGAGAAGAGGAGGTTAAGGGGTGATATGATAGCCATGTTCAAATATATAAAAGGATGTCACATAGAGGAGGGAGAAAGGTTGTTTTCTGCTGCTCCAGAGAAGCGGACACGGAGCAATGGATCCAAACTACAAGAAAGAAGATTCCACCTAAACATTAGGAAGAACTTCCTGACAGTAAGAGCTGTTCAAGAGTGGAATTTGCTGCCAAGGAGTGTGGTGGAGTCTCCGTCTTTGGAGGTCTTTAAGCAGAGGCTTGACAACCATATGTCAGGAGTGCTCTGATGGTGTTTCCTGCTTGGCAGGGGGTTGGACTCGATGGCCCTTGTGGTCTCTTCCAACTCTATGATTCTATGATTTTTTTCACATTCACTACCTACTGAGCATTTTTACATAGAAAGTATGCATCATGACATTGGTGCATCCCAGTACGAGCATGATGTCATTTTGAAAAGTCACTTACTGCCTCCCTGGGAATGCTGGTGGTTTCTCTCTCTCTCTCTCTCTCTCTCTCTCTCTTTCTCTTTCTCTTTCTCTTTCTCTCTAAGATTTGTGACTTCTGTGGAAGAATATAGTAATTTAAGGCTTTCTCTGCTGTTTGCCAAAACTGATTATTTTGGTTGACACTGATGACATGGGAGACTGTATCTATGGGAGACAGGTCTGAGGTTTCTAGATCTGGAGGAAGGTTCCTGTGTTTCCAATAGCTACTTAGAAAGGTTTGAGGTTTGAGCTGATCTTTCTGTTTTGCTACAAAGCTGGAAGAGGAGAAGCAGAACATGCTGAAACTATTTCTTCTGTGAAACTGTTAAAAGCACAAGACCCCACACCCCCTCTACTGTGCCACGCTGAACCTGGCAATTTCGTGAGGCACCGATTATACCTAAGGGTCTTTCGCCACAGGAATGTTGGAAGAGTCAGGGCAGATAAAAGGAAGCACTACTTCAAGCAACACAGAGTTAAACTATGGAACTCACTCCCACAAGAGGCAGTGAGGGTCACCAATTTGGATGGCTTGCAAGAGAGTTGAGATAAAATTCATGGAGGAGAGGGCTAAGGCCACTAGCCGTAATGGCTCTGCTCTGTCTCCACAGATGGAGGCATAAATGCTTCTGAAAAGCAATTGCTGGAAACTGCAGGAGGGGAGAGGGCTCTTGCGTTCGAATCCTGCTTGCTGGTTTCCCACAGGCATCTGATTGGAAACTAAGAGAACAGGATGCTGGAGTAGATGAGGTACCGGCCTGATCCTGCAGGCTCTTCTCGTGTTCTTATCACCCCACGGAAACGGTACTATTGCTGAAATTCTAAAGAAAGTTGCTACATTTAATCAAATTGCTTCTGGTTTGGTTTCCCCCCCCCCGCCCCCCCTGTATGTGTCTAATGTGGAATGAAACAGATTCATGCTGATAAAAATGCTAGCATAATCTATGGATAAGGCAAAATCATTTCCCCCTGGTAAAACTAGAAAGGGAAGCCCAGGCATAATAAGGACCCTTGTATACTTACAAACCTAATTTAATGTATTAGTGATTTGTATATACATCACCTATGAAGCTTGCATAAGGGGTGCTTTTGTAAGTCATGGCGACTGACTGATTGATTGGAGGGTGTCGGTTTCAAAAAAAAAGCAGATCCTTTCATATAATTACATTTGCCTTCAAAGCATGCACAGTTTCAATTACACAAGCTTGTTTAGCCACCCGGATTTCAGAGCGTGGCAGGCGGCAGCGGCGGCAGCACAAGATCCTTGTTGTGCAATTGGACGGCTGACAGATCTTAAGACGAGGGGCAAAAAGTTAAGTCAAGCAACATCCACAGCAAAATGCGGAATCTGCCAAGTTTAGAACAGAGGGAAAGGACAGCATTTTCTTTGTACTTACAGTACTGAGGTTATCAGTTACTCCCTCAAGATCTATGTTACAAGCAAGGAGTTAACTCACAAAAGGTAGCATGTCAAAGGGAGTGGGGGGGGGGACCACATAATTTGATGCTAGAGAATCTGCTGTGCATGTAGAAAGTCTCAGATTCAATGCCTGACATCTCCTGGGCTGGGAAAGCCTTCCGAAACCCTGCAGCCTCTGCCACTCAGTGTAGACAATACTAGCTAGGTGCACCAATCATCCAATTCAGTATAAGACAGCTTCCTATGTCCCTTGGCTTCAAGGTTCACAATCCTGCTTACTTAGGTTGCATATATCACAGTTGCATATATCACTGCAAGGTTGAAATAACTCATCTGTATAAATTGAACCCTGTCCTCTGGGTCTATGCATCTTGATTGCTGGTCACCAGACATATCCACAAAGGTCAACCTAGATGGCAAACCAGAGGACCAGAGGACCAGGAAAGCTGATTCAGCCTGCACTCGGTGGATTCCGAGTTCACAGCCACATCACAGACACCTTGCCAAACTGCTAATGAAATTAGGCTATTTGGAGAGGCCTAGTTTTGCACACATTGCCACCTACAGTCATTAGACTTTGAAAACCCTCCAGCATATTCAGGAAGACTCAGATCCTGCTCTGAATTAGCAAGCTGGATTCTACGGGCACCAAATTCAATGGCGTTGATCGCTTAAAAGCATTGGGGAAGGATGAAGCCCTTTAGCACACCAACAAAAAATGGACTGTTCTCAGTAGGGCAGCTATGGTTGCTGTGGCTCAAATTCTATTTAGGAGACCCGACATGGAAGACAATGGCAAAGGTTGTAAATTTTGGGGGAGTGGGGTGGGGGAGGTGAATAATAAATACTTTTCTATGTGGAAATGTGAAGTGCATGAAGGGATTATGAAAAACACACATACAGGCACCAAATGCTCATAAACACGAAACACTCATAAGTACACATCCTATACCACTGTTGATGTAGGAATTCATGTGTCTAATTATGCTTTCTCCCAAACATGGCAGGCCTGCTTTTTTTATGTCTCTGAGGCCTAAAATGTTGGCACTGTGCTAGGAACAGATGTATACTTGAGTAAAAAAATAAATACAATGTTTGGGAAGAGCACCATTACTATTACTATTAATTACCCATCCTTCACCTCAAGGTCTCAGTTGAAACACAATGTTGAAAACAGTTTTAAACAACTTAAAACTACAGAGATAAGGAGGATCCTTAAATATACATCTCAAGCGTACAGGCCATGATAGAGACGTGCATCTTCAGCATTCACCAAAAGTGTGCAATTCAACTATTTGTTGTTGTTTTGGTTGCAGATATGAGACTATCATAACAAGCTGCCTTATACAGTGGTACCTTGGGTTACATACGCTTCAGGTTACAGGTGCTTCAGGTTTCAGACTCCGCTAACCCAGAAATAGTACCTCAGGTTAAGAACTTTGCTTCAGGATGAGAACAGAAATTGTGCAGCGGCGGCGGGGCAGCAGCGGGAGGCCCCATTAGCTAAAGTGGTGCTTCAGGTTAAGAACAGTTTCAGGTTAAGAACGGACCCCCAGAACAAATTAAGTTCTTAACCCGAGGTACCACTGTACTGGGTCAGACCACTGGGCCATCTAGCTCAGTATTGTCTACACGGACCAGCAGCAGCTCAGGGAAATAGATTCAATCTGGAGATGGAACCTGGAACATTCTGCAAGCAAAACTCTACGTCTGAGCTACGGCTCTTCTCCCTTCACCACATTCAAAGTATTGGAAGGACAAAAACTTTTACAAGGCGCAGACAGCCTTCAGCTGACACCCCACCCCTAAATCACACAAGCTCCTTTATCCAAGTTAAACACCAAATTCATTTTCAGTGAAGCACAGTGAGCAGTGAGAGTGCAGAGTCAGATTCTGACTTTTGATGCAGTGGTTTGAATCTCTAAACTGCACCCTCTGTTTGATCAAAATAATCTTCTTAGACCCGTCTGAACTGCACAAAGCAGTTCATGGATCACCTAATCTGATAGTTTGTAACACTTAAGATTTTCCAGAATTAAACCACTCTCGAGAAAACATTGCCACTGCAACTCCATCACTTTCCTGGCAGTCTTTCTTCACAACACAAGTATTAGGAAACATTTCTGGACAGCTACCCAAGATCTGATTTGTGTTACCTTGTTTGAACATAACATTGCTCTGCTCTGCAAGTAGCTGAAGTCTAGCAACAGCCTTGTATTGTGTGACCCTATGAATGTTTACTTCAAATGAAGTCCCATTCAATTCAGCTGGGCCAGGCAGGTGTGCACAGGGCTGTTAAGTTTAGGAGCCTGAAGAGTTGCTATGCTGGACTGCAGTAGAAAAAGCAACATGAAAACACATAGGATCTCAGGCCCAAATTGTCTGTGACCACAGCAGGCAGGTATATTGAAACTAAGGTCTTTTCACCCAAGTGTAAAGTGGCAGGTGGGGGTGCAATTTAAAGGAGGAAGGGGTAAGAGACCAAAACCGTCCTCCAGCCTATGTTTCCTCTAGCAGACTATTCCCCAATCCCATCTTCTGGGCAGCTTCACTTCCAACATCAGAGCCTGATAATCTTAGTAAGATTGTGGGACCAAGCCAGGGGAAAATTAGGGGTGGGGAGGAGAAGATTCAGCACCCTACCCTCCAGATAATCCCTTTGGCCCTTTCAGTCTGACCATCAATCTCTCTCCCCCTATTCCATTTTGCAAGTGAATGGAGCAGACCTGCAAGGAAAGAACAGGTCTGCTGCTTGAGCCTCAGAGGCTGGCTTGCTTATTTACGCCGTAGAAATTGGGACCCAACCATCTACTTTACCGGACAAATGAGGTACGCAGCAACCAGAGAGAGATACTTCCACATATAGATTTAAGACACATTGGAAAATAAATGGAATGAACAAGAGGAGCCAGCAACAAAATGCTGCAGTATGGAATCCTCCCCTAGTCCAAATTCCAGCCCCTCCCATCCATGCCATGCTTCCCCTCAGTTTTCTATTTCTTCCCCCTTTCCCCAACAGTCAGTTGGGATTTCATGTCTTCACTGGGCTTTGGGGGGGGGGGGGCAGGATACCGCTCTTAATTCTTTTCCTGAAGTTTTTATTTTTTAAAACTGCTGCAAATGTTGACCTTCTGTCAAGCCAGCTGATAACAGGTGGCACATGGGTGGTGCCATTTGGCTACATGAGGAGCAGCGCTCACTTCCCGTACATCAGAACTAGTATGCATGAAAACCGGGAACCAAAGATTGTGGTCATTCATAACCTCAAACCACATCCACCAATCAGCAAGCACCTTGGGTCCTTTATTTCCTGTGCTCAGAGAAACACCAAACACCCTGAACAGAAACATTGATCATGCACAGAAATGCGCTCTCCCTCTCTTTTTCACCACTGTCACACATAGGACTTCCAAAGAGGTAGCTATATTAGCCTGTAGCAGGGGGAAAAAAACAGCAACAGAGCTTACGGCACCTTAAAGATCTAATGGGTTTATTATGGGATAAGCTTCCATGGAAGTAGCCCACTTCATCAAATGCATGACTTGCTATCCTGATCAGGTACAGAATCCTGTGCATATGTCTGCATGTTTGTATCCTGTACGTGGGTACAGAGAGGAGTGAACAGCAGGTTCAAGGGTCAACGAAATGCAAAAAAAGCATACCCTGTATCAATTCTTTGCAAAGCTTAAGAATTGCTCAGGGTGTGTTCACAACACAAATCGTTCTGTTATTGCTAAAATCGTGTAGTAGCTGCTTCTGACACACGACAGCTCTTTGCTGCTGCTGCCTCCCTGCCTTAGTCCTGTGTACGGCAAAAAGCTCAAATCAAACTACAATCATACCAGCTTTACTTTGGAACACCTGGGCCAGGTATTCACATCTCAAAGAGAAGCACAGTACTTTGCTACAGCAGTAACCCTAGCAATAAAGCACTTCCTTTTTGTACTTCACCCCTCCGCTGCCCACAAACGTCGTGCAATAAGGACAGTTCAGAAGTACTTTGCTGCAGAAGTTTGTGCTCTTTGAAGAGCACAGGTGTGGGCTACCTGGGCAAGAAAGGAGGGAGTTCCTGACATTACCTGAATGAAGCCCCAGATGGGGTGGAGGGTCCAGTGCAGCAGCAGGGAAGACCAGCAGCACTGAAGGAGCAGCAAAACTTCTCTGATGAGCATCACTCCTGCGGGGAAGCGGGGATGTCTCCTCCTCGCAGCAACCTGTGTTACCTTGCAGAGAAGAAGAAGAAGAAGAAGAGAGAGAGAGTTTGGGCAGCTGTGGTGCCTCATCACATCCCATTCCCAGTGCAAACAGCTGACTCCCGTTCTCTCCCCAGCAATGGCAAAACTCAGATTGGATTTGGTTAGGAGAGCCTCTCTCTCCATAGCTGTCAACTTTCAGATTTGAAAACAAGGGATCAGCAGCCTCACCTGTCCCAGGGACAGTCTACTACGGGATATCTAACAATCCGGGATAGCGGCAGGAAGCAGCGGGAAGCGGCGCTGGAATAAGGGAATTTCCCGCAGAAAAGGGGAAGGTTGACAGCTATGTCTCTCTCTCCCCCCCCCCCCCCAGTAAAGCCCCGGAGAGAAATAAAAAAGGAGGACAGGAAAAGCACCCACAAGCAGAAATCAATCAGAGCACCCCTTATTCCACTTCACAGGGTGGTTGTGATGAGAAAGCGGGGAGGGGGCAGCTTTTGCACGCAGCTTCTGAGCTGGGATGTGGGCTAAACCTAAAACAGTTGGGAGTGGGCTCTTATTTCTGTGGGGAAGTCTAACACCACCACCAGCCTTGCTGCAAAACGAAACTTCCTATTAGCAATCCCCCACCGCCATGATTCAAGCACACCCACCAAACATTAATAGGATCCGGTATAGGGGGCGAGGGACGCCCCCTCCCTCTGCCTGAAAGCAGGGTAGTGCGAGGCAGCTGATGCTGCAGCCTCTGCGCGACGGCGGCCGCGCGCTATTCGGAGCAGACGGAACCCAGTTTACTGCCGCCGCTGCAGCAAGCAGCGCCCGCTCCAATTTGGGTCGCTTTCACCAAAGACCCAGAAACAACAAGGATCTCGCCTTTCTCTTACCCTTGGGGACGGAAGGGGCCACGTCTGCAGAGAAAGAGGCCGTCGCTGGCGCTCCCTTTTACATGCTGGAGTTGCGCTGACGCGGGCAGGGCTCGGGGTGCTTTTGCCCAGGAAAAAAAAGTTTGCGAGGAAAGCGGCTTGCTCCAACGCGGCCGAGGCGCCTGAAGTTCCCTCCTAGCGCCCAGGGAGCCCGCTCGCCGGAGGAACCGGTGCGGGGAAACTCCTTTCCGGAGGAGGGATGAGGGATCCCCTGCGACCCAACGCGTGGCAACGCGAAGCGGAGCCTCCCACGTATCCCGGGATCGAAAGAGCAGCGGCGGCGGGGGGGGGGGGGCGCAGAGGCACGGAGGGCGGGGCGGGGCGGAGAGGGGGTGATCGGGGAAGGAGGGGACGATTGAAGCAGGATCACAAGGAGGAGAGAAGCGGAGCGAGGCTTGTTGTGGTAAAGGAGCACAAAACGGATCGACTGCTTCCTTCTGCAGAGCGGGCCCTTTGCTCCCAAATTGGGGGTGGGGGGGTGGTCGTTGCCTTCCAAGTCCCGGCTCCTCTTTCCTCAAAGAGGACCAGAAGGACCACCACGCCAAAAAAAAAAGTCCCAGGGAGGGTTGCTAATTGAGGGCGGGGGAGTCAACTCCTCCCTTCCCCCCGCCCCTCCCGCTTGAAGCTGCGAATCTCTCCCCCGCGCCGCCCCAAAAGCGGGTCGAAGTGCTCCCGAGGCGCGCGAAGCTTCCCTCCTTTGCCGCTGCAAGTAGTCCAGATTCTTTGGCTCTCTGTCTCTCGGGGTTGGTTTGTTTTTTTTGCCCAGCGCGCCGCCGGAGTAGCGGATCCTCAGCTGTCCATCAACCCTGCAGAGCCTGGAAGCGGCGGCGGCGGCGGGAGGAGGGAGGAGGGGAGGAGAATGAACGGGGAGGGGGGGGGATAAGGACTCCCGGGATGGGGAGGGGAGGGGAGGGGAGGGCACGGCGGGATAGCAGCAGCAGCAGCAGCAGCGGCATGCGAAAGGAGGGAGGGGGCGCCGGAGTGTGGGAAGAGCCTGGGCGCAGCGAAGCCGGCTAGAGGCTCCCCGGCTCGCCTTCGAATTGAATCCTGCCTGGTGCCGCCGCTTCTGCAGTGATTTTTCATGCCCACCTAGCGAGGGCTCTTGGCACTTTCCTCCAGGTTGTGTTGTTGTTGTTGTTTCCCCCCGGTTCTTTTTCTTTTTCTCCTCCTCCTCTCTCTCCGCCTCCCCCTGCCCCGCGAAGCAGCTCGGATGGGAAGCGAAAGCCTCTTCCCAGTCCCGGTCCGACGCTGCCAGTTCGCGCTGGCTGGAGTGGCGGGGCCTAAGGGGCTGCTCGGGACCGCGCTCTGCAAGCGGCCAGCTAGCTGCGCTTCGCAAGCAGCACAGCTGCCTTTGTACCACCAACGCCGGACACGCCATCGATTGGGCGAGCCTAGTGTTGTCGGTTCTGACCGGCAGCAGCAATCAATCCGGGCTGGAGGGACCAGGGCCGTGGCTCGCTCATCTGCTTTGCGTGCCAGGGGGCCCAAGTTCATTCCCCTGGCATCTCCAGGTAGGTCTGGCAAGAGGTCCCTGTCTGAAATCTGGGAGAGGTGCTGCCAGTCAGTGGAGGCAATATTGAGCTAGATGGACTGATGGCCTGACTGAATGTGGGAGTGGGTTCCTGTGGTGCTCCTGTCCTGTTTGGGGTTTCCCATGGGCATGGGAACAGGGGAAGCTGCCTTATATGGAGTCAGACCATTGATCTAAATAGCTCCGTGTTGTAGAGGATGCCTGGTAGCTCTTCTCCAGGATTGTACACAAAGGTCTTTTTCAGCGCCACCTGGTGATGGTGCCAAGGATTGCACCCGAGACCACAACTTTGGCTGTTCAGTTGACTGTGGAATCTGGTTGGCCGTTGTGGGGAGGATGCAGCAATAGGTAGACCTCTGAGGGGATCCAGAAGAGCTCTTCAGAGGATGCTTTTAGATACAGTGGTACCTCAGGTTAAGAACTTAATTCGTTCCGGAGGTCCGTTCTTAACCTGAAGCTGTTCTTAACCTGAAGCACCACTTTAGCTAATGGGGCCTCCCGCTGCCGCCGCGCCACCGGAGCACAATTTCTGTTCTTATCCTGAAGCAAAGTTCTTAACCTGAGGTACTGTTTCTGGGTTAGCGGAGTCTGTAACCTGAAGCGCCTGTAACCCAAGGTACCACTGTACATATATGTCAGGGAATCAAACCTGGGATGTTCTGTTCCCCAAACAAGTGTTCTACCACTTTGCTACAGCCCTTACCCAGGTTAAAATGATGGATGGGGAGTAAGAATAAGCCAGCTCTTATTCCCATCCATCATTTTATCTGCCACTAGTCCAAAATCCATCTAATCCAGAATTCTGTTTCCAACAGTGACTAGCCAGTAACCTCTGGATACTCAAGAGCTTCTAATACGCAGAGGTACACTGTCCTTGTCCATGGAAGTTCCATTTAACTATTATAGTTGTAAGATTTATCCTCCGTGGAATTGTCTAATCCATTTCCACTCTACCTGCTGTGATTGGCATGACTTTGAGAAGAGTGTGTGTGTGTTTTTAAAAAAAGTGATGGGTTGATCTGGATCTACTGATAGGTCTCTTAGTGACTTCCTGGCAAGGATTTCTCGCTTCACTTAACACGAGCAACAACAAAATGCCCCAACAGCACCTTAAATTATTTTACTGGAGTGAAGAAAGCTTACGGTAACTAGGAGTAGCTTTTTGGGTGGAAGGGCTGTGAACTGCGTTGGTGTTCCAAATATTGGTGTTCCCTGATCTCAGAAATCTTTAATTCTTAGTCTGTAGGGGGTATCCAAAAAAGTAGTTCCATTGTCTCAAGGTTCTCCATCTGTGCCTCTTCCCTCTCCATGCACCCCTGTGCCCTCCCCAGATCTGTTCCAGAGGGTTGGGAGGGGGTAAACCCAGGACAAAAATGGCGGGAAGCACTCAGGGAGGGGAGACGGAGGGGCAATTCTGTTGTGTGACCCAAAAGTCTTTGTGCTAATGAAACTGCTTCCTCGTGCCTTTGGCACTAGGTTCCCGTTTGTGGTTCTCAGGGTACTAGTAAACAAAAAAAAGTAGATCCCTCAAGCCTGATGTCTCCTCATCCACATGTTAAAATACATTTTTGGGAGGGTTCAGCAAGCCTCAGAACCAGGTGTGTGCAGGGCCAGAGACAGGTTTTGGTAGGACAGGACAACAGTTCTGAGTGGTTTAACAGTCAATCTCTCTCCCCAGGGATCTGTGGGAATTGTAGCTATGTGAGGGGAATGGGGTCACTATAGCCTCCTTAACAAACCGCAGCTCCCAGGATTCATTGGGGGAGGCCATGTCTCTTTAAAGTGATATAACACTGCTTTAAATGTTTAGTGCAGATGGGGCCTATGTTAGCGGAGCTTGACATTCCACTGATTCCACTGGGAACTAAAACAAGACATGAGCAACATGCCCCATTGATTTCAATGGGACCCACGTTTGACGTTCTTAGCTTGGATTAAACCCAATATAAAAATAAGAGCCCCATATGCGTTACATTATGCTTATATATTCATTGCATTTATAGCCCATCTTTTTCTTCCAAGGAGCTCAATGTGGCATACATGGTTTTCTCCGTCCTCATTTAATCTCCACAACAACCCTGTGTGGTTGGTTAGGCTGAGAGACAGTGGGGATTTGAACCCTTGTCTCCCAGGTTCTAGTCTGACACTCTAACCACTACTCCACACTGGTGCAGCATGAGCACTAGATTGATGCTAGATTGATACTTTGGACATGCTTGCCAAAGAAGATGGCGTTTATTGGTGTTCACCCTTCCTGCAGCCTTCTCCTTTCCTCACCCTCCTTCCTGCCTCCCAATATACCCCTTTATCTGAGTTCTGAAAAAGACACTTTGTGACATTCATTTGTTTAATCATGAAAACACTAGGAGCATTTAACTGATCTTTGCAGGGAAGCAAATCGCAGCCTTTTGTTACTAAAGTGCTGCCACAGCCTTGCCTCATTATGAACACAGAAGCCGAGCAAATGTAGAAAAAGGAAAACAAGCTGAGTTTTTAGCTGGCCTGTTAATGAGCAAATTGCAGGGAAGCCTTCCTTGTGTGAATGGAGGCTGTGGCTGCAAGTTAAATTTATCTCACGTTACAGATTGCTAGCAAACAGCTTGCAGTTGCAGTTTTCATGTCACTCTCTCTGCTCACATTAAACATGTCATGTTTTGGCAGATCCTGTTTATGCCTCCTCGAAAATAAGTCCAAATGAGTTCAGTGGGACTTGTTCCACCTGATGGGCATAGGATTCAAACTTCAGCCATATAGTCTCAATCAGATCCAGTTTTGGATTGAGGATGGAGAAATATATATATATATATATATATATATATATATATATATATATATATATATATATGTATGTATAGTTGGGGTTACTGTTGCTATGAAAGTGTAAATACCTTGGTGCTGCGCACCCAGGAGCTTAAGGTGTTTAGGAATGAGATCAAAGACTTGGGGCCTAATGCACCATATTGAAAAGTGGAATTTGGGATTATCAAATTTAATTTGTCTGGCACAGACGCTGCTGAGTTAGGGAACCAACTGCTTCATAAATCCAATGCCAGAGAAATATGACAGGTAAAGGCTTTGAAAAATGGACTTGGCTTTCCATTTCATCCTGGTTTCACGGACACAAAACAGAGAAGATGTAAAGAATAATTCCTTTCAGTTGGCTAACATCTGCCTATCTATCTGAGCCAATGAATCGTCCAAGGACACCCTGATACTGTTACATAGTTGAAGCTAAATACTGGGAGATGTCTTGAGAGCCTCGGATTTAATAGTACTTACTCCAGTGTAAGTGAGTACGGTAAGCCTGCAATTTATGCACATTTAACTTGTGTGCATTCAGCTTGGCAATCAATCAATCAATCATGATTGACTGTAAAGCAGGTCCATGATTTTTATTTTTATTTTTGCAATCCCACCCACAATTGAACCCAATGTGTTTTGACTATACCCGATTCTGGCTTTAGGCACAATCCCTGGAATGTATAAGATTGCAACCAAAATGATTGCAGAGCAATCTAACTCCAGACCCGACAAGTGTCCCTATTTTCCAGGGACAGTCCTGGATTTACAGAAGCCGTCTTGGTTTCTGATTTGATCCCAGAATGCCCTGCTTTCCCTTAGGACGTCCCTATTTATATCAGAGAAATGTTGGAGGGTATGGTAGGACGTCCCTATTTTCATTGGATAAATGTTAGGGAGTATAGGGTTACGCAACCCCCGGGCCAAGGAGATAAGTAACTATACATCCTTTAGCAGACATCTGAAGGGAGCCCTGTATAGGGAAGTTTTTAATGTTTTGTTCTGTTTTTATATATAACGCCCCTATTTCCATCAGAGAAATGTTGGAGGGTATGCAACTCCCCCTTACACTGGGCTGGAAAGGGAAGGATTGGAATGAGTGGAGGTGCCCTCTCAGCTCAGCTCTCCTGGCTCAGCCAGCCTCCTCCAACACAGGGTGCTGCAATCCTTAGCGCAGACCTGTTTGCAGAAATGTAAAAACTATAAAGCCATCTGGATGTGTGTCATAAAAATGATAGTGAGCAGCCTTCTGCTGGTGCAGCCTTTGGATCCAACTGTAGACTTTTAAGATATATAAATCTGCCCTCAAAAGGCTTTATTGGTGATATTTGATAACGCAATACGAAACATAGCTTTTCAAATATCTTCTTATGTTAACAGCAGCTAGGATGGTAACGGCAAATTGCTGGAAGACCTCTCGTTCTAATTTGTTTGGGTTTTGGTTCCAAGAAATCTGACAGATTGCACTCGTGGAAAACCTCCCTTATGAGATTAAAGCACAAAGGGAAGGCCCAGAAGCAAATGAATTCCATATTGTATTGAATAAAGCTACTGAATATGTGTCCCAGTAATAAATAAATAAATTGTACAGCCTTCCATTAACTCATGGGATATTGTGGACAACTGTTTTGGAATGCACAGAAATGTTGAATAATGATTAAATGACCATACACACTGTAATAGGATTGTTGTTTTCATGGAATCACAGAACTCCAGAGTTGGAAGGGACTCTGAGGGTCATCTAGTCCAGCCCTCTGCAATGCAGGAGTCATAGCTAAAAAATGCCTGACAGATGGCCACCCAACCTCTCTTTAAGTGCCTCTAATGAAGGAGAGTCCACCACCTTCTGAGGGAGTCTCTTGCGCTGCTAAACAGTATACCTGAAGGAGCGTCTCCACCACCATCGTTCAGCCCGGGCACTGAGGTCCAGCACCAAGGGCCTTCTGGTGGTTCCCTTGCTGCAAGAAAAGAAGTTACAGGGAGCCAGGCAGAGGGCCTTCTCAGTAGTGGCACCCACCCTGTGGAACGCACTCCCACCAGATGTCAAAAAGAAAAACAACTACCAGACTTTTAGAAGACATCTGAAGGCGGCCCTGTTTAGCAAAGATTTTAATGTTGAATAGACTATTGTATTTTAATATGCTGTTGAAAGCCGCCCAGCCAGATGGGCGGGGTATAAATAAATTATTATTATTATTATTATTATTATTATTATTATTATTATTATTATTATTTCCAATGTTCAGCCAGAATCTCCTTTCTTGTTATCTGAATCCATCACCCTTATAACTCATTTTATCAACATTATTATTGTTGATATTTTGTATTTTTGCTGGATGTTGTATATAGCAAATTAGTAAAAACACATGGAAAGAAAGAGTTAGATATATAAATCTTGTATGGAATAAAATGCCTTTTCTTCTTCTGTGTGTTGGAGTTGTGGATTTGTTTTTATCACACTTGAATTTTATTGTTTGTTCGATGTAAGCTGCTCAGTGGCATCTTGGTGAAAGGCGGGGTACAAAACCATTAAAGATAAATTAAATAATATAAAGAAATAAGAGAACACAAGTATTTTCACAGCACCACGTTATGTCGTGGAGGTACAGAAGGAGGCTGTGCAGCCAAAATATAGAAAAGGACTTTGAGCAAGCAAATGGTAAGCCTGAGTTTTGAACAAAGAGCCGCAGACATGATGACCCTGGTTAGAATTATTGATTGCAATACATAACGATTTTGTGGCAGGCAGGGAGGACAGTGGGCCTCTTTCAGCCCACCCCTCTCCGTCCCCCCCCCCCCCAAGTTTGCCCCACAACATGTAGCACTTAATAGATTGTGGTTGATTCACTTATAGTCATACTGAGCCAGAGATGCAAGAGAAGCTTAGATTTCCTAAAGGTATTTTTGCACTTGGTTGCGGCACAGAAATAGTAAATTGTGCTCTCTGTGTACATTCTTCTTAGTTCCTGACAGAATGAGAAATAAAGCTTTAGGCGCTGTTAAGTCAAAGACTACAGGACTGATTTTCTTCTTTCAACGTTTACAGTGACTTAATGTCAAAAGGGCTGTGGATCTTCTTGCCGCTAGCAATTGTCCAAGTCTTCTTCGGGGCTCTCTGTTCTATTTCTATGACTCAAAAGAAGCAACAGCAGGGAACTGAAAGAGTCATCGTTCTTCTCACATTCATACAAGAGGCAACACAGCAGCCAGGGATGCTGGCTTAAGGTACACAGGTGAATGAGTTCGGACAAACATGACCTGCTTTACAACTGCCAAGACACTGGAATCAGTTAATTCAGTGTTCCTATGAACTGTTTCAGTAGATTTATAATTCAGGTTTTGAAACCAAGTGGTTGAAACAGAGTAAGACCCCCTTTAGCCTGTGTTGTCAAATGACCAGATAAGGCCAGGTTCAAAACCCAAAAAAAGCTAGTATAGTGTCCAGTTCAAGGGAAGTAATAGTACCACTCTATTCTGCCTTGGTCAGACCACACCTGGAATACTATGTCCAGTTCTGGGTACCACAATTTAGGAAGGATGTTGGCAAGCTGGAATGTGTGCAGAGGAGGGCGACCAAGATGATCAAGGGTCTGGAAACCAAGCCTTGTGAGGGACAGTTGAAAGAGCTGGGTATGTGAGGGACAGTTGAAAGAGCTGGGTATGTTAGTCTGGAAAAGAGAAGACTGAGAGGAGATATGATAACCATCTTCAAACATCTCAAGAGCTGTCAGATGGAAGAGGGAACAAGCTTGTTTTCTCCTGCTCTGGAGGGTAGGACTCGAACCATTCACTTCAATTTACAAGAAAGGAGATTCTGACTAAAAATCAGGAAAAGCTTTCTGACAGTAAGAATGGACTCCCACGAGAGGTTGTGGGCTCTCTTTTAAGCAGAGGATTTTAAGCAGAGATTGGATGGCCACCTGTTCTGGATGCTTTAGCTGAGATGATGATCAGTTCTCAACCCACATACCTTTCTAGAAAGGTCAGGGTAACTCTCTTGACCACTGTGGCATCACAGCGAAACAACAGTAATTCTCTGTTTGTGGTCTGAATGCCACCAGATCCTCTACTGCACCTCAGTTTTGAGGGAGGAGGAGGTAGAGAGGCTAACTGCATTCATAGAATCATAAAACTGTAGAGTTGAAATGGGGCCCATGGGTCATCTAGTCTAACCCCTTGCAATGTAGGAATCTCAGCTAAAATCCTTGACAGATGACCATCCAAACCTCTGCTTAAAAACCTTCAATGAAGGAGAGTCCCCCAACTTCTGAGGTGATACTGAATAGCTCTCACCGTCAAAAAGTTCTTCCTAATGTTTAGTCGAAATCTCTTTTCTGGTAATGCAAATTTGATGCGCTGTGATTGTTGCCTTAATCTGTGTGATCGCACAGCATGAGTACCTGACAAAGGTCTCCTGTGGCGCAGCTATAAACCATGCAGGTTTCTTCTTCCATTTTTGAAGATTTCTGTGTAGCTGTTTCCCGCTCATTTGTCCTCATCAACTACAATTTATACATGAAAGCAAAGGGAAAATATTTTGCAATCAATTATTAAAATGCACCTGAAGAAGATTCCACGTCTCAAATTGCTTGCGGAAATGAAAAACGAAAATGAAAAAAGCAACAGAATATTAGTCTTTTGGTACTGTATGTCCACCCATTACTTATTTTCATTGCATTTCCCTCTCGGAGCTTGCAATAGTTTAAGAACCAAATTGGAACGTAATATGCATCGTTGCCCATATATTTGTGATAGCACAATAGCCACATCAATTTTGTGTGAAACCTCAAGCCAATTACACCGCGGACTTCTTTAAACATTTACAAAGGATGAAGAGCTTAGAAATTAGGATTGTGGTTTGGCATCTACTGCAAAGGAAGGATGTCAGTTCACCAAGAAGTGGTTAAATCTTTCCTAATCTTGGCCTTCTGCCAATGATATTTATTTATCTATTCTATTGTGTAATATTAAATATGTTTTGGGGGGAAATGTAACTGTCCAGAAGCATTTGGATATAATTCAAAATGGATATAGTGTTTGGATGTTTTTAGATGAGCGTTTCCGTGCGCTGCTCTGGTTCACCAGAAGCAGCTTAGTCATGCTGGCCGCATGACCCGGAAGCTGTACACTGGCTCCCTTGGCCAATAAAGCAAGATGAGTGCCGCAACCCCAGAGTCGTTCGCGACTGGACCTAAGGTCAGGGGTCCCTTTACCCTTTACCTTTACCTAGATGAGTTACATGACACACACAAATGATGAATAGTGCTAACATTATGATCTGCCGGTGATGGCCTCTTGGTTATGTTATACCTTTGCAAGACTAGCTGGTGAAAACCAGTGTGAGGGCCTTCTCTGTAATGGCACCCTTACTTATTATGTTTATTTTTAAAAAAACAACAACCCTAGACCTCTCAATATCATATAAACCTCTAAGCAGTTTACATGCTTCCTATAAGCATGAACTACCCAAACACATGCTTGTGGCACAAGCAAAGCAAGGGAACCAAAAAGAACTAAAGAAAAAATACACTTTTTTAAAAAAAGAATTTGACATTCACTTTAACCCCCCCCCCCAAAAAAAAAAAAACTTGAGTTAGGGGGCTTCCTACTAACATAGATTACAAAATGCAAGGAAATCAGATCCTGTGTAAATCTCTGTTTTACCGTATTGGCCTGAATAAAAGCCGCACCTGCAAATAAGCTGCACCTTTAAAATTTGGCAGCTTGGGGGAGGCTTGGGAGCGGCAGGTGGGCTGACACTGTTGCCCCATGCTCCCGGGCTGCTTCCGGGAGCGGGGGAGCCACACCACTTTGCTGGCGGCATAAGGTTGTGAATATAAGCCGTACTTTAACTTTTCACGATCGGAATTTGGGGAGGGAGGAAGTGTGGCTTATGTGTGGGCCAATACAGTATTAATGATACAGACTTGATTTGGGGATGTATCTGTGAATGTGTGTGTTATGTAATTTGTTTTTGTTTATTTTAGTTAACTAAGATAAAAGGCAGGGTGAAATGTAACCAATAACATTTTATTTAACAGTATAGTGCTGTTTTTATTTTAAATTACATAGAGGGGTTATCATATTTTTTTCAGTGCGTAGGGCCTCTAAATGCTTTAATCTACCCTACTTACCTTCTCAGAGAAATGAATGTACCATCTTGAAGTGAAATGAATGTCCTGGGCATTATCAATTGTCCTCCCCCCCCCATCCTTGTCACTATGCCATTGTATGAAGAGCAATATCATTCCAAGGTAGAGAAGAAGAAGAAGAAGAAGAAGAAGAAGAAGAAGAAGAAGAAGAAGAAGAAGAAGAGGAGGAGGAGGAGGAGGAGGAGGAGGAGGAGGAGGAGGAGGGGGAGTTTGGATTTGATATCCCACTTTATCACTACCCAAAGGAGCCTCAAAGCGGCTAACAATCTCCTTTCCCTTTCTCCCCCACAACAAACACTCTGTGAGGTGAGTGGGGCTGAGAGACTTCAAAGAAGTGTGACTGGCCCAAGGTCACCCAGCAGCTGCATGTGGAGGAGTGGAGACGCGAACCCGCTTCCCCAGATTACAGTACGAGTCTACTGCTCTTACACCACACTGGACAGAAGGATACACCAAGCTTCTCAGATGCAGCCACTATAACTGGCAGGTATGGGGAAATCTCCAAAGCATCACAGTGTTGCAGAAAAAGCTGCACAGGGCCAGCCCTACCATTGGGCAGAATGAACTGCCTCAGGCAGCAGGTGCTGGGTGGGGTAGAGAGCAGCGTGGTGTTGAGGGGCAGAGCTTTATGTGCCACAATGGCCCTCAAGTGAGCCGGCTGCCCTCAGCTGTGGGAAAAGAAAGTGCCCTAAGGCCAGTGCTGAAGAAGAAGAAGAACCACTAGTCTGATTGGTTTTGGAATGTGGGACAGGGAGGCACCATCTTGTCCTTTGCCTCAGGCAGCAAAATATCTTGGACTGGCCCTGCAAATTCCTATCCCTGAGTCTTGGTTAACTGAGCAAAAAGGATGCCAGGAAGCAATATTACCTGGGTAGAAAGGATGCCTCAGGTAGCAAAGTATGGGAAACACGGACTAAAAACATGGTAGGCCAAACACACAATGAAAGACTCTCTTTTCCGAGCATCATTTCAGAGGCAAAGCCAGAGTGGGAGCCAATTGATTCAACTGGTTAAAGATTGTTTTTTTTTAATGCTATTTTAAATAGCAGAGAAAAGCTTGAATAATATATGAAATGGTTCAATAATTAATAACAGTCATCAGAAAGTCTCAGCTGGGATAACGGCCTTGGAGACAAGCTTTTGCATGACTGTTTTTAATACTTGTGTTTATTTGCATTTTGTAGCCTTTGAATTGAGCATAAAAGGAGATGTGAAAAAAACGCACTCTGTGCTTTGAAACTATTTCTCCTCCAAACATGGGAACCTGACATTACCCAGTGAAATCTGTTCATTCAAGTTAAGGGCAAAGAAGAGGCAGAGTGCCTATAGACAATAAACATGAGAAGATCCTGCAGGATCAGGCCAAGGGCCCATCTAGTCCAGCTTCCTGTTCTCACAGTGGCCAACCAGATGACTATGGGGAGCCCACAAACAGGACGTGAGCACAACAACACTTACTGTCTCCACCTGCTATTCCTGGGAAACCCTCACAGTGCTACAATTCCCAGAGTTTCCCCTGGAAGAGCGATTGAGTGTTAAGCCACTCTGGAAATTGTAGCAAAGGAGTGAGGAGGGGATAAAGCTCTCCCAACAACTCTCAGCACCCTTAACAAACTACAGTTCCCATGATTCCTTGGGGGAAGCTGTGACTGGTATGGTACTGCTTTGAATGTATAGTGGGCTATCATGCGCTCTCACTCCACACAGAGGCCAATCATTTCTCTTCCATATTCTTCCTCCAATCAGCCTACATTCTTCCAGGCTGGGGGTCATAAGCAAAGTATTGGGGGCTGGGTAGCACAGTTGGGGCGTTATTGTTTTGTTGTATTGTTTTTACCCTGCATTAGAGGGACGCAGGTGGCGCTGTGGGTTAAACCACAGAGCCTAGGTCTTGCCGATCAGAAGGTCGGCGGTTCGAATCCCCTCAACGGGGTGAGCTCCCGTTCCTCGGTCCCTGCTCCTGCCCACCTAGCAGTTCGAAAGCACGTCAAAGTGCAAGTAGATAAATAGGTACCTCTCTGGCAGGAAGGTAAATGGTGTTTTGTTGCGCTGCTCTGGTTTGCCAGAAGCGGCTTAGTCATGCTGGCCACATGACCCAGAAGCTGTATGCTGGCTCCCTCTGCCAGTAAAGTGAGATGAGCGCCACAACCCAAGAGTCGTCCGCGACTAGACCTAATTGTCAGGGGTCCCTTTACCTTTACCCTGCATTTTATTCTGTGAACCACCCTTAGATCTCATGATGAAGGGTGATATAACAACAACAACAACAACAACAACAACAACAACAACAACAACAACAACAACAACAACGCAAATAGGGCCTTTACTCCAAACCATCTCCACCGGTGTTCACTCCAATCCAAAGGTAAGTATTTTTCCTCTGTAGATGTGTGTTGTTCTCTCTCTCCAGTGGCCAACACTCTACATGACAATGAGGAAGTCAGGAGTGTTCCAAGCAACTTGACGCCATGCAATGTCCTTTCCAGCATGACCATGTTAATGTCAAGTCATGATGGACTTGCTGCAGGGATTGGCACTAACCGTTGGACAAAGGATCATTAGACAAATCCTTTTGAAAGGGTTAGACCAGGGATGGGGAACTTGCAGCCCTCCAGATGCTCTTGGACTCCAGCCTGTGGGATGTAACATCACAAAAGCAGTCAAATACAACATTTCCTGTTTGCTGCTCCAGCCATGAGGACTTCCTGTCACACCTGATCTGGAGCATCCTCCCCCTGTGTGTGACCAGGTAGATGGGTGTGACCCTGGCATGCAGCCATCTTCCCTTTTCCCGCTTTATTCCATCTTGATGCCTTTTGCTGTCTGCTGGCTCTCAGCCAACAGCACATGGGCTCACCTCACAGAGGATGAACCCAACTTTTCTCTGTAACTCTAACTACAAGCTAAATCCTGCCTTAAGGACCATACTGTGAACTGAATGTAAGTAAACCTTATCATTGCTTTTAAAAGAAGACTGTTGTGTTATTATTGTTTTTAAGAGGGAACTAAAGGGGATTTAAGGGACGTGGGTGGCTCTGTGGGTTAAACCACAGAGCCTAGGACTTGCCGATCAGAAGGTCGGTGGTTCGAATCCCTGTGACGGGGTGAGCTTCCGTTGCTCAGTCCCTGCTCCTGCCAACCTAGCAGTTCGAAAGCACGTCAAAGTGCAAGTAGATAAATAGGTACTGCCCCGGCGGGAAGGTAAATGGCGTTTCCGTGTGCTGCTCTGGTTCACCAGAAGCGGCTTAGTCATGCTGGCCACATGACCCAGAAGCTGTCTGTGGACAAACGCCGGCTCCCTCGGCCAATAAAGTGAGATGAGTGCCACAACCCCAGAGTCGGTCACGACTGGACCTAATGGTCAAGGGTCCCTTTACCTTTTAAAGGGGATTTACCAGGAACAATCCAATCTGGACAAGCCAGACAGGGTTGCGTAGCTCAAGCTGTTCTTAAAAGCCAATGGTCACAGATGATTGCATCTGGATGGGAACAGGTTCCCTATCCCTAGATTAGACCAATCTGCCAAGAATAGACCTATCAATTGTTACTATAGCTGAAAATGTTTTGTGCATTGGGATTTGCGTTTCTCAGTTAGGTGCTGCAAAACTACTTTTGAAGCTAGGGGACCTTTCTAGAATAGTTTGGGATGTGACACAAGGTCCTGGTGTTGGAAGATAAATGATCCAAGTTCCTACTGGGCTCGTCTAAAGCAGCTCATCAGATCCTGGCCAATCTGCAACATGGAAAATGGCACTCATAGATGCTTCCCGTTGTGAGAGCCATGATCCCCAGATGGCTTCACACCAGTGAGTCCCACTTCCTGTGTTGAGCAGAAGCAAAGAAAGAAAGAAGCATGACTCATTTTCTCACTTCTTTCCCTGCATGTGTGAAGTGACTCACATCCTTTCGTTGATGCCAGTGGCATCATGTGGGGCATCCATTTGTCTAGAGGAGGATGGAAACAAAGTTCTGTAAGCAGCCCCTATTCTAGCCTTCAAGCAAAAGCTATGTGAAAATCAAGTCCAATAGACTATACCAGCCCCTGTGGCATAGCCAACTGCCCAGTGGAACTGTGTGCGTCTCATAACCATTCTTGTCTTCGTTTGTGATCCTAGCAGCCATTTTATTATACAACTAGTTCTGGAGGAGAGACACAGTACGGCAGAGTCTATTACCAACCAGTCTTAAGACTTTGGTGATGCGATTTTGATTTCATCCATGTATCGACATAATCAACTTCTCTTAGCTCTTGCAAGTCCCAAAACTTTTCTGCATCCAAAAATGGCTGACTAGAATTACGTCATTGCTGGTCTGTAGTGATAGGACATATGTCCTTGTACTTAAAAGTTTTTGAGACTTGATTCAGCATTCAAGATGAAGGCTTGGTAAATGTCCATGTAATATTGATCTTTGGTTAAGAATTAGGAGCCGGATGTTGGCCTGGTTTATACCAACAATGGTTTATTGTTACACGCATATTGTTACTCTCCCTTCCCTCTTCTTCTCTGGTGCTTTTGTGAAGTTTTCACTTCTGATTTCAATTACTCACCAGCACCATAGTTCAGCATTGTAGCTGAATCCTAAATTGAAGTCAGTCTTAACTATGCCTAATTGAAACAAGTCAGCTTCATAAATGTGGTTTGAAGCTGGTTTGTTCTAACTAACCATAGTTAAAACCATGGTTTGCTCAGGTTCTGACATAATGCGTAACTGTGGTTAGTCTAAAATGGAAAGGTGCAAAAGCTTCTAAATACCTCTTCATGGTTACATTGAGGGTGAAGAAGGAGGGGGAGCATGCATGCCCATGGTTCACCATGGTTTATTCCTGTAACATTAAACCGTGGTTTATCATTGCAACCAAATGAGGTCATTGAAAGTGAAGAGGGTTCATGGAGCCCATTGCAAGTTTGTGAGAACTGTCAGTCCTGTATTATTCTACTTCTGAATCTCTGTGATTCCAAGCCAAACGCTGCATAATTGAAGGATAAAGCAAATATCGGTGAATGAGCCTAAATAAACCTATTCCTCAGGCTAAGCTTATTCTCTTGACTGTTGTGTGAAAACACCAACTTACCAGCCTTAAATCTACAAATGTGTGTGCACAGCGAGGACAACTATTCATGTGTATGCAGGATGCCTGGCACAGATATTTTGACATTTTTCATTCCAAGCAATAATAACAGGAGCAGTAACCTGAGAAAATAAAATGAGAAAATGGATCTTTTTCCATTTAAAAAAACCAGAGGCATTTGGATGAAAATAACATTTGCATTCGTTGTCAAATATTTAAATAACTGTTTGCATTTCTTTCCAGAGAGAGGCAAACTGGGGTAGTGAAGTTTGCACAACAAAAAAGATAACATTAGAGTCTCTCTTTTCTATGGAGGTGGAATGTTGTAGGTGACAACAAGGAATGCAGCAAACTGCCTTGTATTGAGTCAAGCCATTGGTCCACTGAGCTCAGTCTTGTCCATACCAGTTTTCCCCAACCTGGTGCCCTCCAGATGTTTGGGTTATGATCATCATCATCATTAAACTTTCTATACCACCCTTCATCCAAGGGTCACAGGACAGTTTACAATATAAAAACACAAAAATGCATAACATAGGAAGAAACAAAAACAATGTCCTCCCCCACAGTTTTAAAGGCTTGGGAGAAGAGGCATGTTTTGGCAAATTTTTATTCTGAAAGTGTGGCCCAGAGAATAATGTTTGAGAACCACTGAGTAGCCTATCCCTGCCCAGATGGGGTACAGCTGGGCCACCAGCCAAAGCTGATGGAAGGCATTCCATACCACTGAGGCCACCTGAGCCTCAAGTGACAGCAATGGATTTGGAAGGACCTCCATGCTGCATGCCGACTCCTTCAGAGACAGAGTGTGAGACCCCATCTTATGTGGATTGCAGACCTTTCAAGTGTCCCTATTTTCCAGGGACACTTGCAGACTTACAGAAGCTGCCCCAGTTTCTGATTTCATCCCTGAATGTCCCACTTTTCCTTAAGATGTCTCTATTTTCATCAGTGTTGGAAGGTATGGAGTTATGTGACCCCTGAGCCACGGAGATAAGTAACTATACGACCTTTAGAAGACACCTGAAGGCAACTTTGTATAGGGCAGTTTTTTTAATGTTTTATGTTTTATTATGTTTTATAGATTTTGGAAGTCACCCAGAGTGGCTGGGGCAATCCAGTCAGATGGGCAGGGTATAAATAATAAAATTATTATTATTATTATTATTATTATTATTATTATTATTATTATGGAATAAAGGTAAAGGTACCCCTGCCCGTACGGGCCAGTCTTGACAGACTCTAGGGTTGTGCGCTCATCTCACTCAAGAGGCCGGGGGCCAGTGCTGTCCGGAGACACTTCCGGGTCACGTGGCCAGCGTGACATCGCTGCTCTGGCGAGCCAGAGCCGCACACGGAAACGCCGTTTACCTTCCCGCTAGAAAGCGGTCCCTATTTATCTACTTGCACCCGGGAGTGCTTTCAAACTGCTAGGTTGGCAGGCGCTGGGACCAAGCAACGGGAGCGCATCCCGCCGCGGGGATTCGAACCGCCGACCTTTCGATCGGCAAGCCCTAGGCACTGAGGCTTTTACCCACAGCGCCACCCGCGTCCCTATTATGGAATAGGACATTATTATGGAATTATTATGGAATAGGACATCCCTATTTTCATCAGATAAATATTGGAGGTTATGGAGTTGTGTGTATCACAACAACCTTTAAGCAAGCTTGCTGCTGCCCTCATCTGTGGCAAAAGACACTGTCCTGAGGCCCGTGTCCAAGAAGAATCCAAACACCAGTCTGATTGGCTTCTGATATGGAATAGGGAAGCCCCATCTTGTCCATTGCCTCAGGCAGCAAAATATCTCAGGCTGGCCCTGCAGAGGTGAAGGACAAGGTGGTGCCTCTCCCATTTCCACTTACAGAAGCTGACCAGACTTGCCATTGTATCCTACTGTCACACTGGCGATGGGGCACCACTGTAGTTGAAGACTGCAGGCTAGACAATGTGGCACACATTGTTCTCCAACAGAGAGGAAGGGCTGTGAAACTGTCACTGCCACCCTCCTGCATCCACCAGCAGCCACTATTCAAGGTATCTGCCCAATTGTGCCTAACAGTAGGGCCGGTCCTGGCTCCTTCCAGCAGTTATAATTGAAGAAGACTCACTGATCTGAAGAGCAGTTGCTTCCATTGGCCAGTCTGAATTTGGTTCTGTGACTTGGCGTTCTGTCATTGTTGTTGTTGTGCCTCTGAAATATTAAGGCTTTCTGTTCCATTCAGAAAATATATTACCGATCTGTCTGCAAGCCCAGAAGGGAGACCCATCTGTTTTCCAGTTGTTAGTAATGCAAGCTGCCAGAAGGCGTTACCTCTCTACAAGTCACTGCGTGATCTATGTTTGGAGTTGCCAGTGCTGACACAACAGAATGTATTGCAATTTTGTTGGCCATGGTCACCATTTCAAGGGTATATTTTGTCAGACACTTTGTTCTTGCCTTTAAGGTAGAAAAAGAGGAACACCTGAGCAAATTTCTGCAGTGCCTCCCTCTTTTGTCTTAGATTTCTTCCTATTTGGCAGTGCCTCCCTCTTTTGTCTTAGATTTCTTCCTATTTGCTCATGAGGTATTTTCCAACTCTTTGGTTCTGTGGAGAGCAGGGCAAAGAGAGTAACAATTCCGTATGTATATTATGGTCTTACTCAGAGTAGACCTGTTGAAGTGACTGGACATGGTTAACTGAGGTTCATTAATTTCAGTGGGTATACTCTGAGTAGGACTTATCACTATACGTTTTTACAATATTTGCAAAAAATAACTGCGGGGTATTGGCCTCATTCACACATCATAGTACACCTTCCTGGGCTGTTTGTCTCCTTCCTGCTAGCTCATGGAAGAAACAAACCACAATACCTGGCTTAGCATTGCTTCCAAACCTGTGATCAAAGTTTCTTTTTCTCCAACAAACCACTATCAGTAAGTCAATAGCAAACTTTCACTACAGGTTATGATTTGCTGGGTTGAAACAAACCAAAATCTCTGGTTTGGATGTAACACTAAGCCATCAACTGCAGTTTGTTTCTCTCCTCCCAGGGCAAGTGAGAAGGAATGAAGTGGGTGCCTTTCACTTGTGTATGTTAAACCATGGCTTACTATGACATACAAATATGGTCAATGTAAGTCATTATTAACACATACACATATATACGAACACACACATATGCAAAAACCAACAACAACACTAAAACAAAACAGAGTTACATCTTTTAATTACTAACAGAAGGTAACATGTAATGAATGAAATCTTTATTTCTAAAAGCTATAAGCCGTCACAATTGGTCACAATGCGTAAAATACAAATAATTAATTTAAAACTGAACAGCAACAACACCAAAGCAAACATACAAAAATGCAAAAAAATCACACTTGCATCAGTTAAGCACTCCACTTCTCCCACTCCCACTTATGATATTTGTCTTGGTGCCTAGCTCTCAACTTACTTGCAGCCAAGGCAAAATTTGCAACCTGTGCAGTAATAAATACGTTATGTATTGCATTTCACATATTTTTTCCTCTTTATTTGGTATGCATATATGTAAGATCCTCTGGCAACTTGGAGGTTTTCCACATACTTCATCATAGTATTACAGTTCATATTTAATCTCTTTTCCTTCATAACCTGAGAAAGGCTTTGATAAATACTGTTCCATATGTCCCTGATTTTTATTTGAGATAAAATCATATCACACTTATTTAAGTTGGTATGTAATTTTTTTTTGCCATAGCTGTTTGCCACAACTCACTGTACCAAGAATTCAGTGTCAGAAGTTCTGCAGTTTCCCATTTTTCCTTATTACCCTGTAGGCGGCCTTCAACAAAGATACTATTAGTTCCTTAGATGCCACTCTCTCATTTTGCTCCTCCCAAATTGTTGAAAGAGTTAATTCTAGTGCAACACATACTGTGTGATGTGTAATGTTTGCCAATTCTGCAAATATATTCCAGAACAACAGGACCTGGCCATCACATATGCATATATGTGCCTTACTGATTGCAGTTTCTCTAACATTTCTGCTCTGAAATCCTCCAGGGTTTCTTTGGATCTCTTTATATATGCGCTGTGAGCTGGAAGCTTTTAATCCCTCTCTCACTTATGTGAATAAGTAACTTCTGTATTGTGACATCTGCATTCTTGTGATATTTTAATCTTTTCATGAGAAACCCCTTGCATTCGCAAAGCTTCTTGAGAGCTTCTGTAGCCTCTCTGAGTACTTCCCACTGTAAAGTGGGATAGATTTTTCTAGAAATTATGACCAGGATGAGTGGGCAGTGTCATTACAAGCAAAGCATGTATGCTTGGAAATTGCCTGAGGTAGGAAGGCACTGCCAGCGCTTATGCCCCGCTGGCTGCCAGGGCAGCTCAGGAACTCAAGCCAGCTGCCCAGGTACCCAAGGGGAATTCCATCAATGGCCACTCAGCCATGTGTGTTCTGTTTTCTTTTTTCTGCCCCGGAATGGTGACCAAGTGCAAGGATTCGCAACAGCCACCCACTTGGTGGAAGGGGCAAGTGTCCATCACAAGCAAAACATGTATGCTTTGAAAATGCCAAGATCTTAAATTATAGTTAATTATTAAAGAATTAACATACAAAAATTCAGACTGAAAGATGGTTTCCTGCAGAAAGTGACCAAGAAACAGAACTGAACATAGAATTTCTCCAGCCACTATCATCTATCACCATTATAAATCATTTTAGGCTAGAGCTATTTATTACCAAGCAAAATGCCAATCTTTTCCCTTCATGACACTATACTTATGATTTGATTCTGGGCTCTGTTTGCCCAAAAGTTTCTGACAGAACCTCAGGAAACAGGGCTGTAATCTTGACTGTTACATAATTATTATTAAAAAACAAAAAAGAACAATTTTGTTTCAGAGAGGGACTCTAAATTACTCTTTAATGATTACTAGATGTCAGCTTATATATTGAGTTAGTCCCTTTCTGATTTCTCAGTTTGTCACCTCCTCAGCTGCATGTTTAATGTCTGACTACGAAATCCTTGCTCAACTGAAGTCGAGTGGCAAAAGATTTCACCATAAATCTGCAAAAGGCTGCTTGAATCATCTATTTGATGCTGGCATTTATCCCAGGGTGTCCTAAGCATTTTAAGGTCTTCTGATGATATGCATTTTATGCAAAGCATTATAACATGAGAACTTAAAATAACAGCAGATTGATCAGGTTTGAAATTTCAGTAGATTTCCCCCCCCCCCAGTCATGAATAATAAAATATCATCTACATATAATATTTCTTCCCAGTACTCTCTATTGGTGCTATAAGCCTTATGGCAATTGCTTTTAAGCTGCTGTTGCAGTAGATTCTCAAGCTTGATTATACAAGAGCCTGTTAAGTACCTGGAAGTGATGAGTAGCCAATTAGGGCAACTCGTTCCATGCACTCACAGGCCCTAAGAATTTTTCTCCAGAAAGCAAATACATTTTCTCATCTCATCTGTTGCCACAGTCAGATGAGCTCAATTGCTTTCTTTCTGCACCCACGGCAACTGTGTTTGCCTTTCAAATAATATTGCACATCAGCATTATCAGTATTGCCTGAAAACACACTATTATGGCACACTATTAGTGCATTAGTTATTTGCATATTCTTTCTGACAGTAAGAACTTTTAGACGGTGGAATGGGCTCTCACGAGAACTGGTAGACCAGGGGTCAGCAAACTTTTTCAGCAGGGGGCCAGTCCACTGTCCCTCAGACCTTGTGGGGGGCCAGATTATATTCTATGCACATCCACTCAGGAGTAAGTCCCATTGAGTTTAATGGGGCTTATTCTCAGATGAGTATGGGATTCAGCTAAAGGACAAGTAAATGCTTGTTTAGCTATCACCACAGCATTAAAAAAAAATCACACAAAACAGGTAAAGAAGCAAAGCTAATAATATATCATGTGTTTATTCAGATAGTTTCTTCTCCATTTTTTAAAGTGTTGGGTAAGGAAACAGGCAACTGAAAAATGTTCACAATAAAATTTCACCAGTAAGAGGGAACACAGATGCAATCCTTTGCATACCAATAGGACTCAGCAATTTCCAGGTAAGTGCTTAAACTAATACATCCATCTAGTTAGTCTAGTCCCTTTCAGATCAATCAGATGAGTAAATCTGGCCACTTTTAAGTCCTCTTGGCTCCCTGTTAGTGATAGTTGGAGTGATGCCTTCACAGAGAACCTTTGAAGTACAAAATATTTGTCCTCTCTGCTATCCTGTTTGTGGTTGTTGAAGCTCAATGGCACTGGCAGACCACGTGCCTTATATGTAGAATGTCCCAAGTTCAATTCCTGACATCTTCAGTTTAGAGCTTCTCCCCTCAGAGATAATTTAGCAGGTGACATGACTTGCTGCTACCTAGTGTGATCTAGTATACACAAGCTCTCCACGTCTCTGCTGCAGAACTTCAGGAAGGTAATGTTTCAAATATCTGAGCGAGATATTAGCTAAAAGAGGGGCTATCAAACCCATTGTAAAAACAACAATACAGTTGTTGCAGTCGTTACATGTTCTGTGTCGTCCCTGTCAGAATGAACAAATTGGGGAAAATCACTTCACCTCCTCTGGGAGGAAAGTTGTAGTAGAAATGCTATCTATCTATCTATCTATCTATCTATCTATCTATCTATCATCTATCTATCTATCATCTATCTATATCTATCTATCATCTACCTACCTACCTACCTACCTACCTACCTACCTACCTACCTACCTACAGTGGTACCTCGGGTTACAGACGCTTCAGGTTACAGACGCTTCAGGTTACAGACTCCACTAATCCAGAAATAGTACCTCGGGTTAAGAACTTTGCTTCAGGATGAGAACAGAAATCGGGCATCGGCAGCAGAAGGCCCCATTAGCTAAAGTGGCCCCTCAGGTTAAGAACAGTTTCAGGTTAAGAACGGACCTCCAGAACAAATTAAGTTCTTAACCTGAGGTACCACTGTATTATCAGTTCTGTTGACTTTAATAGTGGCACATGTTGGCACATGAGGCAAAAAACAAAATGGCATCCCCTCTTCAGGGAAGAAGTGATGAACGAATATTTACACTAGAATCAATAAAGGGAATAAAGATCTACATCGGGAACAAGGCTGGGAGGAGACCAGCAGTGCTTCCTATTTGACAAGAGGCCGCTATAGAGGCAGGGTGGCCTGCTGAGGAGGCAGCAGATTTGGCCTGCAAGGAGGATGCCTTAGCAGTTGCTGGCATTGCAGTAGCAGCAACAGGCATAGAATTCCTTGGAGGCTGGATCTGCTGCCCCTGTGGATCCTGCCACCTGAGGCGGTCACCTCACCTTGCCTCATGGGTAGGGCCTGCCCTGCTCCTTGGGGCATATATAGATGTGCCTAGTCAATACACATTCAACTAGACAAGTTTTATAAAGAATGCATTGCCTCTAAACCTTGGCTCCGCCTGCACTAGGCGTTCAAAGCAGTACCATACCACTTTGAACAGCCGTTGCTTCGCGCAAAGAGTCCTGGGAACTGTAATTTGTTAAGGGTGCTGGGAATTGGTTTAACAATCAACCCCTCTTCCCAGGGAACACTGAGAATTGTAGCTCTGTAAGGGGAATTGGGCTTCCTAACAACTCTCAGCATTCTTGACAAACTACAGTTCCTAGGATTGTTTGGAGGAAGCCATGATTGTTTAATGTGGCACGATACTACTTTAAATACATAGTGCAGATGGGGCCCTTATATCGCAACACTTCGCTTAGGCAAACAGCACACACAAATGTCACCATTTTTATGTTAGGGAATTTAGAGATCTCTGCTTGCTCCACCTCCATTCTTATTCCCTACATATCTTAGCCTTTCCATTTTGCTGCTCCATTTTTCATTATTATTATTAGATTGCACCAATTTTATTTTATTTTATTATTTATTTTATCATTTTATTTTATTGCAGGGGAACACACCAACAAATAGACTCAGTCCTTGTGGTTTCAACGTGCTGGTGGTTATTTGGTCTAAACGGAAGATTCCACTTCAAAAGAGCATTATTGACCTCTTACCCAACAAAGGCGATTTAGTGTTGGTTATTTATAGAAGACTTAAATAATGTAATTCTCCCAAAGGCTGGCTGCAGAGAGATAAAGCAAGCATAACTCATACACACCAACCTTATGCACACCTATGACTCATGCACATCAAACAGAGAGTGAGTGGATTCATTGGGTTTTAGTGACCTGTAAGGACCTCTAGTACCTTGTGTTAAAATTTAAAGCCGTTGCTCCATTTTCCTTGTCTCACTCCTCTTCCTGGAACAGCTTAGCTTTTTGCCCTGAGATGACAATAAAACACTGATGATGCTCTACTACAAATCTTCTCAGAGTGAAAAAATACTGAGAAGTTACACTTCACTTAATCAGGCACTGGCTCAGTAGAGCCCTGAAATATTGGACGAGGCAAATGCAGCCTCTTCTAGAACATTCTTCAGAATGTCTCAGCACCGAGGAAGTAGCACATTCTTGTGACTTTTGATCACACATATATATTCTGTGATACAGTCATAATTTTCAGTCCCACTGCTCAGATTTCGCTTTCATCCAATTTACAGTTGTCTCCTTAGTTTACGATTTATGTAGTCTTTATTTTATGGGTGAACACAAAGTTCACAGATATATTTATGGGCTCATGATGTCTCACAGAGTCATCTTTTTCCCCTTCTTTCAAAACAAAATGTCCTATTACTAGCTAGCCATTAAACTTGCGTTAGCACTTTGAGACAACTTCATTGTCAAACAATTCTTTCCACCATTTAAAAGTTAGAGAATATTGGGGGGGGGGGATGTCAGAGTACATCATGATAGGGTAGATTCAGATCTCAAGGTATGTAACCTTCTTTCTGTAACACCTTTCATTTTAGGAAACATCAAACCTGCATTTCTGTAAGGTCATTTTGACCTTTTGTTGCTGCTGCTGTTATTAACCAATATTAGCTTTCTAATGCCAGATCAGACTATATTGTCCATGTAGTCCTGTATTATAGTTTTGATTTCTCTCAGTTTCTCATTTTTCCAATATACATTTGGGGGTGCAAGTGGGGTGACGGAACTGGCAAAAGTTGCCACCTCCACCCTCCAACAGCAAGAGCCATCCATGGGTCTTCTGTGTATGGAAGGAACATTTGCATCCATGGAAGGAGAATTCTGGATTCAATTCAAAGGTCTTAAGTGCACTTAAGTCTTCTTTGGGTGGTGCCCAAGGTTATATCATGCAGATATTCCAATGCACCTAACGTTTAGTAATTTTTACCTCAAATGTCATCTCGAAGGCCAAGTTCAAACTTCAAAACGCATCTATAGTAAACTGTCAGATCTAACTAAGCAACTCTCCATTCTATAAAACTCGTATAAAGGTTGTGTTGCTCTTTTAAAACCATTTTTCATCAATTAACCTTTTTTACTTGGGGGAAAAGTCTCTTTCCGGAAATTAGGTAATTTTTTTTTTCCTGTAGCAAAAAATCAATCTGACTTCAAGGAAGGATTCTTGCAGATGGCAAATTCTTTGCAAATTCTGAAAAACAACAACAAACCAGGCCTGATCCAGACATCTCAAACTCATGTGCAGATTACAGCTGAGTTATCCATAACCTTCTGTACTTCCCAAACATTTTAACGTAGTTCTCAGTTAAAAAGCAGGTTAAAATGTATTTTTTTTAAGGGGGAAAACACAATTAGAAATGTGTATTTTGAGAAGAAATATGTATAGAAATGCACATTTGGGAGAAAATGTGTTTGATATTGTAATGTGAGTTTTTTAAATTGCAGATTAGTGTTGAAATGGATGGAATGGGCTTCAGGGTGAACACATAAGGAAGTGATGAGGACTGACTAGAGGATGATCTGCCCATCCCTAACCTCAAGTTAGAGACCCATGCGAGGAGCTTCATATATCATAGTTATTATTTCAGATCACAGTCACTGCCAATTTCTGTGGAACAGTGGAACAGAATTAGGTACACAGGAAGCTGCTGTTCAGTATTGTGAAAAACACTCCATTGGTTTCAAAAAGAGGTTAACACCAATGAACAAACTCATGGGAATATTGGAAACTGCCTTATACTGAGTCAGTTCCATGATCATCTATCAAGGGATTCAGCTACATTAGTAAAGAAAAAGCGTTTTACACATGTTATAACACTGCGACACCAGATGGAGCTGTGGAGTCTTGTCTTTTGTCAATGTGGCTTCCCATAATATAGTTTACAACCTGTTTTCCTGAAACGCTTTTTTTTTTTTTTTTTTTTTTTTGATGTGTCAAGATCCAGGCTAGGTCAATACTGTCTACACTGACAGGCAGTGGGTCTCCAGGCTTTCAAGCAGGGTTCTCTTCCAGAGATCCTGAAGATTGACCCTGGGACCTTCTGCATGCAAAGCAGATGCTCCACCACTGAGCTACCATTATAGATGTTTAATTAAGATGGTTTCAACAGTGCATTTTTATAGGACTGTCATCCACCCTGGGACCATATGGTGAAGAGCAGGTAAAAAATCAAATAAAATGATGCTGATGCTGATGAGGTTACAAAGCAAGCTACTTCATGGACATGCTTCAGCTACGTCAGGGACTGAATATATCAGCAATGTGGCGAAGGCAAAAGGAAAACGAAACTTGGAAAACAGATACAAGCAGGAGCTGAACTGATAAATTACAGGAGACATTGTGTGGATCTATCAAGTCCATCTCTCCAAATATTTTTAGCACAAACGGCTTTTTATCCCACTCAGTAGCTCAGCAGGTGGTTCTACAGTCTCATCTGGTAGCTTTTTAACACCGCGTAGATTTAGTGAAAAACAACGTGGGCATTTTGGTTCAGCTTTTTTTGCCGTTGTTAACCATTTCCTATGGGTAACCTTGAAAGCACGTGTACTAGGCTTTGCCAAGATTCAAATTCACAGCTGGCCTCCGACAGGTGACATTCAGAGACAGCAGGTGGGGATTTAGCATGTCAACTACCACCCAGTTCTACTCAAAGGAGAGAACTTCAGGAAGAAAAGTCACATCAGCCCAGGAAGCCTCCTTGCAACAATAGGTCAGAACAGGTCAGCTGACCTTGATGAAGCCATCAGATTGGTGGCTGTGACTCCTTAAGGGAAGAAATGGCTCTGGGGTTCTTTTGGGTTCCCCCCTCCCTTCTACAATTTTCTCCCTTCTCAAGTCACAGGAAGAGGGTCCTTGGCGTATGCAGCTGTCATGTTAAGTTGAAGGTGCGGTGTATGAAGGAGCAGAGACATATTCTTTGACTGCTGAGGAACGGAAAACACTTGACTTTGTTTTGTACATCTTCCACAGCTGTATTGGGGCTTTTTTCAGCTGGAACTTGCTGGAACCTCTCAGGTGGCCACCATTACCATGGTAAGAGAACAAGGGAGGCATTCATAGTGAGTTCTGTCACCTCTTTTTCTAGAAAAATAGCACTGAGCTAGTGCCAGCTTGTGACATTAACTGTGCATGCACTTCCCCACCAGATTCCACATATTATAGTACAGTACCTTTCTGAAGCCCCTAAGGCTGGCCTGGGTGCTGAACCAAGTAGACAAGGGATTGGGGGAGAGGAAGAGAGAGCACTCATAGGGGAGTCCCTGAAGTCCTTTCATCTCTTCCTTCCTTCTCAGTCCCTTGGCAACTTGGCCAGTATCCAGGATGGTCATCTTGCAAGCCTTTGTGGTCCTCATCTCTTCTGGAGATGCACCAACTCTAAAAGGTACAAGTTCAGAAGGCACTTTCAATGGCTCCCGCTTGTCAACCCTGTTTTGATGCCCTGGCTACAAGCTGAATTCCCAGTGACAGAAATGGACTATTCTGACTAACGGTATCTTGGACTGGGCTTGGCTGGGCTAGCAGAAAGTTGAGAATTGATGGCCTCTGCAGCTGGAACAAGTGATTCATTTTTTAATATGCGAAATCGGATGCCTGACAAAGACAAACACCTTTCTGTGAAGAGTGCAACGTATTGGGCAATGTTAACGGTTGTTTAATTAAGATTTTGATTTTTTGGAAAAAAATATATCTAGCAGCAATATAGCACTGCCCTCCCAAACAGAGCATCCCTTTGTCATGAAATATCGCCCTGTGAGAGCAAAGCGCGAGCCAACAATCTATATCTTCTCAATTACTGATGGCAAAGTTCTTATTTATGGCCTTCCCTCCGTTTTTATGGGTGGTATTGCAGAACTTCTTCATCTTTGGGCTGATGAATTTGCAGAAATTTCAGTGCTGGCCGTGCTGTGTGTCTTATTTTCCTTTTCCTCCCCACAGCAAAGGGATGAGGCAGCAGGAGATCTGTGACCAGACCTCCCACACTTTTTGAAATGGCAAATGGCGTGTGCAGTGGAGGCCAATCCATTAGGGTGAATGGGACACTGTCTCAGCATCCTCAGCTGCCTGCCTGTTGCTTCTTACAACAAATCCAGGGGGTGGCATTACTTGTTGTCAGGGGTTGGACTGAGGAGGAATGGTGGGACCCCCCCCCCTTTCCTGAACCTATTGATTTAGAACAGTGGTTTGCAGAGGGGCATAGTCCAGAGGGGGAAAGCTGGGATATACTGGGTGAGAAACAGCCAGAAGAGGAAACACCAGGAGAGAGGCAGCTGGCAGATTCAGTGTCCTTGGACAGCATTCTTGACCCCCTTCACCTAAGACTAGACAGATTTTGAGAGTGGTAGGACAGAGAGCGCAGAAGCAACAAGCTCAGGTTATCCGATGTAGCAGTAATGTAGATTAATGGGGATGGAGGGTGTGAACCTTTACTGGGAGCAACGTCATTTCTAGAGAGATAAGCATTCCTTTGTTTCTTGCTGTGTTTATTAAAGAAACTAACTGGTAAGAACGCTCCTTTCGTTTGATCTGCTTATTTACTGCCACTGGGGGAGGGATCTGATTTCAGCTTCCTCCTATTTATGGTTCGTGATGCTCTTATAGAACTCAGCAGGGAGGCAGATGGGGGAAAATTTGTCACTGGTTCTGGCCTCCCTAGCATCCATCCTATTACTCCCAATGGGTATGAGCCATTGGGTGTCTGAATTGAACTGAGGGTGCAGCACTGGGTGCGGAGCGGCTAACCTTTTCTCACTGTGCCATTTCCTGGGCTGAACCTACTCAGATATAAAAAAAACCCACTGTGAAAATGCATTTTTTTAAAAAAATGTAGTAAAATAGATATGGAATTTGCCATTAGCTCATCAGAGCCATCTAGTGTCACATTTGTACGATGCACTTAAAACTCACTTAAAACGTTATACAGTGGTACCTCGGGTTAAGTACTTAATTTGTTCCGGAGGTCCGTTCTTAACCTGAAACTGTTCTTAACCTGAAGCACCACTTTAGCTAATGGGGCCTCCCGCTGCCACCACACGATTTCTGTTCTCATCCTGAAGCAAAGTACTTAACCTGAGGTACTATTTCTGGGTTAGCGGAGTCTGTAACCTGAAGCGTATGTAACCCGAGGTACCACTGTATTTGCAACTGTATAGCTGAGTCCCTGATCTGAATCCTCCACCCCACACAGCAAAGAAATTTCCTTTTGGGGACAAATAGTAGTTTGGAGCAAACAGCAAAATGTGTTTAACCTGACTTTCTCAGCTGATCTCAATATGTGGGGAAGTTCATATGTATGAAGGCAACCTTGTCCCAAACAGCTTGGGGCTTTGAAGGTCGAAACCAGCACTTTCAATTTGGTCTGGGAATGCAGTGGCAGCAATGCAACTGGGGCAGTGCAGTACTGGTGTCACATGTTTTGATCTCCTGGTGCCCAACAACACCCATATTTTGTACCAGTCAAAGTTTCTGAACTGTTTTTGAAAAGCAGCTCCAAGTAAAGCACATTGAAGTAGTCTATTCTGGATGTCACTAGCACCAGGTGACTGAGGCACGATTTTCTTTCTCTAGGTAGAGCTGCAGCTGATGTGCTCAGCCTAAACTGACAAAAAACCACACCACACCCCAGTGCTAGCCATGGCTACTATAGCGCCGAGTCCAAGAGAAACCCCCACATTGTAAATGTGTTCATTCAGTGCATATGTTCCCTACACTGATGCAACTGTGAAAGCTCCATTCATGCCTTTGAATGCACACAGGAGCCTGGTTTGGCACATTAGGGAAACTCAGACAATGTATCTCTCAATGAATGCCTGACTTAATTTTTAGTGCAACCTTTTTATTCAGATGTAAGACCACTGTGTTCAAAGGGGCTTACTCCTAGGTAGGGACAGAAGGATCTGTCAATTTCAGTTCTATCAGTTCCTTGTTTTCTTCCTGTCTTAAATTCACTTCTTCACATTTCTGCAGCAATTTTTACAAAAAAAAAAAAAAAAAAAAATCTGTCAAGCCACTGTGAAACCAGGAAGCTGCACTCAGTATAAGAAGTTTTCTTTTTCCAGGTATACCTGTCAAAGTTTAGCTTCGCTGTAAAACGAAGGCGGGCAAGATGTTGGAATAAGAAAATACTGCAGTGGAATCAACCCATTAAAATGGCATTACATTTCCCAGTCTGCTTAATGAAGATGGACGGAAAGCATCATTTACCTGGCCGACATTATAATCAACTGCAGAAAGTGGTTAGGATCTTCTTGGACCGAAGCTTTGATTCACTGCAGTCTTGTTTTAAACCGGTGGGTGATATTTTATTGGGAATGGATAAAAGGGACAGTTTTATAGGTATCTGAAACCTTTCTGAATTGGCCATGCTCCTTATTGCGAAGTGGTTTGCCATTTGGATTAAGCAACAAGATATACTTTTGCAATTGCCCTCCGTGGGTGCTGGCTTCTTCTGTTTCCACCCCCCGCCTTCTTCTCTAAATGTATAATAATGCAGTCAGGATGAGTGTGCAATAAACAGATTGTACCTAAACCAGACACCAGTATAATGGACATTTCATGCTATTTTTATTTAATGATTTGGCCATTTAACTTCCCCTCTTAGTATATCTGGAGCTCTCCACGTCTTAATTTGCCCACAGGTTTGCTTTCAAATCCACTGCAAAGGATGTTGCTATTAAGAGATAATCACCCTCCTGTAGGGATATGAAGTGCGAGATGCAGATGACTAGATAAGGCTCCTGCAGTGGCAGGAACAGCGGTAGACACTTTTGCGGAGAAGTCTGTGTTATTTTGAAACGTGGTTGGTGTCTCTCCATCAATAATTGGAAAAAAAAATTACCATGAAGGCTGAAAATTCCAGCCTGATACCTTAGGACAGAGATGAGAAATCTGTGGCCCTTCAAGCGTTATTGGACTCCAACTCCCATCAGCCCCAGACAACGTGGGTAGGGGTGATGGCAGCTGGAGTCCACCTACATCTGGAGAGTTACTAGGGTTGCCATACATCTGGAATTTCCTGGATACGGCCGGGATCTGGCCGTTGCAAACAGTGTCTGGGCAGAAATTGGCTGAAATGTCTAGGAGAATCCAGGTGCATGGCAAGCAACCCATCTTGGAAGTGTCGATTTGGGTGGGTTTCCTTAAGAATAGCTCAAAAACTTCAACTTTTGTGTCCGGATTTTCACTTTTTGAAATACGGCAACCCTAAAGAATTAGTTTCCCCCCATCCCTTTCTTAAGAGTAATCCCATAGCAGCTTTGGGTGGAGAATGCCTGACACCACTATGGGTAACTAAGCAGGAGACAGATGGATTTGGGCCACACTAGCATTAAGCAAAAAAAACGAAGATCATGGCCACTGGTCCCATTACCTCCTGGCAAATAGAAGGGGAAGAAATGGAGGCAGTGAGAGATTTTACCTTCATGGGCTCCATGATCACTGCAGATGGTGACAGCAGCCATGAAATTAAAAGACGCCTGCTTCTTGGGAGAAAAGCAATGACAAACCTAGACAGCATCTTAAAATGCAGAGACATCACCTTGCCAACAAAGGTCCGTATAGTAAAAGCTATGGTTTTCCCAGTAGTGATGTATGGAAGTGAGAGCTGGACCATAAAGAAGGCTGATCGCTGAAGAATAGATGCTTTTGAATTATGGACCCCAGAGTCGGTCACGACTGGACCTAACAGTCAGGGGTCCCTTTACCTTTTTACTGGGAAATATAAGAATGATACACATGAATATATTTCACTACATTTTCTTCAGAATGCAAAATCTGTGAGGTATTTTGTAGTTAAAAATAAATAAAAAGCTGTATCTGGGTGCTCACAGTCACCCCATGGTCTCAATAATAAAACTAAATAGACCTTTTCTTTGTTCTGTTTTTTCAGCATTTCCATCTGTATTTTCAAATCTGCAAAAGTCTGTGGGTGTAAAAGTTAAGAGTGCCTCCAGGCAGCTCTCCCTTGCCCTGGCCATTACTTACTCAGCATAACAGAGCTCAATTGGTCTCTTTGACCTTGGCAGAGTTACTGGAAACAGAATTCCTCATGGATGAACGGCTCCTGAACAATTTCTCCCCATGCAGAAAGCATAGGCACCTTTGAGGTGATGCACCAACTCCAACGCTTTCCTTTCTCCCATCACATAAGCCCCGTCACGCGCTAGAAGGAACCAGCAGGAATCATTTGTTAAAAACACAAGGCAGACTTAGCCCTTTAATTGGAACTGCTAGCTTTGAAAGCACTGGAAGGCTGCTTCCAAACAAGGTTTTCTCTGTCGGTATCGTATTCAGAGCAAAGATTAAAGAAGGGTCTCCTGCAAAATGTTGTTTTGGGGTTTTTTTTACAGCCAAGGCAGAAGTCCGGCACCCTCTGCGGGATTGTCCACAATTCCGTAGGGTGCCAGGAGGACAAAACACATACGAATGCCATTTGTTTACATTACTGTGTTCCTTCTCCATTAATTTAACTGCATTCCCGTTTACTGCATTCCTTCTCCATTAATTTAACACATCAAGAATCAATTTTATAACTCTAAAGCACCGCCTTTTATAGAAAAGGACACTTAACACAGGATTGCTTAGTTGCATGCAGTTCGAGGTCTAAATGAAGCCATCGGGAGTGGTAATTGGGAGGTTTGGGACAATCTGCCATTTATATGCTGATGACATGCAGTTCCTTTTCTCCCAAACTTTGGAGCACTCTGTATTAACAAGTGCAAGCTGCAACAAAACGCTGCAGCGTGGAGTGCTGCTGTTCAGAATTCCAGTCACTCCATTCTATTCTCCCTCCCCATAACACTCAGGACCCAGCTACGTTCGTAAAGATAAAGCGCTTTATATGCGTTATAACACTGTGGCATCAGATGACGCTGTGGAGTTCTGTCTTCCGCCAGCGGGATTTCCCTGTATGAAGTTTACAACGTGTTTAACTGAATTGCTTCTTCGAAGTGTCAAGATCCAGCCTCAGTCAATGCTCTCCACTGAGCATGATCAATCCGCATCAGGCTATTTTGGTGTCCCCCCCCCCCACTTAACACATACATTTCACTTTGAGGGAGTTTCCAAAGCCTGCTGTTCCCTCCCTCTCATGTGTAGGTGGTGCCATTTTGGCTCCATAACAGCCTAAACGCTGGAAATAGAGGGAAAGACAATGTCTTTTCCTGCATTACTTGTGATTTTTCAGGCCTTGAAAAGCACTATAGATTCAGATGTAGTTGAAAAATGGGCCTCTTTCTAAGAAATGAAATGTAACCAGTACGGTAGGTCTAGTGACTTAATAGAGAAGCTTTAACATCATTATATCTGTATTAATAAGAAAAGCAGCCAACCATTAGCAAAAGATGTTCATTCATTGCTTGGGTCCTTGAAAGCTTCTAGCCTGTTCCCCGCTCCCCACCCTTGGCAAATGGATTCTGTTTGTGATCATTTTCCATTCAGCTAATTCCCATTAGTAAGAGAAGCATATGGGTGAAAGAGCCTACTTTTCTCTGCCTCTAAATGAGTGCTGTTAACTGGGTGGCACTGAAAATAACATTAGGCTGCAAAACTGGAAGCAATGGACAGAAACGTGAAGGCAACCTTGGAGAAATTAGCAGGCTGCGCTTAGGTTACATAATCTGACTAATGTGTCTCTGTATTAATAGGATGGAGGTGGAGCACTTGAAACATTTACAGCACCTGCTGCACACTGCCATGTAGAATTTGTTCTTAGTGAACAGGAAATTATTGATTTATTTCCCCCTGCTGTTGGAGTCACGGGACAAAGTGGCTTTCTTCCAGGCATAAAACATGAAAATTAATACAACCCTGGTTTAATCCATCACTGGTTTAAAACTATGTGAGGTTCCCTACTTCCCCAGATGTTCGGATTCTGAATGAGACAGAGTATCTGTGTTTTTTTTGTTCCTCCCTCATCCAAGGGTACTGGTATAGACTGGAGATAAAGAACTGGAACCAGCCATCAGAGTGGGTCCTTATCTCCTCAAACAGCCACGGACCAAGTTTGACAAGTGGGCGTGGTCAGAACCTGTGAGTCATATGATGTCACAATGGTCCTTCCCCCTCCCCTCACCACATGAGCTTTACAAGACCAGATGTGGTGCTTGCAAAGCATTGTGCATTGGAACCCTTGACAAACAGCTGATCACTAGGACTTCCGTGCACATACAAATGCAATTCTATGCTATTCTAGGCTGTATCGACAAAAGTATAGTGTCCAGATCAAGGGAAGTAATTATATCACTGTATTTCCAGGCCACACCTGGAATACTGTGTCGAGTTCTGGGCACCATAATTTAAGAAGCATATTGACAAGCCAGAACATGTGCAGAGGAGAGTAAACAAGATGATCTATGGTCTGGAAACCAGGCCTTATGAGGAACGGTTGAAGGAAGTGGGTCTGCTTAGGCTGGGAAAGAGGAGACTGAGAGGAGCTATGATAAATATCTTCAAATATCTCAAGAGCTCTCATATGAAAGATGGAGCAAGCTTGTTTTCAGGTCCTGCTCTGGAGAGTAGGACCTGAACCAATGGCTTCAAGTTACAAGAAAGGAGATTCCAACTAAACATCAGAAAGAACTTACTGACATTAAGAGCTGTTCCACAGTGGAACAGACTCCCCTTTCTTGAAGGCTTTTAAGCAGAGGTTGGATGGCCATCTGCCAAGAATGCTTTAGTTGAGATTCCTGCATTGCAGACGATTGGACTAGATGACTCTCAGGGGTCCGTTCCAAGTATTTCTATGAAATAAAACCTCTATTTCGGATGTGTAAACCCCAAGGAATGCAGAAGATGATAGATAGATAGATAGATAGATAGATAGATAGATAGATAGATAGATAGATAGATGATAGATAGACAGACGAAATCTTAAAGGCGGGTGCCTAGTGGGACCCAACAAAGCCCAATGTGGACTGAGCATGGTGATTGACTGTTGGTGATGATATGAACCAGGGGATGGCAGAATATTTGGACTATATGATATGTATTTGTATAATTTGGAATATTTAATGTAATTTAATTGGATTCTTAAAATGGAAAATTTAATTAAAAATATTTTTTTAAATATATATTTTTTTAAAAAAGATAGTGAACCAGGGGCAAGGGTGGCACAGAGTAGCTGTTACCCTGATCAGGCCACACTCAACATTGAACCATTTTGTTGCAGAGGTCACTTGGTCCTGCACAGGGCTGTCTTAAGCATATGCGGCGCTGGGGTGCAAAGATATGCCCGGCGCCCCCCCTCGTTGCCCAGTCCCAGGCATGCAGGAGGGCGGAGCCGGCTGGCCACCTCTGCATCTCGCTGGCTCAGTCATCCCCAAACTCACAGAGCAGAGCCACCCTCAACAGAAGAGCCCGCCGTGGCACTCTAACCAATGGGTGGGCTCTTCCCCGGACTCAACTCTCAGGCCCCAGACTCTCAGCCTGGCGCCCCTGAGAGCCTGGTGCCCAGGTGTCCTGGTACCCCTAGCGCCTATGGGTAAGACGGCCCTGGTCCTGCCACAGTGTAGCGTATCCTTCCACTTGTTCCTCTGCAGCAGGGCTTGCTTTTGACACTGTATAAATGTGGCACAGAATGAAAACCCCACCTGCTTTTGGCAGGGTTTGGATTCCTGCTGAAAGCCTCTGGGCTCGCCTTTGGTGGCAAATTGAAACAGTGCTGAAGGCAAGTCCTGCTGCAGAGGAACAAGCGGGAGACTCACGTACCATGTCAGGTGAGTGGCAGGTGGGCATGGCCTGCCGACGACAGCTACATGGATCAAATGAGCCAACCTGGCAGACCAGATTTGGCCTGCAAGCAGGAGTTTCCCAACCCCTCCCCTGGTACTAAAGAGAATCAAGGCATCTGATCATATTTAGGCCAGGTAGCTTAGTGGGAGAGCAGACCACATGGGTTACCTGCAGGAGGTATTATGGTTCAATCCCTAGCACCTCTAGTTTAAAGGGTCAGGGTGCAGGCTGGGTGAGACTCCAAAGAACTACTCCCGGTCCAAGTAACAAACTGGATGGATAAGTATAAGGCTTCCTATGATCCTTCAAAGGCGGAATATAGAATCATAGAACATTGGAGCACTCATGTGGCCCTCCCAGCCGCCTTCAGACAGGACCAATGTGCTTAGGATGAAGTAACATTTCTTCTCCACGCTCTTTCATTCAGTCACTTTTGATGGAACAGGCAAGCTTTAGAGGTGCACCAAACAAGATAATCACACCGCCCGAAATCATAGACAGCTGCTATATTTGGCAGGTCAGATCCTCTACTGGTATAAACAGATTTGACTTAAAAGGCTTCAGCGGAGTTATGCTAATCGAGACCGATCTTCTCCTCTGCAACAGACAGACGGTGCCAACATAAACTGAAAATCAATGAGAGTTGTTAAGAGGATGAAGTTCAACGTATCTGACATGTAAAAATACATATGCAATGAGTTACAGCACACTATCTGTCAGGGAACTGCCATCAGTGCCGGAGGGAGAGAGCAAGCTCCCGAGGGATTCCAGAGAGCGTCCCGGGATTGGGAGAGACAGCCCATCTTCTGGGGAAGGGAATCAGGAATCAGCGTAGCTCCAGTGGAGAAGGGGGGCAGATGGGGGAATCAGCGAGGCGGACACATGACTCCTTGCCGGGGACCAGCGGGGAGAGGATGGGTCCTCCGCTGCCTACGCCCTCCTTGCGCAGAAGGCTTCTGCGCAGGGAGAGTAGGAGGAGACTGGGCGTCAAAGAGCTTCTTTGCTGGAAGAAGTTTAAGAAACGCCCACTGACGGATTCTGCCAGCGATTGAGACAGCCACGGGTGAGTGGCTGTCCAGACAGGAAAGGTTCACTTAGGCAACCCAGCCAGGTGTTGGCACAGGCTTACACACGAGCAACCCCTAGAACCATTACACTATCCTTTTATTTTTTTTAATGTACAGGGCACAGTACAAGAGTCACAAGATATTTCTCATATAAAGCTGGGGAGAAATAGGGGGATTGTTAAAGTATTCTGCAAATACAGATCAATATCCCAGCTAGAAAGAGCAAAGAAGTATTCTGATCCTCAGAGCTCTATAGCATCTTTCACAATGGTTTTTGTTAATAACAGCTACAAATGACTGAAAATGTGAATTCTGCTTGTGCTATTCTTTAAAATACTGTAGCATTATACATCCTTCCATATTTAGATATAGCATGTCAATGAATACGAGAGCACTGTTGCCCTCATGTCTGGCTTGTGGGCTTCCTGCAAACATCTGGCTGGCCACAACAGGAAGCAGAAGGATGGAATACATGAGGGCTTGAGGAACCCCTGGCCCTCCAGATGTTGCTGCACTCCAGCTCCCATCAGCCTCAACCAAGTATGCTCAATAGTCAGAGAGACAGTTTGGTGCAATGGTTAGAGTGTTGGACAAAGACCTGAGAGACCAAGGTTCAAATCCCCCCTCAGTCATGAAACTCACTCTCAGCCTTACCTACCTCATGAGATCAGTGTGAGCATCAAACGAGGAGAAGGGGAACTATGTCTGCTTCCTTGAGCTCCATAAAATAAAAGGATATAAATGTTTAAACAAATAAATGAATGGGATGGGATGGGGGAGAAATTTGATTCAGTTCATGTTTAAAGGCCTCCCTAATCTGCACTTTCTGTAACAGTACATGAAGTGAAACACAGCTGTTCTTCAAAATTTGCACATCTCTGAATTTCACAATGCATTTCTCCCGCATACAGAAATGTATAGATTGCAGCGCATTAAGATGCATGCATTTGCGAAAATAACATAGGAAAATCATTGTATCGGGGAATATTATATTGCAGAAAGATTTAGACTAGGTAAAATTGCATACAACGCGTGTATTGCAAGAAATTTGCACTGAAATGCTGATGAATTTTCATGAGGGTTTAAATAAATAAACACATCAAAGGATGCATGGCTGTTGTGTCCTCCTCATGCTGCCCTGTAAGCCCCAAGCCACTTTGTGAGGCTGGAATGATCCAAAGGCAACATCAGTTGGCCGGGTCCCCGCCCCCGTGGGGGCAGACAGGCAGGTGGCACAACCTGACCCTGCTTGGCTCCGGGGTGTGTTTGTGTCACTCTGGCAGCATAAGCAGCAAGGGCTGGGTTGGCGCAGTGGGCTCCATTCACCCCCCCCATGCCCTGCCCTCTCTGGCATGCACCCACGCTTGCCCCGGACATTAGCAAACCATGCTATGCCACTAGGTTGAGAGACCAAATCTTGGACAACTGGGGGTGGGGTGGCCTTTTGGGCTCAGAGGAGCCAGATCAATATGAAATCAAAAGCAAAAACTCTGATTGGAAGTTCCTTCCCACAAATCATACCCCACATAGAAAGTATTCATACATCTGTGGTTCAAGTTATAGCAGTAAGAAAGCGCTTTTCTCTGAAAGGGAAGCAAAAATGCCAAAGTTGAGAATTTGTTATCTCTCTTTTTGCCAGCGTCATGATGGCTTTCCCTTTACCCGCGACCCGTGCCTTGATGAGAAGGTTTTGACATTTCCACAGATAGACACTCCAGAAAGGAAACAATTAACCGAGCAAGTAACATTTTCCTCCAGAGTTATACATTTCTCAACCCCTCCATCTTTTCATGGTTCGGTTCAGCAGCTAATAAAGGGGCAGGGGAAATGTCCTATCCATAATAGTAGCACTTTGGGAAATGGAGATGGGTTTCCCCCAAGTGTTTATTAATAGTCACAGAAGGCCTGCATAGTGTTCCCACCTTGCCGGTATTATTGGATGCAATCTGCCCAGTGCATCCTTTGAGGTGGGTGGAAATGTACATTCTCCCCCAGAGGTTAAAAGTTTCGCATCCAGAAAAGTGAGACCTTTAACTGCTGGCACAGTGCTTACATTTCAAAAATAAGCAAGCGCAGAAATCATGATCTGTTACAGGAAAGACCATTTTTGTTTTTCCAACTGTTGGTTTTTCAACAGCCCCTACAGTGGTGCTTTTTAAAAGGTCTTGGAGCATAATTGTTAACAGCAGCAGCAACAACAACAACAACAACCATCATTTATGTGATATTTACATTTAGAACTTACCTGCTGCTGTTTTATGCATGCTATTTTTGCTGCCTTTATATTTGTACTATTATATTTCGCTGATACAGTTTTTAATCTGGAGGTGTGACAATATATTTAGATGTGAAAAGGTGTTTTAGATTATGCTTTTATTATGTTATGATTTATAATGTGTTTTTTAAAAAAATCAGCATTAGCATTTTTATTCTGCTATGGGACCAAAAAAGCCTCCCATATCAGCTTACAACAAGAGCCTGCAGGATCAGGCCTATGGCCCATCTAGTTCAGCATCCTGTTCTCACAGTGGCCACCAAGAGGCCTGTGGGAAACTCTTGAGCAGAGCAAGAGGACTTTTACCTCTATGCTATTTCCAGCCAATAGTATTTAGAAGCATCACTGTCTCTGACCATAGAAGCAGGTCATAGCCATCATGGTTCAGAGCCGTTGACACCTTTATCCTCATTGAGTTTGTCCAGTCCTCTTTCAAAGCCATCAAAGTTGGTGGCCGTCAGTGATAAGACCCTCAAGTTGTTAATCTAAGAAACACAACATGAAAGGAAGAAGTACTGCTAGGAAGGAGGGGGAAAGAATGCTCAATGCACCAGTTTTCAGTTACAGTGGTACCTCGGGTTACATACGCTTCAGATTACATACGCTTCAGGTTACAGACTCCGCTAACCCAGAAATAGTACCTCAGGTTAAGAACTTTGCTTCAGCATGAGAACAGAAATTGTGTTCTGGCGGCGTGGCAGCAGCGGGAGGCCCCATTAGCTAAAGTGGTGCTTCAGGTTAAGAACAGTTTCAGGTTAAGAATGGACCTCCGGAACGAATTAAGTACTTAACCCGAGGTACCACTGTACTTTAATTGTTTAAGCCATGGTTGCCCCCTGCTGGACACACTCTACTTTAAGCCATTATTCCAGACAAGAAGCCTCGAAGTTGGCTTAGAAGCAGAGTGCTGCCTGCCAAGCTCAGCGAAGTATCATCTCTCTCTCTTTCTCTCTAACCTTAGAAAATATTTTTCTTCTTCTACTATGTAAGGAATACAGAGCTCACAGAACCAGTTATGACATACACTCGAAAGAAAGCTTGCTAGTGTTCCAGCAATTAAAATTTGCATTTTTATATATCATTCTTCATATATTAACAATTGCCAAAACAGAAACCAAAGCATTTGTAGGACATCCCACACAGCAATAATTTGTACATTCAAGCTGAAAGCTGAATCTTCCCACTTAACTGAACTTGTATGCTGAATAAACCTGTGAGTTAACCCCTCATACGATGAGCTGTGGTGTTTCTTTGTTGAAAGTGAGAGCTAAGCTGCACAAAAGGGGAGTCACAAGGTGCAGCTGTCAGTGGCATTTACCACTTTGGAGAGAGGGCAGGAGATTGTATATTACAATGGAAAACTAGGGTGTCAAGAAGAGGTCTAGCCTAGCCTTCCTCCTGACATACTGGTTTTCTGTGTGCAAGAAGGTTGTTGGGGTTTATTTTCTTTTTCTGTAGAGGAGCGGGATTATTCAGACATGCCATCTCCCCTATCTTCCCTGCCTAATAGCAAGTGCACAGTGTAATTCACATTGCAAAGCACTTAACAGCCTTGGCCCTCTATAACTAAAGGAGTGTTTTCACCCCCATTGCACTGAGGTCCTGCTCCAAGGGTCTTCTGTAACAAAAGAAGTTACAGAAAACCAGGCAGAAGGCCGCCTCGGTGGTGGCAGCCTCCCTGTGGAACGCCCTCCCTTCAGATGTCAAGGAGATAAAGAACTGCACAACATTTAGAAGACATCTGAAGGCAGCCCTGTATCAGGAGGTTTTTAATGCTTGATGTTTTCATTATGTTTTTAAATATGCTGTAAGCGGCCCAGAGTGGCTGGGGAAACCCAGCCAGATGGACAGGGTATAAATAATAAAACTATTATGGAGAATGAAAATGACGGATTATGCGGAACTTGATAGACTAACAGGAAGGATCCGGAACCGACGTGACCAAAGATTTACAGAAGATTGGACGAAATTTATTGAATATATGCAAAAATTAAGTGATAACGAGATAACGTTTGTAAGTTTTAAAGAAGTTCTGTGAAGAGAAAAATAAGAATATTGTTAGATTATAAAGAAAAAATATATATTAAATAATATGGTGATGTAATCTAAATTTAAGAAATGTGGAGAAAGTAAGTACTAGGAAGGTTTTTCCAGGCGGGAGGAGGGAAGTCAATAAGGAGGAATTTGGATGTAAAAAAGATGTTTTGAATGTATAATTTGTTATGGAAAATGAATAAATATATATATATATTTTTAAAAAGGGTCATCAAGTCCAAACTCCTGCAGTGCAGGAACTTTTTGGCCAGTGTGAGACTTGAACCCATGACCCTAAGATTAAGAGTCTCATGCTCTACCGACTGAGCTTTCTCAGTGCATTGGTCTGGGAAGTGCAAATCAGGTCAGTCCATTTAAAACTGTGTGCTGAGCAAAACCCTCAAGCATCTCTTGACAATCTCCAGCTCTTTCACAGGACACAATGGAACGAGCAGGATTTGTGCCAGAACACCGCTGTGCTCTTAGTTCCCATGTATGCTTATTCAATTACTACCAATGGGATTTACACCCCACCGTTCACTGCAAGCCCCCTGAACAGCAGCTTATAGCAAACCGTAAAATACAATAAAAACAACATATCAAGACAGCAATAAAAACTCACAGAAATAAAAGCGCCAAACCATCAAATATTAAAAGACCTCAAATACCATCAAAACTTTGAAAGAATAGAGCAGATTTTGTGCGGCACCTAAAAAACCAACAACAGAGATGCAATCAGGCAAACATGTCTAGGAACAGAGTTCCCTAATTTAGGTGCCATCACAGAAAGGACCTGAAATCACAGAAAGGTTCCTCAATATTATTTCTAGGCTATGGGGGAGGTTTGTGTGCCCTGCCTTGTCCCTCTCTGTAGGTAGCAAAACAGAATGCAAAATGGTAGAGTCAATTCTGATAGATAAGAGGAATTACATACATCTGCTCAAATGGCAGAATTTATACAGGCTGCAGAAACTACCCTTGGTGCAGAATTTGAATTTTCCTTGGTGCACATATAGCACGGAGCACATACTGCCTTCTTACGCCCAGTATGGTTAATAAATATAGCACTATGTTTTTATAATTAATGGCTATAAAAATGCTATAAAGGGAGTCAGTTTCATTTGAAAGATTTCTCTCTTTCTCAGCCAAAGTTTCCATAGCAGCTAGCAATGAAATCCAACCTATATCATTAAATGCCAATAGTCAGATATTACAAACCACTAAACAGCACCTTTTTGGAAACAGAGTTCTGAGTAACAACAGCAACAGAGGAACAAGAAAAATAAAATCAACAAGGACTCAATGAATTGAAAACAGAGACTTGTATGTACCCTTTGCTAACTATGAAAATCCTTTAATAAAAGCAACAATTTTAAAAAAACCAACCTTCCATTAAACACTAGAGATAATAAAACTGTCTTCAGTGCCATTTGCCTTAAGGGAGAGTATTCCACAATTGTGGCACCATCACTGAAAAGGCCCTGCCTCACATCATTACCTGCTTTGCCTTTCAGATGTTGTTGGACTCCAGTGCTGATCAGTACTGGCCAGTGGTCAGGGATCATAGAATCATAGGTTTGTAGAGTTGGAAGGGACCCTCGAGGGTCATCTGGTCCAACCCCCTGCAATGCAGGAATCTCAGCTAAAGCATCCATGACAGATGACCATCCAACCTTCAATGTAGAAGAGTCCACCACCTTTAGAGAGAGTCCATTCCACTGTGGAACAACTCAGAAGGTTCTTCCTGATGTTGACTTGATTCCTGATGTTGACTCTACTTTCTTGTACTGAAGCCATTGGTTTGGGTCCTATCCGCCAAAGCAGGAGAAATCTGAGAAAACAAGCTTGTTCCCTCTTCAATGCGACAGGCCTTTAGATATTTGAAGATGGCTATCAGATCTTCTCTCAGTCTCCTCTTATCCAGGCAAAACACTCCCAGCTCCCTCAACCACTTCTCATAAGACTTGGGAGCTCTGGCAGGAGTCTTTTCCATCCTTCGTTGGAACTGCACCAAGAATGTATACACCTTTCTGGTTCCTGGCATACCTGTGAACTCCAAAGCTGCACCAGGAGCTTTTCAGTTTGTGGGTCTGTCTCCGATCCAGCCATGGCGATATTTCACATAAAATTACAAAACATCTTTTCCATGAGCAGACTATCTCTTAAGTGCTATTGCATTTCCAAAAGTTGGGCTTTACTTCATCTTTTCTAGCAGGCAGCGAATGCAAATAAGCAGCGCCTCTTTCCACACTTGTCAAATTGATAGAATTTTACATAAATGAAAATTAATGGCTCCATCACCACCCCTTTCCCCAACTAGGTCACTTGAATGTAAATTTCCCATTCCCCTGAGGATTTGGTGATGGCGCTAACGGACATGTGCTACAAATCAGTCCCCCAAAGCACTTATCCCAAAGCACTTCTCTGTGGGTCAGGGAGCAAGCCTGGCTTTCCCCAACAGTTTTCAACCTCACTGAATGCCTCCCCAGGGGATTAAAATAAAATAGACGATTCTCCGCTCAGGACACGACTTCAATAAAACACTGAAATCCTACTAAGTTCAGCTGCACGGGCTGCCAATTAGTTTCCAGACCCAATTCATAGTGCTGGTGCTGGTCTATAAAGCCTTACATGGCTCAGGACCTCAATACCTTAAGGACTGTCTCTCCCCATACAAACTGACCCAGACTCTGTGCTTGTCATCCAAGGCCCTTCATTCTCTATGTCCCCCCTCTCTGAGAAGTTCCAAGGGTGGGAACATGAGAACAGGCCTTTTCTGTGGTGGCTCCCTGTCTGTGGAATGCTCTCCCCAGAGACATTTGCCTGGTGCCATCATTATATCTCTATATAGGCACTAGGTGAAAACATTCCTCTTTACCCAGGCCTTCAGTCATTAAATAATCTATGGCCTCTTAAACGTGTGGGGGGGGGGGGGGCGGACAGATTGTGATTATGATCCTTTTATTATTATGCTGTGTATTATGCCTTCATTCATATGTTGTGTAGTATGTTCTTAACCCTGGGATCTTTGGATAAAGGACTGTATATAAACCACCACCACCATAAAATAAATAAGACAGTGTTTGATTGCATTGCTCTTGGGCACTTGAGAGCTAGAGAGCAGCAAATATCTCTGGTTCTCTCAGTTCCTCATTTCCACATTAGTTTTATCTATAAAATTTCTTTTAAGTGCACACAAAAATTGTGTAACACATTTTTGCATGCCTTTATTTTGTTTATTTTCTTTTTTTACACCCCACCTTTTTTCCTTGACAGGATTCAAGGCAGCTTACAGATAAAAATAAGAAGCGCTGAAAACAAAGAAAAAACAATTAGGCAAAATACAATTAAACATTGAGAGAAATAAAATGATGTACATACAGTATATGACTTCTTCAAAAAAATGTGCATTTTTGTACGCAACTTTACCAAACCTACACATTTTTGCAAGTGTAGACCACTGATATCTTTCACTCAGTATTGTTTACACCAGTGTTTTTCAAACATGGGTTCCCAGCTGTTGGTGGACTATAACTCCCATCATCCCTGGCCACTAGTCCTGCTAGCTGGGAATGATGGGAGTTGTAGTCCAACAACAGCTGGTGACCCAAGCTTGAGAAACACAGCTCTGCACTAATTGGCAATGACTCTCCGGTGTTTCCCTGGTCTTTCCCTGCCTTGGGACACCAGGGATTACAAATAGGACCTTCTACATGCAAAACTGGTGTTCTACCACTGAGTTAAGACCCTTCCCACAAGCCAGGTGGCTCCACCTCAGCCCTATTGTTTGTACCTTGTTAGTATTGACAACATACCCTCCAACATTTCTCCACTGAAAATAGGGACGTCCTGTTCCATAATATTAATATTAAAAATTTACTTTTTATACCCCCACCCTTCTGACTGGGTTGCCCCAGCCATTCTGAGTGGCTTCCAACATACATAAAAACATAAAGGTAAAGGGACGCCTGACCATTAGGTCCAGTCATGACTGACTCTGGGGTTGCGGTGCTCATCTCGCTTTATTGGTCGAGGGAGCCAGCGTACAGCTTCCGGGTCATGTGGCCAGCATGACTAAGCCGCTTCTGGCGAACCAGAGCAGGGCACGGAAACGCTGTTTAGCTTCCCGCTGGAGCGGTACCTATTTATCTACTTGCACTTTGACGTGCTTTCGAACTGCTAGGTTGGCAGGAACAGGGACCAAGCAACGGGAGCTCACCCCGTCGCAGGGATTTGAACTGCCGACCTTCTGATTGGCAAGTCCTAGGCTCTGTGGTTTAACCCACAGCGCCACCCGCGTCCCTACATAAAAACATAACAAAACATTAAACATTTTTTTAAAAAAAAAATCCTATACAAGGCTGCCTTCACATGGCTCAGGGGTTGGTTAACTCCATACCCTCCAACATTTCTCTGATGAAACTAGGGACATCCTGAGGAAAAGCGGGACATTCCAGTATCAAATCAGAAACCGTGATGGCTTCTGTAAATCCGCGTCTCTCCCTGGAAAATAGGGACACTTGGAGGGTCTGCGTGAATCACAGCTGAATGAGGTGGGTCTGGGTTTGTGGGCTCATAGCTTTTGCCTCACCATACAGTTTCCCTGAAGCAGAGGCAGAGGTGCTGTTAAAATACGCAACCCTGAAGCTCTAGGAGGATAAGATAACTCCTAGCAACTACAATGGTGATTTGTGACGGAGGAGGGACATTTCTCTTCTCCGGGCAAAAAGGCTGTCATCCCTGACTCTGCATAATACAGATGGCGCTTGCATGACATGAAAAAGCTATTATCGCAAGCCACCTCTCTCTGTTCTCTAATAAACGCATCCCAGGAAGAGAAGAGGGACAGTATAAAGAATGCAGAAGAGGGCGGCAGAATGTCCATGAGAGGAACTTCTCCTTCTCCCGTGGGCATTTCCTAAGATTTATTTGGCAATGAAACAGACCCTGAAATTCACGGGGAATTTTTTTAAAAAGCCAATTGTCAGCTTTTCATGCACTGTCAAAGACCCTTCCAAATAAACACAGGCTCAAAGATTCAGAAGAGTTCCTGCTCCGGCAGTTGGATCTGGATGAGTTTTTTTTTTTAGGAGAGAGTTTATGCAATGATGCAGCTTTTCCTAAAATGTAAGGCGATGAGAGAGAGAGAACAATAATCACCCCCTATTAAGCTGATAGATAAGTAGGAAAACAGCAGGGAGAGAATCATTCAGCAAGGCTGTTTTCTATTGGTGGAGTTGGCTTGCTTCATTTCAGGTCTGCCCCCTTTTCTAGATCTGCAGCACAAACCCTGGTCCAGCTTCTATGATATATATAATAAATGAGAGAGAGAGCGCACTTGGGACCTCCTGCTTGCAAAATGCTTGCTCTTCCATTGGCCTATAGGATTTCTACTTTTCGCAGTGTTTTTCTTATTGTTGTAGTGGGTATGAATGCCAGAGCATTAAACACATGTGTAGCATTTATTTATTTATTTATCTATCTATCCAGCAGAGTCTCCTTTAAAATATGGACAGAGGCCCAGTCTCAGCCAAATCACCTTGTATGCCTATTATAAAGTGGTCCATGGTGGTACATACCATAGCTGTCAACCGTCCCTTATTTGGTGGAAAACTCCCTTATCCTAGCGCCGTGTCCCGCTCCTGTCCCTTATTGATGATGTCCCTTAAATTTCCTGGGTTTCATGCTCGCCCGGCTTGGAAGGGAAGCAGCGGCTCGGGGTTCTCCGCCGCGCAAGAGAGCACACGCATGAGCTGCTGCATCTCCGTCTCTCCCTTTCCCCCCTCAGGGGCGCGTCGTAAGGAGACGGGTGGTGGTGGGCGGGCAGGCAGCCCCTCTCTTGCGAGACTTCCTCCACGAAGCTGGAGGTGGCAGCAGAGGTGGCGGCGGCTGAGGAGGCGGCCTGAGGGAGGGGATGGGGAGGGACGCAGAAGGGCGGCGCTTCAGTGGCTGCCGGCGCGCCGCAACCACCTCATGCCGGGCTCGTGGGTGGCGTGGGCGAGAGTCTCTCTCCCTCCTCCCCTCTCTCTTGGGTGGGGAAGGGCTGATGGAACTCCTCGTGCCAGGACGACGGCAGCCCCGAAGTGCCCCTTAGCATACCCTCCAACCAGTGCAGCATCTTAATGTAGTGATTTCCCCCTCTGCATCCCTTTCATAACTCTATTTTTATAAATCATTTTTCCATCCATAGTTCAAATTTTTACTATAAGTTTTCTGTCAATCCTACCAATGTACCTACCTCTTTACATTAGCTTTTCAACTAAATCATAAACTTGCCCCATTCTTTATTAAAGAGGTCCTCTTCCTGGTTTCTAATTCTACTTGTAAGCTTTACCATCTCGATGTCATTCATCAGTTTTGTCTGCCACTCTTCTTTGGTCGGAGTTGTAGATCCTTAGGATCATCGTCCAACCCCCTGCAAAACACAGTCAGTCGCAGCAAAAGCAGCATGGCTCCATCAGTGCCGGATTTCTGTATAAGCTAAGCAAAATCCCTTATTTTGGCTGCTGATCCCTTATTTTTGAGGCTGCTGGTCCCTTATTTTCAAATCTGTAAGTTGACAGCTATGGTACTTACATATCTGCACCTGACATGCTCATGCATTGCACATGGATGTAACAGTCAGATATCTGTACTCAAAGATGACAGCAGAAACCAAAAGAGAGGCAGCAACAATAAATGTTATATTTTATAGAAGGTATACAGCACACGTCTATAGATGTGGAACGGTCTCCCTTGGGAGGTTGTGGACTCTCCCTCCTCGGAGGTTTTCGATCAGAATTTGGAAGGTCATCTGTTATAGATGCTTTAGCTGAGATTCTGGTATTGCAGGGGGTTTGACTAGATGACCTTTGGGGTACCCTTCCAACTCTGTGATTCTATTATTCTATGTGTCTACTCAGACAGCTTAATAGCATTCACTCCAGAGTGAATGTATATAAAGCTGCAGCCCCCACTGTATTATCTGTAGGCCTCGGTATTAGAAATATAATTTTGCATTTTCAAGAACAATTTGGATCATTATTGGATGATGCTGAAGATCTAAAGCAGAAGCGCCCCCTACTGGTGACTAATATAACTACCATTCACTTTGTAAATAAAACAAGGTTCTTCAGCACTGAGTTTACAGACATATACACAACACAGACTCCAGCTACTTTTATAGGTATTTCCTTTCCCCAAGGAATGCAGGAGCCTGTGGACTCTGAACAGATCATTCTCAGCACATTCAGCAAACTGCATGTCCCAAGATACTTGGGGAAACATTGACAGCTAAACATACATCTATAAAACCAAGATACATTTGTAGTGTAGATTGGGATAAGCAGATTTTAGGATTTTGGGTCCTGCCTTCTTCTTTTAAGCAGAACCCTAGGAGCCACCAACAGAAGACAGGTGCAAACTATAGACTCTCCATGTGTCCCTATTTTCCAGAAATGATCCGGGATTTACAGGAGCTGTCCTGGTCTCTAACTTGATCCGGGAATGTCCCGCTTTTCCTTAGGGTGTCCCCATTTTCACTGAAGAAATGTCAGATGGTATGCAGTTATCTGAGCCAAGGTGATAAGTAACTACACAACCTTCAGAAGTTTTATTATGTTTTTTATATACTGTATGTTGAAAGCCACCCAGAGTGGCTAGGGCAACGCAGTCAGATGGGTGGGATATAAATGATAAAATAATAATAATAATAATAATAATAATAATAATAATAATAATAATAATATAGGACACCCCTATTTTCATTGGAGAAATGTCAGAGGGTATGGAGTTATGTGATGCCTGAGTCAAGGAGATAAAGAGATAAGATACAACCTTTAGAAGACATCTGAAGGCAGCCTTGCATAGGGAAGTTTTTTCAATGTTTAATGTTTTATTATGTTTTTATATATGCCAGAAGCCGACCAGAGCGGCTGGTGTCAGATGGGCAGGGTAGAATAAGAATAAGAATAATAGAATATGTCCCTATTTTCTTTGGAGAAATGTTGGAGGGTATGAATACAGTTCCGGACATTGATATATACATACACCTTGTAGGCTTTGCAGATACAGATACAGATATATACAAGTGGAAAGTATCTCTATTGCTCCAGCAATTCAAGACGTAACACAGACTCCTACTCCTCAAGACTGACCCCAACACACGAACAGACTAACTACCTGACTAATGAGATGACATGCCTTAATCACTTATATTGATGTCACTGGACTGTTGCCGTGGCAACTGGCTTGGCTGACCTGTTGACTTATCTCCTCCATGGGATGATTTGTGTTCATGAAGGAAATTAACCTTTTCCTCCATGCCCAGTTCCTCCAGCATCTTGTATGATTCCTTTGGTGTGCATTGCTTTGAATCCAGGACATTTTGCATGAAAAGCAGATCCTCCCAGCTCTCCCATCACAAGGGGAGGGATCATAGCCCAGTGCTTGTGTGGCATCTGAATATAGACTGCATTTTTAATCAAGGCATATATTGGCTTATATTTGATCAGGTTCCTAAATTAAATGGGCTTAGATTTTCAAATGTTTCATGCCAGGCAAGAAGGCCAACTGTTTATAGAGAAAACCTTGGCCATTCTCCTAAGACAAGGGGCCCCCCTTTGATTTATAGCAGAAAACAATTCTCAAAGTCATAAAAGCTGGAATTACAGGTTAAAGAGCAAGGTTACGGAAAATAAAACCATGTGCCTTAAACTTGAGCCAGATCTTCTTTCTAAGGTTAAAAGGCCAAGACCAAATGGAGAAGCATCTAGCTGGCAGAAAGAGAGGCTTTTTGGGAAGTCTTTTTAAAGCATTTTTGGGAAGTCTTTTAAAACTGTTTCTTTCTTAAACTGAGAGAGTTTGAGGAAGAGCTAATGGAAACGAAGCAGCTGGCTGAAGGGGGGGGGATGTAAACTAAAGAACCTTCTTCAAAAACTGTTTTTTACTGAGTTCCTTCCTTTTTACTTTGAGAAGCTTTATTCTTTTAAAAGGTTACCTATGATAATGTATGAAATATATTATCTTAAATATATTGGTTTAAATGTAATTATGCAAAGGATCTAGAAAGAAAGAAATGTTAAATTCTTATTTCATAGAGTCATATTGCTGTAGGAGACCAGGGGGGCAGATGAGCCTAGCTCCCTGCCAGAAATGAGACGCCAATCGAGCACTCATGACAAATGGCTGTCAGACATTTGTTTAAAGACCTCCAAAAGGAGATATTTCATTGATGATGCATGAGAATATGAACCCAAGGTCTCTGACATCTGTTCAAGATAAAAATTTAAGATTAACCATTTGTTTTAGAAGGCAATAGGGCAAGGAGGGCAAAGAGGTGAGCTGGTAATTAAGATTCCTTGTTGAGACACATGTAAAGATATATTAATACTTGTTTGCCAATTATAAATGGAAGGAAATATAGCTCTTTGTCTCCCATAAAAGGCAATAGGAAATGAGTGTATTTTTGTGATTGGTCATACCAATCAGCCAATAGGAATTCCAACCAGGCTGGTTGGACAGATGCAGCCAGAGGAGAAGCAAAGGGGGCTGGATTAAGGAAATATAAGTGCTGGCCATAATGGCAGGAGGCCAGGCCAGAGCTTGGTAATCATATACCACTGTGCCTCACATTTATTTGTCTGACAAATAAATTATTATTTTAATTTCTCTGTTGCTGCGTTGAATATTTCATTCCAGCTAAGCGTTAACCACAAGCAGGGTGCTACATTTTATGGTGCCTGCGACTCGGATAAGTGGTCTGCTGGAACGCAGCCCCTTCGCCTACTGAGCAGGGTACAAGACAGAGGATCACTCACTGCCTACTCAGCGCGCAATGGAAAATTTTTTTCCAGGGGAACGCAGCAGTCTCGTCTGTCTGATACCCTGCCCACCGACGGCGACGGACCGGGGGGAAACGGAACCAGCTAAGGGTAAGTGCACTAAAGGGTTTTGGCCCTCCAATTAATTGGGAGGAAGAGAAGTCCTGATCAAACTTCTGCGTCTCAGTAAAGGGGAACTGAGTACGCTAGGTGGCTGGGTACATCAGATGGTGATCTGGTGTAGGGCAAAAGGGAAGATTGGGAGGTAGAGTGTGGGTGAAGTATCTTGCGCATTGCATGTGTGAGAAAGTACAATGTGTAACTGACCTAAGTGTGGAGTGAGTACTACTTCGTTTCCCAGTAAGGTGTGTGTGTGTGAGTGACTGAGTGGATACTTCACAGGGCCATACAATGGGAGTTGGGGGTTCAAAGGGGGGAAATACACCTCTTGAATGTATGTGAAATAATTTTAAGAAAGCCTTCTCAGGGGCATATGGAGTCAAAAGGACGCCAGAGCACTTGAGAACGTTATGTGAACTAGAATGGCCAAAACAAAATACTGAATGGCCATCTCAAGGAACCTTTGATATAAATTTAGTAAGCGAACTTTGGTCTAACATCACCAAAGAAACTGGAGGGTGCCCAGAACAATTTTCATATATAGATTCTTGGCTGAGCACATTAAATAAAAATCCTCCATGGATAAGGGAATGCAAAGTCCAACGATGTAAATTATTGGCTGTAAAAGCCAAAGCTAGGAAAGGAATCTTGCCAAATAAATTCAAACCCTCCACCAGTTGTAACCCCAAGGCAAGAAAGTGGAATGAATAATGGGGGTGGAGTCATAGAACTTGATTCCTTGATAGATTATGATAAATATCTTCAGGAGGCATTGGAGTCCTATAATGAAGCCCAAGCAGAAGTGGTTATTCCACCTGTGAGTCCCAGTAGAACTCCATCTACAGTCTCCTTTAGTGGAACAACTGATTGCCTACCCCAAACCCCTGTACATCTATTATTACAGAAGTTACAGGGAGACCTTAATCGGTCAGCAAGCAATACAGCTAGGCGTATAGAGCTGCCAAAAGAACGCCTTGGGACAGATACCATCCCCTATGATTTGAGGCCCCTAGAGCAAAGCGAAGAGAAAGGTCACGTAGTAGCCCCTCTTAGAAGAGTATTTGATGCACTTGAGGAGCCTGTGCTGGTTAATGGGCAACCTGGACCACGGCCACCTCGAACTTCGACCCTGCAATGTATTCCATTCACAACTACAGTCTGATGAATTGGAAAACGCCCCATCTTTCGCAGAAAAACCTCAGGCTATGATGGACTTGGTGACTTCAATAGTAAAATACTCATAGTCCTACTTGGACAGATTGTCGCCAGCTCCTGAATACTCTCTTCACCACTGAGGAAAGGAGAGACGTAATTAAAAAGGTACAGATATATTTGCGTGAGCAGGCCAGAGTGGGAAATATTTATAATATTGACCGTCATCTCCAGGACAACTATCCCTTGGAAGATCCTAATTGGGATCCAAACAATGCGATTCACCTGGCCAGGCTTACCACCTACCGCCAGACGCTTGTGCAAGGTATCTGCAGGGCATGCCAGAAGCCCACTAATATGTCTAAAGTCTCAGGAGGGTAGACGTGTTACCCATAACACTGTTTCGTGTTCGGTGTTACCCACAAAAAGACTTAAGTTGTCACCTTTTGAGCTCCTGTATGGGAGGCCGCCCTCCTTTGTTCAGGATATTCCAACTGACCTCAAACAAATAGGAGACCATGTGACACAGGGATAAGTGCAATCTCTCTCCCGTGTTTTTGTCTCTCTCCCGTGTTTGTTTGTTTGTTGTTGTTTTTTTTTTCTTAACAGGTGGGCCCTCAAGCACACGCCGTGCAGCATTGCCAAGCCGATTCATCAGCTCCAGGCTGGCATAGCATATGGGTGAAAGAGTGGAAAACGTGATCCACTTGCACCTAAGTGGCGTGGACCTTACACCGTCTTGCTTTCTACTCCAACAGCGGTGAAGGTAGCTGAGGTGACCCCCTGGATTCATCACTCTCGTTTGAAGAAGTCTGAAGGCAGTTGGACGTGCAAAGGTGACCCCTCTAATCCTTTAAAACTGACTCTCTCCAAAAACCCCTGTATCTAGCCCTACGGGGAACGGGCTAGGTCACGGGCAACATTAGACGACCGGCCTGCTGCAGCCACAACTTGGAAGCTGGCTGACCTGCGCACGCCTGAAGCTTGAGGAGCATCTGAACCAGCGATTGTGAAAGGGAAGATTCTCTTATACAATTGATTGACTGCCCCCTTGTGGAACAATTATCAGAGATATTACACATTGGGGATCCTTGGGATATATGTTTTGGTCTTGGTGGTTCCCCATTTCTGTCACTGGGGGAATTATATTGGGACTAATAGTTTTATGCTATCACAATAAGGTAATCTTTTGTGGAAGGAATGCATATGCTAGACATCAACATGATTTTATTATTAATCCTGATCCCTTGGTAAGGGGAAGGGTCCTTGAATCTGACCAAATTTGTTAAATATGGATTCAGCCATGACCACAATATGTGGGTAGGCTTAGCTGAAATGGTAGCCAATGTTGCAAATAGGACCAATTGCCTTGTTTGCTCTCTTGGGCCAGATGATTCAGAGGGAGGTATGCCCTTATTACTGATACCATTAAATGCCATTGGTATGGTAAGCGAAATGCCACACCAAACAGAAGTACAGAATTTCCCCGGATGGAACTCAACTATACCTGTACAAGGGGAATTCTGTGTACATAAATCATCAGATGCAGCTGATTCTACCATGATAGGCTCTTCTCATTGTCACTATACTTGGGATTATATTAAGAATAGTCATACCTGGGCACACGGTACTACCTATCGAACTCGGAATACCTTGCCCTGTGCACCTCCTTTTATTCATGCATGGAAAGTGGTATGGAACATAACTGTGACAGAGAAAGGCAATCTAACATACTGCACTGTGAACTCTATACCCCTTTTGATATTTCGCCTTATACACTCCACATACCAAAAAAACCTCAGACCCGATGGTTGTGGTGGATATGTGGAGAATGGGCATACAAGAAACTCCCTTCCAAATGGAGTGGGACTTGTTTCCTGGGATGGGTATTACCACCAATGTGGATTTGCCCACTAGTTCAGCTAAGCGAACACGAAGGAATGCTGATATTTCTCGTATAGCAGGAGGAAGTACCCAAAGTTGGAGCGGTACTAATGATTGGCCACCAGAGCGCATTATAGCCTATTATGATCCTGCCTCCTGGAATCCTGGTGAGCTCATACAAGGGGCACGGGATCCTATTTATAATCTAAACAGAATAATTCGATTACAAGCAGTAGTGGAACTTGTAACCAATGCAACGGCCCAGAGTTTGAGACTTATTGCATAACAGCTGGATGAAAGTAGAGCCGCTATTTTGCAGCTGAAAATGGGAATGGATTATGTACTTGCCAGGCAGGGAGGCCTATGTGGAGTCTTGAACTTGACAGGGAATGCCTGTTGCTTTAACATTTCTGATAATGGTGAGGCAATCCGTGTGTTGGCCACAAAGATGGAGAATATAGCACATGTCCCAGTATAAACATGGGAAGGATGGGATATGGGATGGCTCACCAATTGGTTACTTAATGTCACAGGACTCAAAGGGATACTATTGTCTTGCTTGTTTTTCTTGACGGTAGTAATAATGGTTTTATGTATGATGCCATGTATCATCTCATGTTTTAGACGTACAATTAGCAAGATGATTTCGAATGAAACTCTACCTCATATCATGGCCCTATACAGAGCTTTAACTTAGGAAGATCAAGCTATCAAGGACGCTTTGTAGCCAGGTCCTTGAGCTTGAAAGGGGGGAATGTGGCATCTGAATATAGACTGCATTTTTAATCAAGGCATATATTGGCTTATATTTGATCAGGTTCCTAAATTAAATGGGCTTAGATTTTCAAATGTTTCATGCCAGGCAAGAAGGCCAACTGTTTATAGAGAAAACCTTGGCCATTCTCCTAAGACAAGGGGCCCCCCTTTGATTTATAGCAGAAAACAATTCTCAAAGTCATAAAAGCTGGAATTACAGGTTAAAGAGCAAGGTTACGGAAAATAAAACCATGTGCCTTAAACTTGAGCCAGATCTTCTTTCTAAGGTTAAAAGGCCAAGACCAAATGGAGAAGCATCTAGCTGGCAGAAAGAGAGGCTTTTTGGGAAGTCTTTTTAAAGCATTTTTGGGAAGTCTTTTAAAACTGTTTCTTTCTTAAACTGAGAGAGTTTGAGGAAGAGCTAATGGAAACGAAGCAGCTGGCTGAAGGGGGGGGGGATGTAAACTAAAGAACCTTCTTCAAAAACTGTTTTTTACTGAGTTCCTTCCTTTTTACTTTGAGAAGCTTTATTCTTTTAAAAGGTTACCTATGATAATGTATGAAATATATTATCTTAAATATATTGGTTTAAATGTAATTATGCAAAGGATCTAGAAAGAAAGAAATGTTAAATTCTTATTTCATAGAGTCATATTGCTGTAGGAGACCAGGGGGGCAGATGAGCCTAGCTCCCTGCCAGAAATGAGACGCCAATCGAGCACTCATGACAAATGGCTGTCAGACATTTGTTTAAAGACCTCCAAAAGGAGATATTTCATTGATGATGCATGAGAATATGAACCCAAGGTCTCTGACATCTGTTCAAGATAAAAATTTAAGATTAACCATTTGTTTTAGAAGGCAATAGGGCAAGGAGGGCAAAGAGGTGAGCTGGTAATTAAGATTCCTTGTTGAGACACATGTAAAGATATATTAATACTTGTTTGCCAATTATAAATGGAAGGAAATATAGCTCTTTGTCTCCCATAAAAGGCAATAGGAAATGAGTGTATTTTTGTGATTGGTCATACCAATCAGCCAATAGGAATTCCAACCAGGCTGGTTGGACAGATGCAGCCAGAGGAGAAGCAAAGGGGGCTGGATTAAGGAAATATAAGTGCTGGCCATAATGGCAGGAGGCCAGGCCAGAGCTTGGTAATCATATACCACTGTGCCTCACATTTATTTGTCTGACAAATAAATTATTATTTTAATTTCTCTGTTGCTGCGTTGAATATTTCATTCCAGCTAAGCGTTAACCACAAGCAGGGTGCTACACTTGAACATCTGCCTTGAATGCGAAAGGTCCCAGGTTTAAATCTCAACACCTCCAGGTAGGGCTAGGGGAGACCCCAGCATGAAACCCTGGAGAGCCACTGACAGTCAGTGTAGACAGTATTGACCTTGATGGGTTGACGGATCTGGCTCAATATAAAGCAGCTTCCTGTGTTCCTGAGAGTTCATTCACTGGTGTTAACCTCTTTTCAAAATCAATGGGTGTTTTTCACAATGCTGAACTTTAGTTTTGTGTCTCTGCTGGTAATCTGCAAATGCTTTTTCCCTTTCTTACTTTCAGTGGCCCCAAGTAACGCATCTCATTGCAGTGGAACCTTGGTTCTCGAATTTAATCTGTTCTGGAAGTCTGTTCGATTCCCAAAACCCTTCGAAAACCAAGGTACGGCTTCCGATTGGCTGGAGCTTCCTGCACTCCAGCAGAAGCCGCGTCGGACGTTTGGCTTCCGAAAAATGTTCGCAAACTGGAACAGCGCTGGGGAGCCGATTTGTTCAGCAGTTAAGCCATTCAAGGACCAAAGTACCACTGTAATTTATAAGGTGTTTCAATACTGTATTGCAAAGCTAGGGGCCCTTTCACACATTACACTGTTAAGTGTACACTTATCATGTGTTAAATGTCCACCTAAAAGGTAAAGTGTGAATGATGAAAGACAGTATCGAAATCTGCTCTCCAAGACTGAACGTTTCCACTTTTTCTTACAGCTGACAATAGCTTATAGATTAGTGTTTGTATGGTAAAGAGTCTAGCAGTTGTCACTGCAACAGAAAGTCTCAATGTGGTCCTTACAGTGCCCTCCAGTGGTGCAGATATTCTTGAATGTTGTCTGAATAAGCAATATATAAAATCCATCAAAAACCGTTTTTATTTAACTGTCTCCATTCGGTTCAGAAGCACGCAGGTTTGCCAGTTTTCATATTAAATAAGATGATTTGCAGACGGAATGGAGAAATGGCTTCATTCTCATGGCATATCTAAAAATACTGCATGTATAAAAATATAAGGAGAGCCCTGCTGGATTAGAATAAAGGCCCATCTAGACTTGTATCCTCTTTCTCACTGTGGCCAACCAGATTCCTATGGAAAGATATCAGAAAGTTTCAGGAAGTGAGAAGTAGCTAAATTTGACTTTAAATGCATACTGAATCCAGCCTGTTCCCAGATCTCCAGTCCAGTCAATTTGTGGACTCCCTTGCAAGTTTAATATTCACAAGACAAGCCCAGAAACTGTTTTCATGGCCATTGAGCTTAAATACCTCTTCCATTATTATTATCATAATTTATACCTTGCCGTTAAAGGGACGTGGGTGGCGCTGTGGTCTAAACCACTGAGCCTAGGGCTTGCCGATCGGAAGGCCAGCGGTTCAAAACCCTGCGACGGGGTGAGCTCCCATCGCTTGGTCCCTGCTCCTGCCCACCTAGCAGTTCTAAAGCATGTCAAGTGTAAGTAGATAAATAGGTACCGCTCCGGCGGGAAGGTAAACGGCATTTCCGTGCGCTGCTCTGGTTCTCCAGAAGTGGCTTAGTCATGCTGGCCACATGACCCGGAAGCTGTCTGCGGACAAACACCAGCTCCCTCGGCTTGTGGAGCAAGATGAGCACCGCAACCCCAGTCGTCCACGACTGGACCTTACAGTCAGGGATATCCTAGCAGGACTCAAGGCAGCTTACAGATGGGGAACCCCACACACTAAAAAACATAGATTAACCATTCCTGGCATCTTTCATTACAGATTTTTGCAATATAAATAGAGCACATGCTGCTGCCACAGGGAAGCTATCTGACAAGTAAGCAGGAGAGGAGACATAGAAACTTAAAAAGAAGACCCCTCTTGGACCTGTCCAATGGCCCACCTTATTCAGAATTATCCATACTGGTGGCTGATATTCTGAGGCATACCGCCTCTGACAGTGGAGGGAGAACCTGATAGCCCTGACCTCCACGAATTTGTCTAATCCTCTGTTACAGTTACTGCAGATATTAATTTTGTACAGCTTTCTTTGAATGACTTTTTATAATGTGTTGACAGCTCTAAATTTTATGTATTCATTCATTCATTTACTGCCTACTGCCCATCAACAAAAGTTTCCAAGGTCATCCAGAGCACAGTAACATTTTTAATGATTATGAACATAAAACCAGCCATTATGAATATAAAACCAGCTGTGATCCTGTGCATTTGTGATTTATTTGCTTTGGGACAAGTCTTTGGACCATCATTAAACAGAGGCATCGTTAAACATGATCAATTGTGCTAATGATGCTACTTGCACGTGCAGAAGTTCCAAGGCAGACACACTGCTTCATTTCCAATCAGTGCGTGTCCTATAACTTCCTGCTGAAATCGTGCAGCTTTTCAGATTACAAATGTTCCCAAGAGTGGTGGGAGTTTCTTGCTTTTGTTGTGTTACAGTGCAAGAGCACCCCTCCAGATGTCTGGGACAGGGACATTGGGGAAACATCACAGAACAACTAATAAAACAGAATGAAGTGTGGACAGCCCAGTATAAATGCACCACTAATGCACTGTTATTGTATCAGTGACAAATTGCAGAACACCCCTCCAAACAAATTTCTTCATGTCTTCATTGAAAATAACAGTGTAGGTATGCTTACTTGATCCAGTCACTAGAGGGAGTCATATATATATATATTTAGCTGGTCCGCAACAGCTAAACTTTGCTACTATGGATATGCCATCTCCCATTACAGACAAATGCTCTAGTTTATATGTAATAACTCTGTGGTGTACCCACATCTGAAATATGGTGAGATGTCTTGGTTGCCCCATTTTTCTTCTTTTAATATATGCCTGCTTCTTATTCTTCCTTATGGTTGGGGTATGTAAATACCATCTGATATTCAGTGAAGTATGATTGTGCTTTGGTAAACTGGTTTGCTGTCATTATTTCATTCTGCAACTCTGTTATTCTTTTTCTTTTTCAGTGTCTGTATGTTTTTGTATGCAACAAGCATTTTTTTGAGGGGGGGGGGTAATTCAATGCAGACCTGAAGCAAATAAGGTATAAAAAAAGAATAATTAATATTATAAGAGGTTTGCTCATGAGAAAGCTAATACGCAGAGCCTCTACTGCAACCCCCTGTGTCTCTCCCCATACCAGAACTTGAGATTATCAATTTAGGAGGGGAAAAAGTTTTTCCACACAAGAACAAGAGAAAAATAACATGATGACAGCCACCATCTTAGATGTAATGGAGAAGAGTTCTAATTCTAATCAACAGTTATTAGCTTTATTAGCTATATTAGGTAGGACCCGAAACTTGCCTGGTGGAATGCTCCTGTTCAGTGTTCCAGCTAGCTAGTCAGGCCCCCATGGATCTGTTGCTGAGACCAAAAGTCCCCACCTCTTCACAGCTATCTAAGTCCCCTCCTCTCCAGGGCTTTTTCTAAGCAATCAGAGACTATGCCTGCATGAAGCCAACCTCTGCTCTGCCCTTTTCATGCATCTTCTGGTTCTGGGAGACAAGGGGGAAGGGGAGCTTGTCACTGTACAAAAGCACCTTGTCCAGATGCTGAATATTTGCAAAATGTCCAAAGCAAAGGCTGATTCCCGCAGCTGTAAGTTGCATGTTAGCTGGGTTCATCAGGTCCTGGATGGATGGAGACTATTGAGGGCTGACTGTTGGAGCAAGTTGACTTCATAGTCACATCTGATATTCTCTGACTCACAAATTATTGCTTTAAAGGTGCTTTATTTTTGAAACAATGCATTACATTCCTATTCTATGTCTGCATATGGTTATACCATATTAAGGAAAAGCAATTAAACTTCTTTTTGTGATCAGGTGAATGCTTGCTGAATTTAGTATTGAGTTTTGGGAATGTACAGTGGTACCTCTGGTTACGTACTTAATTCGTTCTGGAGGCCCATACTTAACCTGAAACTGTTCTTAACCTGAAGCACCACTTTAGCTAATGGGGCCTCTCGCTGCTGCTGCGCCGCTGCTGCACGATTTCTGTACTTATCCTGAAGCAAAGTTCTTAACCCGAGGTACTATTTCTGGGTTAGCAGAGTCTGTAACCTGAAGCGTATGTAACCCAAGGTACCACTGTAGTCTCATTTTGCTGGGGTTGCATTAAATTCATACAAGGGTGACCAGCTGGTTGTGTACAACCAGAATCAAGAACAGGACAAGATTTTCCTGCATACTACTGTTAAAATTCAGGAATTCCTAGCCCACAAATGCCAGCTTACTACAGAAAGACCATGCCCCTCCAGGCTCCCAGTTCAGCTCCCAGAATCTCAATAACAGACCTTCTTCGGCCTCTTTCTCCCATTGTGTGCCAAGGCAGACATCGCAATACCTTCATGTAAGCAATGCTCTCCCACGTAACTAGGATAAAATAAACTTCAACGTGTCTGCATACAGCTTAGGGCCAATGCCGAACAGAACCAAAGAATTAACATCTGTACCACTGGCAAGTTCTGGGCACAGAGCTAGAGGTGAAGTCCCGAGGGACAGTGCCCGGAAGGAAGGACAATGGTATATGTAGTATGGATGAAAACTGTAACCGGTGTCACTTCACGGAAACTGTGTTGCATTGATTTGACAGTGTTCTCACATTTGCTCCTACGTAGGAAAGGGGAAAAAACCCCAGGGAAATTCAGAGGCCTTGGGAAAGAGGCACAATGATCGTTGCTATTTAAAGCCCACTAGCGCAATGTATGTCATTCTGATGGATGAAGGAAAGGCCTGCCCATTGCATGCACTTGGCACACAGATCGCTCACTGCACCATCCTGTGTATGCATCTTGTTTAAAAATATTTATACTCTCCCTTTCCAGCTTTAGGATCAATAACATGGTTTACAGGAATAAAAACAAGATACTTAAAGCTGTTAAAAACAACAGGACCTTGGAGGCAACAGGGGGGGAAAGCAAATGTGATGGAGCCCTGCATAGGACATTGGATCATTAATAGTAGGGATCAAATTATGGGGGCAAGGAAACCACCTCCTATCTTCTGTGATTACCCCATAGCTGCTGTTTATAGAAGGCATTTCAGGTGGGAGCATAGACTCATAGAATGGTAGAGTTGGAAAAAGCAACAAGGGTCATCTAGCTCAACCCCCTGAAATGCAGGAATTTTTCACCCACCATGGGGCTTGAACCCACAACCCTGGGATTAAGAGTCTCATGTTCTACTGTATGTTCTAGCTATGACCGGGGGTGGGGCTGTGGAACTGAAGAACTGGATTTGAGGTTCTTGCTCACTGCTTTGCAGTCCTGAGTTGCTCCTGAACTAACTACATCTTAGGACCAAACTAGAGCAGACACCACTCACTCATTGCGTGAATGATATTTCAATAGTAAAGTCCAGGCACAGGGAGATCAATTTCAGGAGCTTGGCAGGCAACAAGGAGGTTTAATGCTTTGCTCTCTGCTGTAGCCCCAGTCAAGGGGCCTTCGTCTGCTGCTTGCATTACCTGTGTTCACCTTCCATTGGTTCAAAAGGTTTTGGTGAACATGTCAAGGGAAAAGCAGAGAATTAACCCAGGAAAAGTATTTAAACAGTTGACAGGAGAATCCACTTCTCTTATTGCGGATTAATATCTGTCCATACAATCACAAGCCTTCCTTTCATTGGCCAAGGTATTGCATCTAGATGCAATGTTTTTGATGTCTTTAGCTCAGGTATGCAAGATTTAATATAAAAATAAAAAAGCTTGTAATGGGAAAGGAAGCTAGATTAGGACTGTGGGCTGGGTGAGTTGTTTTAATTCTTTGCCCCTCACGATCCCAGTCCATCGGCTGGCCATTTGCAATGGGAAGGCAGCACCTATTGGTGCCATTACCTGAAAGTCAACTGACAGATGCCAGATTAGCGAAGAGGAGAAGGGACAGAAAAAGAGTACAGTCAAACCTTGGTTTTTTAACATCTTGGCTGCCGAATGTTTCGAAAGCTGAATGCCGAAAAACCGGAAGTGAATGCTTCCGTTTTTTAACGTGCCTCGGAAGTCAAACGGCTTCCGAGGTGTGTTTCTCAATTTTCCCCATTGAACTTGCTGACAGTCCTTTGATCCTTGGTTTCCGAATGTTTCGGAAGTCGAACGGACTTCCGGAACAGATTGTGTTTGAAAACTGAGGTTCCACTGTAGCAAGGTTGCAGAGAGCAATGGCTGAAATATTTTATAAAACAGACATTGCGGAACTGTAATGGGAGAACATAGGAAATCTGCCTTATACTGTGTTAGACCCTTGATCCATCTAGATCAGCAGTGGCTACACAGCATCTCTCCAGCGATTCAGACAAAGGTCTCTTCCAGCCCTACCTGGAGATGATGGGGATTGAACTTGTGACCTTCTACATGCAGGGCAGATGCTCTACCACTGAGTTATGGTCCTCCCCCAGGACCTGGCTTACCATCTCTCCCACTTTAACAGCGTCCAACTCTCTGTGTGTTTTAACAGCCCAAACGTTGTTTCTCATGCAGAATGTTAGGTGGGAGATTTAGTGGCTTAAGATTGCAAAGCTACAAAATAAGCACAAGCTTCAACCTCAGATCAGAGACTCTCTCCATTCTACACGCACACACACACACACACACACACACACACACACCTCCATGCTTTCAAGAAGAAAAAGAGTTGGTTACAGCCACGATTATGGGATTTGGTTGGCTCTCATTATGTAAGCGCAGTGTTGGCCGTCGTGCATTTCCTCAAATGATTTAGCCATAAATTTTCTGTCCATTAGTGAAACCAGTTTCTTTCTTAAAGAAACAGCTGTGTCCTGCCTGCAGCCTGCAAAAGAATGGCGTTAGTCACATGCCGTCCAATGCAAAGCACAATTGAAAAGTTCGCTGTATGAGACTGACAGCGGCTATTCATATCAAATCATTCCACCATCTGCCTGAATGGCAGGCTTCTGGGTAGAAGCAACTCCTCCCCTCCCCCTGCATGCCGTCCTCATGGGTCTCAAAATTTAGCTCATAATGTAAATCTCCAGAGTAGAAGAGACAGAGAGGCAAAGAGGAGACGTGCAAGATTGTGAACTCTGCTCTGCACCCAGCCCCAGAAAAGCAATGGAGTTGATTGCACTAAATATATGTAACTATATGTGTGTATATGTATAATCTATCTATCCATCCATCCATCCATCCATCCATCTATGTAACTGTCTGTTAGTTTCTCCATCCATCCAGTTTTATGGACACAAGCTTACTTTGGATGAACTGAGTGCTCTACTGTCAATTTAGCTTCCTACTCATTCATAAGGATGGGAGAAAAGTTGGTCCAGTTTGCATTTTACACTTCCCAAATCTATGCACCAAAAAAATGCACATATTACAGAAAACATCTGATGAAAATGCACACAAAGCAAAATTGGGTACAAAAATGCACTTATTGGAAAAAATGTGTGAGAAAACGCATTCAATTTTTGTGCAAACTTTTAAGCGGGGGAAGCAAATGGATGGGATTACCTGAAATTAGGACTGGAGAAATGGGAAGCTGAGAAAAGCAAATATTGACACCCGACCCCATGAACACCCCTTCACCCTTGAGAGGCCTTCTGCCTGGTTCCCTGTAGTTTCACTTCTTGCAGTGAAGGAACTGCCAGAAGGCCCTTGGTGCTGGACCTCCGTGTCTGGGCTGAGCAATAGGGGTGGAGACACTCCTTCAGGTGTACAGGGCTGAAGCTGGGAAAGGAAGAGGCAAGCTTTGGAGCAACTGCCCCTTCAGTAGCTGACAGATGGATATATTAAGCACACAGCCCTGATGCTACCCTCATGTTGTGGCATTCTTACTGTTTTCATCCCTTTACAGCTTTAGACAGTCATTGGAGTCATGTCTCTTTTCCGTGGGCTTTTGAACTCTTATTGTTAGGGCACTTAACCCACTCCAGGACCTTAGAGTGAAGATCAGGTAACATATATAATAAATACTACTATTAGTAGTAGTAGTAGTAATACTAATCTTCCTTAGACAGAGACACTGTGGTTTCCAGGTCCCATAATTTGGGGGTTTGAGTGTCCTTGATGGGGTTGCACTTCCTCTGAAAGTACAAGCATGCTGTTTATGAGTGCTCTTGGAACCACCTTTGTCCATCAAGGCCCAGGTGACCTCCGTGGTGAAGGGTGCTTATCATCTGCTTTAGCTGGTGAGTCAACTGCACCCTTTCCTGAACAGGAAGAAGATTCTGCACTTTTGGATTGGTTCATGAGAACTGGACAAAGGAAGACAGGATGCTCAAGCTGGGCTCTTAACTCTCAAAAGTGGAATGTTCTGCAGTGCTGGTCTCTAACTTTAAACCTCAGCTAGCTGGTACCAAACAGCCTGGTTTGAATTTCAAGCAGGATATGATAATGTGTCTCTGCGAGCCCCAAAAATTAAATGTTATTTATCCATCCTTGAAGAAAAAAGAGGGTATCAAAGAAGCTTACATATAGCTTGCAGGCAGCTTATAGGGTCCTGACCCTGCTAAACTTCAGCAGCTGAAATGCATGCCACATGACTTTAGAGTCTAGACCATCCTCTGAGATGTCCTCTTTTAACTTATGATGCTTAGTTTCTGTTTCTTTTGGATATAATTTACCTACTGTGAGCCACATGCTTAATATGAGGCTAGTAAGAAAGTGATGTAGTTCAGTGATCAGGGGACCGATCCCCATGAAAACTGGGAAAGGCATTTGCCCCACTTCACCCCTGCAGATTGATTTAGGGTGCAGGAGAAGGAAATAATGGGTGTCTGGGCCAGCCCTATCACTAGACAGAATGAGGCAGTCATCCCAGGCAGCTGATCTTGAGCGTCATGAAAAGGCAGCAGATTGTTAGTTATTTCATTTATTATTAGTATTTATTATTATGCAGTTCGAAAGCACGTCAAAGTGCAAGTAGATAAATAGGTACCGCTCTGGCGGGAAGGTAAACGGCGTTTCCGTGCGCTGCTCTGGTTCACCAGAAGCGGCTTAGTCATGCTGGCCACATGACTTGGAAGCTGTACGCTGGCTCCCTCGGCCAATAAAGCGAGATGAGCGCCGCAACCCCAGAGTCGTCCACGACTGGACCTAACGGTCAGGGGTCCCTTTACCTTTACCTTTACTATTATGCACTGCTCCGCTCTCCAAGTGTCAAGAGGTTCCTATGCTTAGCCAGGGGTTGATTTCATTAGAATGAAGGTCAATGGAGACTAGAGGATGTATGGTTTTAGTTACATGTATTTAGTTAACACTCCCAACAGATTTTGCTTCTCCATCTCTAGGCACTGTGCTCATCCGCAAGGATTTCTGTATGGTGGGGTTAATGTTGCCAGCCTCCATGTCATGTTTGCACACATCTTTGTAATGCAGAGCTGTTCTTCCAATGGGCCTGGTGCCTGAAGCCAGCTCCCCATAGAGCATGTCCTGTGGACACGACCAAGCCAGTTGTAGACATTGCTGAGACAGGAGTGTGAACATGGTGGGAATGTGGGCTTGGGAGAGTACATCTTTGTTTGAGACACTGTCCTGCCATGTGATGCCCAAAATGGTGGAATACACCCCTATGACTCTACCAACAGAGGCATTTTATGACTCTATGTAGTTCTCCATTAGTGGAGCCATCCATTTTATACCCACTGAAATTTTGTCCACAAGTACAGGCATTATTTCCCTTAAAGAAGTTAATAGCAGCCATTGAGTGCATTGGGGTACCCGGAAAGTAGTAAATAGTACTAGTCACATTCTGTGGTGACCCTCTTGTAACAACTGAGCACATGGGGTGAATAGTTTTTCATCTCTAGCAAAGAATACACAACTATGACTTCTTATTAAGTCTTATGTGTCTGTCTGTCTGTCTCTCTCTCTCTCTCTCTGTTTGTCTGTCTGTCTACATACGTTTTCTGTATTTTATTTGGAGATGGCCAGACTCAAGATGTCATCTTAAGTAGGTTTTTTTAAAAAACACACAAACCCAACCTTTTCCTCTTTTGAGAAAAAGAAAGAGGCTTTGAAAGATAGGAGGAAGGTTTGCTGCATTTTAAATGCATTTGCTCTTGTGAAATATTCCCCACCCCTTTCAAACCTTCGCATACCAGAACACTCAGGAAGCCAGCTGTCAACAGAGTGACATGTCAGATATGAAGTGGCTCTACAGCTGGTCCCTGTCTGCATGCTGGGAAGGCATGTGGAGGCATTTTTTTCAACTGCTGTATGACTTTGACAGTCTCACAGTTAAAATGATGTATCATTCTTATGCCTTTCCTCAGTGGGCACTTCAAAGTGCATTAGAAACTCCAAGAGGAGTGCCCTATTGTTAATTGTTTCTTTCAGATGTACATTGGGACGTACATGGCTAAAGGAGAGAGGAACAAAAGGGTTCCGGTGGCCTCTTTGGAAAACCCCTGTGCAGCTCAACCTGAGTCTGACCTTGAAAGGGTTTCCTTTATTCAGAAAACCGTGCTCTTCACTCCATTGCCCTATTGTCATCCAGCGGCAGGGGAACGGGGTCTCTAAAGGAGGGAATGTCGGCACATCAAGAACAACTTTCTGCAGCAGCATGGAGTATTTAGCTGGGGGTCTTAAAACATCAAATACATCAGGTCCTAAATAATAATGCAAAAGGGAATGTGATGTTAAGATATAGCATGGGATTGCATCCCTACTGGTGTTTTTTCATACATGTTGCTACTAATAATCACTCAGGATCTGGCATAAGTTTGCTGCGATCTGTAAAACTTGTACCTCATTAAACTTTCTTGCAATGACTCTGGGCAGGAGCTCATTCAGCCAAAAGCATTCACGGTTTTTCGTCCCCCCCCCAAGCAGAACTGAATGGTGCTCCAGATTTTTCAGTGATTGCTTGAGAAGTATATGTAATGAATGTATGAATCCAGAAAAAAACATCACAGAAGCAGGGCAAAAATGACACTAAAGAAGCAGCAAACAGGGGAAGCGATAGCAAAGAGCGGGATTTCAAAAAGGTAATTTAGCAGGACGTATTTCTGCCTACTGAAAAGTTTGACCTGGAAGTCAAAATGAAGTAACATTCTTTGCAACTCTAGCCTGACCACAGATTTTATACCACCTCTCTTCCAATGTATATAGCATGTCCCTCCTCTGATTTCCAGCAACTGCTATTCAGAAGCAAATTGCCTCTGACTGTGGAGGCAGAGTAAAAAAAGTAAAAGGTAAAGGACCCCTGGACGGTTAAGTCCAGTCAAAGGCAACTATGGGGTTTGGCAGCCATCTCGCTTCAGGCTGAGGGAGCTGGCGTTTGTCCACAGACAGCTTTCAGGGTCATGTGGCCAGCATGACTAAACTGCTTCTGGCGCAATGGAACACTGTGATGAAAGCCAGAGCGCACAGAAACACCATTTACCTTCCCACTGCAGCAGTACCTATTTATCTACTTGCACTGGTGTGCTTTCAAACTGCTAGGTTGGCAGGAGCTAGGAAGAGCAATGGGAGCTCACCCCATCATGCAGGTTCGAACTGCCAACCTTCTGATCAGCAAGTCCAAGAGGCTCAGTGGTTTAGACCGCAGCGCCACCCGCTCCCTATAGGAGGCAGAGTATAGCCATTGTGAACACAAAGATAGGAATTATTGACTTTTTTCTTCAGTGTGAACAGCAAGAGGCTTTGGCCTAGCATTCCCGTTATTAGGCATCTCAGACGTTCGGCCCCTTGCATAAGCCAAGACAGAAGCAATGAGCAGCTGGTGTGTCTATTGCTGTTCAAATTGGGAGGCAGAATGTTATCAAATCTATTGCCTATCCGGTGGTGTAGACTAGCTTCCAGACACTGTTGAGAAGAACTGCTTTAAGCAAGCTCACAAAAATAGCAACCTCTTGTCTGTACTGCATCTTCCAGCTAAGGGTCACTGCTGTTGAAATAAATGCTGGAAAAGGAATTAGAACATTAAAATAACAATTGGCATAATTTGAAATTATTCAAGTTAACTTTTCTTTTTCCATGGTGAGAGAAAGATTAAATGCTTCACCAACAGTTTGGGGTCGGTATGCAATTGCACAACCTACTTCTTGACATTCCAAAAAGGTTATGTGAGTTTATCCTTAATTTGTGGTAATTAACTCCAATCCAAACTACACAAATTGCCAACCAATTCACAGTTACACAGTGCTCGGGGACAAATATCAAAATGAATAAACAGTTTTGACTCAAAGGGAGATGATAAATTTTAATTATCCAAAATCTAGGTATATTATCTAGAACTTTTATAAATGTTCACAAAATAGAACGCTACAGTCCTATGCACTTCATTAGGAGTAAGCTAATTAGGAGTATGCTCCATTTATATCAATGAAATTTGCTTCTGAAAAAATAAGGTTAGGATCTGGATGTTAGTTTAACTTATTATTTCTAAAGCTCTTGTTATATTTCAACTTCAAGTCAATCATATAGAGCTGTTGTTGTTGTTTTTTAAACATTGGTTGACAAGCTAGTGCCCTGGTGGGGTACAGCTTTTGCTGCCCTGATCAGCATCAGTATTTGAGTGTTCATACAGAATTTTATATAACATGAAGTCCACAGTGTGTGTGCTAAGACTGAAAAACACTTGGACTCCTGTTTGCTCCAGTCTCAGTTGTGAGTGGATGTACCACATTGCAAGCTGGCTTTATTCCTGAATGTCTAGCATTTCTGAAATTCATTCAGGGTAACTTCACTCTCCCCCCACTGCTATTCTTAAAGATCTCTGTGGGGATAGCATACAGTGTGGGACTCCCAGGTTTAGCATGCTATTAAGTTATTGCCACCCCTAAGGACAATCCTGCAAGGAGGATGAGGACTCACATAACTCTGAATCAATAAAGGAAGCAGCTCAATTAGCATTTCACATGCTTTTCTTCCCTCTCTTCTTACCTTCCCTGCAGTGGGCATGCTTTCCCCTTAAAGGATTGTCCTGTTTCTGCTCCTTGCCAGCGTTGGCAGGGTGACAGTAGTCGAGTGTGCAAACTTGTGCTATTGTCCCTGGGCCAGGGGGAGTCATGGAGACCCACTAATATGACACAGGAAAATGTTTGCTGATGGCAATTCTATGGGCTTTGTCTAACTCTTTCTCCATCATGACGACTCGATTTAAGTCTCTAACTGTTTGACTACAGATGCAAGAGTACTATCCAACTCCATCCTTTTGTCCCGGTGGTTTGAATGGGTAATTCAGCTTTTGTGTGGCTCAATTGAGGGGGCAAACATAAAGACAAGATTCTTGAGCGCTCAAGCTCCTTTTCCATGGATATCTGTACATCTCTTTAGAGATTTGTTCCATTCCTACCTTTTTCTGACATCACCCTCCCTTTGGTGGATTTTTTATTTGGGGGGGGGGGGGAGCAGAGGCCCCGATCAAGAACAGTTTAAAAAGTAGGCTAGCCAGGTCTTCGAAACTAGCATTGTCCAGTGTTACTCAAGCATGGCTACTGCCAGCCTTCAGACAGCTTTGGAGTAGTTTAGAGAAAAGGGCCTCAGCAAACTTGCTTTACTCATCCTCAGCATATCATGTTTGATTGTGTTTAAGAAAAGGGGGGCAGGGGGCTGGAAAGGGGGGAATGGTAGGCATCACAGGGAAATGATCGTATTTATTAGCTGTCTTTCTGTGGCTGTCCCCATGGTGACAATTTGTGATGGCAAAGAATGTGAGAACGGGGAGCCTAATGCCTGATTGGGATGCTTTGTATTTGGCAAAGTGGCTTCTGATTGGCCTGAGAAAGCCTCCTAACTAGAAGGACTTGATATTCATTCAGTTTACTCAAGTGCCGCAAAACACTCACAGGGTCCGGCTGCTTCTCTAAAGGTTGGTAGTGTCTAACCTATGTAACAAGATTAGCTGGTGAGCTTCTTCTCTACCACAGAGTTACAGTAACACTCAATATTTAAGAGACAATCTAGCTGGGAGGGTGTGTGTGTTTGACTTATCGAGTGCCAAGAAAATGATGCATAGATTTCTAATCAATGGTTAAATGCTACCTGTCTAACAAGATTGACGAGTGGGGCCATAGTAGTAGAAAATGATGACTGTAAGACTGGGAGAGAGGGGAAGGAATATGTCAGATAGGGTATGAGTGTATGCATCAGTGGCGAGTTTGTAAAAGGGTTGCAAAGAAATGTGTGTTTAGCAGTACCTTCACAGTGGTCCTGAGTCTACATGGGAAGAAACAAGCATGTAAGACAATACTTATATTTGGCTAGTTATTGGGACCAAATGCATGTTTATCTAAAGTTATTGTCTCAAGTGCCGTTTTTGTATTTTGCATAGAGTAACCTGAATGTGTGTGCATGAGAGAGAGTGTGCATGACACAATTGTATTTGGGTATCGGAATGGAGCTTTTAACAGCTTTGTGGATAACTATGTGAAGCAGCTATCAATGGCATTAAGAATGTGTGTCCATGCACACACACACAAAAACAACCGTGTATAATAGATGTGTGAGACACAGAACATGTCAATATGTTGGGCATTTTCATAAGCGACACTAAAAGCACATCTTTGCTCTCTTGCCCTAAGTATACATGTAGATGTCAGTAAAGCAGCACTACATCAAAATAGGGAAGAGTCTTTTTTTTCTTTTTAACACTGTAGATAACATATGCAGAACCTTTTGCGGGAAAGGATAAAAAGGTTTTTAATGTACATGCAACAGACCTGCAGCACAAACCCATGCCACTTCTTAACAACAAACTAAACGCATCTCCACTTTGCATGTGGCTAAAAACAAACAAAAGGGATGCCACCTTCTACTTTCACACGTTACGGGAGACACACACATGTCCTGAATCCCATCCCGGCACGTGCATTTGTAGATGCTCCAAATGCATGGTGTGTGCAAAAGGGAAATGTGAAAATGTGTGTGTCGGGCATTTTATCTTTGCAAAGGTTCTTTAGCGTGTCTGCCTTTGTCCCTTCCCTCAGGGGTTTATGCCAAGGGCGACTCGTCGTCCCCCTTTAGCCCAGCCTAGTGGTTCCCACAGACCACTTGAAAACTGCAGTGTCTTGGAGGGGCCGCTTTATTTATTTATTTTTATTATTAGCCTGCTGTATCTGTTGCAATGATCCTCGCTCGATGCTGCATGATTTTGAATTGCCTTTTCACAGACACTCTGCAGACCGCTGGGGGTGGTCCATGGACCCCAGTTTGGGAACCACTGGCCTAGCCTGAGCATCATCATCACCTGCCGTGGAACTCGGGGTTGCCGAGCCGCGCTGCCCGGGGAGCGCGGGAGCCAGATCCCTCCTCTTCATGGACGGGCCCTCCTCCCCGGCCCCGGAGCTGTGAGAGATGGCCTCGGCCGACAGCGAGGTGAAGACTCTCCTCAACTTCGTCAACTTGGCCTCGAGCGACATCAAGGCGGCCCTGGACAAGTCGGCTCCGTGCCGGCGCTCCGTCGACCATAGGAAGTACCTACAGAAGCAGCTCAAGCGCTTCTCCCAGAAATACTCCCGCCTGCCTCGCTGCCACCATCACCACCACCACCTGCAGCAGCAGCAGCCTCAGCCCGCCAGAGAGCGGAAGGCGCCTGAGGAGAGAGCGCGAGGAGGCCTCGAGGCTCCCGTCGGCCGGGGCGACAGAGACAGCAAGGCCTGCAAGGCCGCAGAGCCCGGCGAGCAGCAGCAGGGCGTCTCTGAGGCGACCGCTAGGCCCGACCAAGTGCCCATGAGGAAAAGGCAGCTGCCCGCCTCATTTTGGGAAGAGCCCCGGCCGGCTCCGGGCCCTCTGGGCGGGAACGGCGTCGCCTTCCCGGCGGGAGCCGCTTCCAACTCCTCGTCACCGCCGTCGTCGTCCTCCTCCTCCAAGGACTTGCCCGTCCTTGAGGCAAAGAAAAGTAAAAAAAGCCCGGATGGCGGGACGGTTAGCGCTGCCGAGAGCCCGCCGGGAAGCAGGCCGGACGCTGAGGCCGCGCAGGTGCTGAGCGCCTGGAGCTGCTGTCCATTTCAGTACCACGGACCGCAAGCCTCTCCCGGCGTCTACCCGCCGCCGCTCGCCGCCTCCCTTCCGCCGGTAGGCCCCTTCCCGGGCCTGGGCCTGTGGAGGAAAAACGCGGCCTCGCCGGCGGAGGGAGAGCCCTTCCGCAAGGCGGGCGGCGGAGGGGCAGGCCCGAAAGTGCACCGGCCGGTGGTGTGGAAGCCCATCCCCACCAAGCCCGCCGCGCCGCCCCCCATCTTCGGCGTCTTTGGGTACATCTAGGCCTGGCGGGCCTGTAGTCGCCGCCGCCTTGCAAGGGCCTCGCCTTTCGCTGGACCGTCCGCAGCGCCGCCTCGCCGGCGATGGAGGGAGCGGGGACAAAGGCCTGAAAGAATAGCCGGCCTGATTCTGCTCTCCCTCTCTTGTGTGGGGCGAGAATCCGGACCCCTGCAAGGACGGACCACCCGCGTTCTCCCCCTGGCTGGGTTGGCCAAGGAGGCACCAGGAACAAAAATCATGATGGTGAATTTATTCAGGAGTTGGCTACCTTTCCCCCCCTCCCCCTCATACAGTTGCAGAAGAGGATGTGCCAGGAAAGTGCAAGGCTTCACTGCCACTAATATGGGCTTCTGCAAACGAGAACTGCGTTCCTCCTGGCATGTAAATACCAAGGGCACTAAAGCAAATAAAAAGCCAATGAATTGTTTTCTTTGAGCCTCCACCCTTCAAATGCTTTCAGATGGGGAAGTCTTTGCCTTCCTGTTTGCAAAAGAAAGATGCTTTGCTTCTCCTGCATGTATGGCAATTGCTCTTTCCACCTGTAGTTGTTGAGTCTGGTCTCTAGGCCAGGGATGGGGATGTTTGGGGCTGAATATGGCCTACCAGGAGGTAGTTTGGGGCTGAATATGTTTGGGGCTGAATATGGCCTACCAGAATATGTCTGACCCTGGAGGTTCTCCTTAGCCCATTCTGCTCACCACAGCCCTACTCTGTGCTTCCCTCCAGTGTTTCAGCTAATCTGGAATGTGTCATTGAATATAATGATGCCTCTCGCTTGCCTGGATGGAGATCCATGCATGTGTAGAAGAACATGAGGCTTTTGTATTGCTGGAATGCAGCCAACTGGCATGCAGCCCCCAAGAGATTGCTCATAAGAGAAGGTGGCCCTCCAGCTGAAAAAGGTCCCCCACCCCTGTTCTAGGGGTGATTCCCAGCTCTGCATGATTCTCTCTGGGTGCTTTTGTCAGCTTGAAGCAAGTGGTCTTGCACTGCTCTCACCAGGCATCCACTACACACTTTGGGATGAGAGACTTTCCATCAGGATATGTGTTAAAATCTTTTTATCACTGACAAGTAACGTATGCCTTTGGAAACACACGTTTGTCACGGTGGGAAGGGGGCATACTAGAGGCAGAGGATGTGCTTTGTATACCAAAACCTAAGACTTAGGATCAGTCCCTACAACTTACAAGTAGAAGGATCCCATATAGCAGGTATAAAAAAAGATCTCCTGATGCTTGAAAGCTTACAGACCGTTGCCAGTCCACGCAGAACATACTTGGCTAGACCAAATAAAGCTGCTTCATTATTTGCAAATAAATGTTTGGGGGAGCAGGGAGGTGGGGGAGAAAGAAGTGATTTATGTAATGTTGCATTGCAGGTTATTGCAGAAAGTGCCATGTATACAACCGCTCAATTATTTTGCTGGATATAATGGCAGTGGCAGTGTTGGTTCTGAGTGAGGCTACAACAAGGTCCCACTTGCAGGCTTCCACTAGGCATCTGGGTGGCCACAGTGAGAAGAGAATGTTGGACTTTGAGTTGGTCCATTGGAGCTTTTATGTTCCCTGTCTACCTTTTAAAAGCAAGAGTTGCATGGACCTCTGGGACACGTGTGGTGCTGTGGGTTAAACCACAGAGCCTAGGACTTGCCGATCAGAAGGTCGGCGGTTAGAATCACCGCGACGGGATGAGCTCCTGTTGCTCGGTCCCTGCTCCTGCCAACCTAGCAGTTCGAAAGCACATCAAAAGTGCAAGTAGATTAATAGTTACCGCTCCGGCGGGAAGGTAAACGGTGTTTCCGTGTGCTGCTCTGGTTCACCGGAAGCGGCTTAGTCATGCTGGCCACATCACCCGGAAGCTGTACGCTGGCTCCCTCGGCCAATAAAGCGAGATTAGTGCCGCAACCCCAGAGTTGGCCACGACTGGACCTAATGGTCAGGGGTCCCTTTACTAGCTTACTAGCAAAAGAGCCCTAAATTTTATGGATTTGGTTTTGCTCACTTATTCAGTGATATGAACTAGTTCTCATAAAAACTAGACTAGCTTAAACAGATTGGGAAACATGGGACAGATGTGAGTGCCCTATGAAGGAGGAATATATTTAAATGGGGGGAAATCATGGCGGGTGGATCTGTCAATGGCTACCAGAAATAATGGCTAAATAGAATTCCATGTTTAGAGGCAGCAAGTAACTGGATACTAGTTGCCACAGAGCAGCAGTTGGAGAAAGCTGCTGTCTTCATGTGCTGCTTGTGAGCTGCCCGGAGCCATCTGGTTGGCAACTGTGAAAAACAGGGTGATGTTAGATGCATTTTTGGTTTGAACTAGGAGGTCTCTTCTTACATTTGAAAGATTATATGGCTCTTGCAGATACATGACCTAGTCCCTAGAGGGCTTTTTCTAAGGTGTTCTCTTAGAGCAGGTTTGTAAACAGCAACTTTCTTAATCACCTGTTTCGAGTCAGAATTGGCTATAGGTGACCAAGCAGGGAAACTATATAAATTGAAACATAGTCTGCATACTCCACTGCTACACTGTTTAATGTTGAATAAAATAATGGGGTCAAGAGAAATAGCACAGGCGCCATTTAGGAAGGGTGATAGGCAGTCCCTTCCCGTTTCATATTTCAGACCACATGTGATTATTCCTCAGTATCATTTACATGTTTCTGGTTTATTATGCAGTATTTTAAAAATGTTAATAACCACAACCTGTGTTCTTGAAGCACACCGTATTTTTGCAATTTAATCTTTAACATATCCTAGACTCTCCATTTGAGCCTCGTTATCGATCTTGCTTTTGAAATACCAGAATCATGAAATGTCTTGCAAATCTTTAATGCTCTTGTGTGTGAAGGTAGCTTGAAACTTTCCAGGGACTCTTTTTGAGAGCATATGCTCTTTAATTAGTTAATTGTTATCTTCTAGATCAGTGTTTCCCAACCTTTTTTGGGCAAAGGCACACTTGTTTCATGAAAAAAATCTCGAGGCACACCACCATTAGAAAATGTTAAAAAATTTAACTCTGTGCCTATATTGACTACCGTATTTTTCGCCCCATAGGACGCACCGCCCCGTAAGACGCACCTAATTTTTTGGGGGGAGAATAAAGAAAAAAAAATTTTTCCCCTCCCCACGCACGGGGCAGGCGCGGGGGAAGCCCAAGCTTCCCCCGACCCCAGCCCCCAGAACAGCCTGATATCCGCAAGCCTAGGGAGCCACACTGGTCTCCCCAGGCTTGCGGAGAGGTGCGTGAAGCCCGGGGGCGCTCTTCAGCGCGCACCAGGCCTCGGGATGCAGGCAGCTCTGCGCTACCCTCCAGAGCCCCGCGCGGCTTCGCGCCGGGATCCGGGGGGTGGCGCGGAGCTGCAAGAAGCCCTGGAGCGCAGGCAGCTCCGCACCACCCTCCGCAGCCCCGCGCGGCTTCGCGCCGGGATCCGGGGGGTGGCGCGGAGCTGCAAGAAGCCCTGGAGTGCAGGCAGCTCCGTGCCACCCTCCGCAGCCCCGCGCGGCTTCGCGCCGGGATCCGGGGGGTGGCGCGGAGCTGCAAGAAGCCCTGGAGGCAGGCAGCTCCGTGCCACCCTCCGCAGCCCCGCGTGGCTTCGCGCCGGGATCCGGGGGGTGGCGCGGAGCTGCAAGAAGCCCTGGAGCGCAGGCAGCCCCGCGCGGCTTCGCGCCGGGATCCGGGGGGTGGCGCGGAGCTGCAAGAAGCCCTGGAGCGCAGGCAGCTCCGTGCCACCCTCCGCAGCCCCGCGCGGCTTCGCGCCGGGATCCGGGGGTGGCGCGGAGCTGCAAGAAGCCCTGGAGCGCGGGCAGCTCCGCGCCAACCTCCGCAGCCTCCTACGGAGGGCGCCCCGTGCTCCGCGCTGCTGGCTGCCGCCCGCAAGCCGTGCACGCGGGGGGGGGGGAGTTCCCCTGGGCGCCCAAGGCTTGCGGACAGCTGCGCGAAGCACGGGGCGTCCTCCAAAGGGCGCCCCGCGCTCCGCGCTGCAGGCTGCCGCCCGCAAGCCTTGCGCGCCGGGGGGGAGTTCCCCCAGGCGCCCAAGGCTTGCGGACAGCTGCGTGAAGCACGGGGCGTCCTCCAAAGGGCGCCCCGCGCTCCGCGCTGCAGGTTCCCGCCCCCCCGCCCCGCTTCGGAGCAGCGTTCCGAAGCAGGGCGGCTGGGGCAGGTGTTCCCGCCCCCCCGCCCCGCTTTGGAACACCGGGAGAAGCGATCTCCCCGCAGCCCCTTGCTTCAAAAGAGGTCCGGGGGCAGCGGGGAAGAAGCGCTGCGCTTCCCGCTGCCCCCGGACCTCTTTTGAAGCAAGGGGCTGCGGGGAGATCGCTTCTCCCCGCAAACCCTTGCTTCAAAAGAGGTCTGGGGGCAGCGCGAAGCGCTTCCCGCTGTCCCCGGACCTCTTTTGAAGCAAGGGGCGGTGGGGAGAAGCGATCTCGGGCGCCGCGGCGCGCAGGCGCACTGCTCGCTCCTCTTTCCGCACAGGCGCCTTCTCTCGCTCTTTCGCCTCCTTTTCTTTCTCTCTCGATGGTCCGCCTACAAAGGAGCGAGGGAGGTGCCCGCCATGTTTGGATTTGCATCCAGCAGGAGATGCCGCCGCCGCCCCGCCTCTCCCGCCTCCCTCCCACGGCACACCAGGCAAGGTCTCACGGCACACTGGTGTGCCGCGGAACACCGGTTGGGAAACACTGTTCTAGATATTAACTATAGCAAAAGTAAATAATAAGAGTCGTGCCTTCACTGACATGAGGAATGTAGACTTTACTAGAATGTCATGTATTTACAGAAACAGGACAGTCGAACTGTGACTGTAAGCCAGCCAGCACTGTTTGCAAGCTGTTATCCATTCAGAGTAGACTTTAATCACGTGCTGCATGCCTCAATGACTGCACAGGTGTCAAATTGTGTGCCCTCAAAAAGCAGCAGTGAGGGCCAAAATCTGTCTTTTATATTATTCTTCCTGCACCCTTTTTGGAGTTACTTAGCAGGACAAAGCAAGTGTAAGAGCTGGCTTGTAAACAGCCACTTACCTCATCACCTGTGATGAGACAGAATTGAATATAGGTAACCATAAACTGAAACATTTCTCTTTCTTTCAGTCTGGCAATGTGCCACAAATGGCTAATGTACGTATATGTGGGCAGCCTAGTAAACATTTGTGGACTGATAACTGTTCCAGTGTGCAAGAAGAATTATATTCCATGCCATTGTATTTTGACTTACCATTGCATCATATAAAAATATTTTGCCAGCGTGGGGGGTGGACATTTGTTTTGAGGAGGAAGAGACTGAGGAACAAGTGTAGGAGGCTTATGCATATCATTGTGATTCTGGCTTCAATAAGCTTACCATGACACTTCTTATCTACCCAGAGCCCACAATGACTACTTGCAACCTCATGTACTCACTTCAGTGAAGGAAGCGACTCCTCCTGCTCATTGGTTTGTGCATGTGTGCAGCTATGCCCACTCCAGTGAAGTGATTAGGAATGTTTACTCATGTCAGAGCTCTGTATCAAACACACATAAAACTCCAGATCAGCCTACAATGCCTCATAAGTTCATGGTGTGAGGAAAAACAGCAGCACATCACATTTGAAAATGCAGTTTTCTCTGCAGCCATTATTATGGTTTAGACTGGCTCAGATTTCTTCAGTCTAAACTAATTTAGGCCCTTCCATGTGCACCGCCTAGCACTGAAATTCCTTATTTAGGTGATTAATAATAATAATAATAGTTTTAAAAATAGTCACAGCAGGTACTTTTACTCATATTTAATGCAGGCAATAAAACCTAAAAATATAACACTTTTATCAATACTGCACACACCCATCCCTCCCGACCAAACCCCACAGTTTATAAAAGCTATAGTAACAAAACTAAAGGCTTCAAAAGTGCATTATGACACAATCATTGCACACATGCCTATGGAAATAATACATCAATCAGGTCACAGAATGCTAGAATGTTTGGGGGCGGGGGCTTTGGCTATTCCTTGCATGTTAAATATATATGCTGACTAGGATTTTTTGACCATCTGTTAATGCATTCTACCATTCTATATCCTGGAATTGCAGGACTTGTTATATAAAGTAGTAAATATTCTACCTTTCAGATTTACAACTATTTCTATACATCTCCATTGAATTTTATAAAAGGCACTTGAGTTTGTACAAATTGGGTATAACTAGTGAAATGTGTGTTGTGAAAATTCAGTTCCCCAGATCCAGGAATTCACTGGTGCAGCAGAAAGACTGGGCCTATATTTCCCCAGCAGATTGCTGCATGAGGATTTAAGTGGGGTAACTTGTGCCGATTTGCATTCATTAACCCAGTGTTCAAACAGTCTTGTCCTCATCCAGTAGCCTTTTTCAAATCCAGTCCAGCTAACCTGTGCATGAAAACCTTTCTGTAAATGGCTTTCTGTTGCTAAATTGGAGGGGGGGGAGAGTTGGAGAGGTAGCATGCATGCACTATGTGCAAATAAATGTAAACCAACCATGTAGAAAAGATGGTGAAAAGAATCCAGTGAAAGTACAATTGTCAGGGGAGCTTTTAAGCAGACTATTCCCCACCTCCCACCCCAATTTATGCGCATAGCTAGCGACACCTTTATCTCCTGAGGTTTGTGCTAACTTTTTGCACTATGGATCCAATCGGCTCAACTAGGGTTGTTCCTAGTATATGTGCATGTGAATGGGGAAGTCTGATCTCCAGGCTACGCATCCATGTATGATGGGAGAAAAGCCTGGGAGAGTATTGTCTCTGCTTCTTTTTCTTCAATATCTTGGATAAAAGAGTTTCTTAAAAAAAAAAAAAAAAAAAGGAGCTGACCACACTCCTATATGTTATAAACCCTGGACTGTTAGTTCAAGAATTAGTACTGTTGTTCCATTCACAACCAGTTAGAACATTTCAAGCTATAAACAAAACTGAAGCCTTGTTACTATACTGTACATGGGAATTGTATTTTTTTTTTTTACTCAGTAGTCAAACCTGGGCTATGTGTTCCTTATTACACCCTACCCCTGCTTTCAAATGTGAAAATCTGAGACCATTCTCTCTGCAAAAAGTGTCATGCATTCTATTTTGGGCATCTCCACCAAGCTCTTTTGAGATGCATGTAATGATGTGCTTGATTCTGCTGTGGTGCCTCAGCTTCAGAGTCACTCTTCTCAAACAATAACTAACGGCTGTAACCTTGAACTACAGCAAGTGGAGGACAAATTGTATTTACCTGAGAGATCTATTTCACTGGTATGCGTTGGTAAAGAAATGGCTGGTAAAGGAAGGGTTAAAACCATGACACTTCTTCATGAAAGGGTTCAACATGAAGAGAATGCCAATGGAAGATAATCACAGGCATCAGTGAAAGTGGGTGGACAATTTGCCTCACAATGGCCTATTTAGCTCATTTAAATGCATCTCAGCCAAGTCATGGTTCCACTTTGAAGGAATTGTTCTAAGGTTTAACAGCAAACTTAGTTACTGCTTCATACATACAAACTGTAAGTCATTCAGTGTTAAAAATACTCTGCTTCGATTGTTGCTTCTTAGGCATCATCCAGCTAAGCATCTGAGTTCCCAAATCACAACCCAAGTTATGCCAGAGTATTTGAACTGAAGCTGATTCAATTGTTTTTCTGAAGCCCTGCAAATAACTGCCAGTGTTTTGCAGCAACAATACATCGATCATTTTCTTCTTTCCAAAGCAATGCAAGTGCTGAATCAGCTCTTTCCTTCATTACTGCTTTAACAGAAGGGTTAAATACCATTGGCTTCAGTGACATAAGAATTGAAGGCTGATGTAGTATAATAAACTAAAACAGAATTCCACCTCGTTCCTTTGCCTATTTAATATAATACACATAATTATTGTGGGTTAAATCCTTCAGCTCACACACTTTGTTAAGTCTTTGTTTAATTTTAATTGGGGGGTCACAATTTTTTTACGAGATCCAGTATTTACTAAATGACTAACGTGGGAACAAAAATATTGTCAAAGACTTTGATCACTAAGGAAGAAAGTCAACTATATATCCAGAAAGGCCAACTAAACTAGACAAAAATGTAAGGTGGTATCAAATGAGACACAAATAGCAGCCAGAAGGTTTGATCAATCCTGCAAACTAAACTAAACTGCAGCTCAACCAATTGGTAATTGAAATGTAACTATTACTGGGGAATTTTAGATCTTTGCATTAGAGTGAGATGCTTTTGAATATAGGACCATTCCAGAAATACATTTGCTGTCCATGTGAGCAATCCTGATTGCTTCTGGTGTACAACCAGTTATGCAGACAAATACAATGTGTGAACTGGCAGATGATGAATATAGTTGACAATAATTCATGTGATTGCCACAGGTGCAAAAACAAAATAAAATGCCACTACATTTATTAAAATTGCGTGGGATCATCTGGTTTATACATTACATTTGTCTGTGTGAGAGCATACTTAGAGATTGCTTGTGTCTTGTGAACTCTTCCTAATTCTCCTTAACATGTGATACTGAGGTGTTTAGAACTTTTAATGTTTCTCTCTACAAAATAGCATAGCACTTTCTTGCCATGTGCTACCAGTGTCTTTAATCCCAACTTCTTCACTTATTTTCTATACTCTAAATACTGTTGGATTTGCCTTTTCTGCAATTCTGATTTTCAGATATCCTTTTTCCTTCTTACATAGCAAAGCCGGCCTTTCCTTCCATTATCTCAGTCTGTCTCCATCTTGTGGCTGTCACTCTAGCAAATGATTGACTGCCAAGTTCACCTTAGGTCAGCGAGTATAATCATATTGTAAATAGCGCATCAGTCTCCCTGGAAGAGGCAAAGTGTCAATAAGAGAAATACGGCTCTTCCCAATCAGACTTCGAATTTTGATCCGGCAGAGGTGAGCAAGTGGCCTTGGTGGCTCTGGAAAAGAGAATATATGGTAGGGTAAGTGAGTGAGTAAGTAAGCAAAAAAACAATTTTATGCCGCTTTTGGGGGCCTGAAATAGTCACCAGAGAACGTTATGAATTTTTTTTTACAGAAGCAAATGTCTTCACTAATTAGTTTTTGAAGTTTCCAAACTTAAACCCTTCAATAAAAAAATCCAAGGGTGGTTTGCATAGTTTAGTCTCAGGCTCTCACTTTCCCCTGCCTCTTCTGGTGAAGGAGGAGTTTGAAAACTTTAGTTTCTATTTTAGATTACTCGGAATTATTTTAACTAACCTGCTTTGTATTTAATGCCAGCCCAGTCTTCATAACTGTCAATGTGCTCCTTGAGCCTGGAACAAAGTTGCACATTGCCCACATAATCCAGAAGAACATCGATAATAGGCCCAGCCCAACGACTCATCTCCGGAGTTGATACCATTTCACAAAACTGGGGGCAAAAATGAGATATACAAAATTTGTTATTGTAGGAGAACAGCAACAGACACCCCCGCCCATCCTTTCCCCAAATCCAAAGTAGACCGCTAGCAGGCAACCTGCAATAGAGGTGGTAGAAGGTCATGAACTTTACAGGGAGAGCTCTGATTTACAACAGATTCACCTGGTTGCCTTACAATCAAGATGCGGGAAAGCAGGTCTACATGTCATACAGAAAGATATCGCAGAATCCTTGACCCTATCATTTAAAGTTAGAGGTGGGGAGCATGCATTCTGAATGCTTGCATTTAGCATAAAGCTACAGGGCCTACAGGCAGAGGGCCTTCTCGGTAGTGGCGCCCCCCGTGGAATGCCCTCCCATCAGATGTCAAGGAGATAAACAACTATCTGACTTTTAGAAGACATCTGAAGGCAGCCCTGTTCGGGGAAGTTTTTAATGTTTGATGTTTTGTCGCTTTTTTTTATATTCTGTTGGGAGCCACCCAGAGTGGCTGGGGGAACCCAGGCAGATGAGTGGGGCATGCATGCATGCATGCATAAATAAATATTATTATTATTATTATTATTATTATTATTATTATTATTATTATTATTACCCATTCCTGCATGTAGCAAGCAAGTATACCGGGGAGAAATATTTAACTTGGCCCACTCTCTGATGTGTTTGTTTACATCATGATCAGAGCTTTCAAAACTATGACCACATATATCCTGAAGTGGCAAAATCTAGAATTCTACCACCTCAATTTGTGTGCTGTGCAGATCAACTCTAAAATGTGGCCCTTCGTGGGCGGCCTTTGACAGTGGCTGTAAGTTCCTGTATTGTATGTCTGGTCATAGGAAACTCTGAAATGCATAGCCTAAATAGCTTTTTGTTCTTCGCCCTTCACTCCATTCAGGAATGAGGAACTTGTGTCCCTCCACATGTTGTTTGATCCCAACCCACATCAGCCCTAGCCAGCAAGGCCAAAGGGAGCTGTAGTCCACCCACCTGGAATGCCTCAGGTTTCCCCATCCCTGTTTCTGCTGCATAGTGCTGACTCTATGATTTGCCCACATGCATTCATAATGGCTTCATAATGGAAAATGCAAGGCTGCAGAAAATCTGAACATTGCAGCTCTGCCTGGCACATTGCAGCACCCAACTCCAAACAAACCAGCATCATCATGACAAAATATTGTTCTAGATATTAAATTCCATATTAACAGAAGCATCTCCCAATAAGATTGCTCTGAAAGTAAAATAAGTATTCTGCAGATGTATGAAGTGTGATTCTGGAAGAAAACAAGAACAAATCGCGCTGCTGCTGCTGCTAACAGCTCTTATTTCACTCTCTGTGAAATAGTTTAAATGCCCTCTAGTGGCGTTCAGATAAATTACTTCTCAAGGTTACATCCTATATATATACAGTGGTACCTCGGGTTAAGAACTTACAGTGGTACCTCAGGTTTAGAGCTTAATTCGTTCTGGAGGTCTGTTCTTAACCTGAAACTGTTCTTAACCTGAGGTACCACTTTAGCTAATGGGGCCTCCTGCTGCCGCTGTGCGATTTCTGTTCTCATCCTGAAGCAAAGTTCTTAACCTGAGGTACTATTTCTGGGTTAGCGGAGTCTGTAACCTGAAGCGTCTGTAACCTGAAGTGTCTGTAACCCGAGGTACCACTGTACTAAGAGAGCAAACCCACCCCCCAAATGCCTATTTTACTTTAGCCCAAAACAGCAGGATTTATGCACCAGAGGGAAGTATCGGCAAGCTTCGGTAAGCCCCAGTGTTTGCAGAGGTACAAACAACTTCAGAAAATAGTGTCCTGGAAGAGGGCATGGCTAGCTGGTTGGAACTCTGAACAGTAATATTCCACACTGCAACATTCTGCTGCAGGCCCCACTTCTAAGACAGGCAACGTCTGATTTGGGTGTGTCCGAATGATGCACAATTGCACACCTGCAGATGGTGCCAAACCTGGAAGTAGCCCCAAAGTCACAAAAATGTCACAAAAAGGGAAGGGGCGGGCAGGGTGGAGTGGGCTGGGCTTACATGCTCTCCACCAATGTGTGCAGGGGTCTGGAACAGGACCTCCACACAAAACGAGGGTTGCCTGTATGCTATTAACATTACCCATTTCTCATTCATTCATTCATTCATTAATTTATTCATTCATTCATTCATTCATTGAATTTGTATGCTGCCCTTCTTCCTGAAGGAGTCGAGGGCAGCAAACCGTCCACATTTTTTAAAGAAAGAAAAATATATCTAAAACAGTTAAAACTTTATAAAAACAGTTCCAATTCAAAACATTATTTCAGCCACTGATCTCAGATTTCCCCCTGAACTTCAGCTACCAAATGCCTAGGTAAGCAGGAATAGTTTCCGCTTCCACCTCCCTGGGCATGTGATTATTTCCAGATGTTTTGGTCTTAGAAATTTCTTTACACTGCTTGGGACCTCACTTATCTCCATCGTAATCCTGTGAAGTTGGTAAGATTATTATTATTTATTAAATTCATTATACAGTGGTACCTCGGTTTAAGTACATAATTCGTTCCGGAGGTCTGTTCTTAACCTGAAACTGTTCTTAACCTGAAGCACCACTTTAGCTAATGGGGCCTCCTGCTGCCGCTGCGCTGCTGCTGCACGATTTCTATTCTCATCCTGAAGCAAAGTTCTTAACCCGAAGCACTATTTCTGGGTTAGCGGAGTCTGTAACCTGAAGCGTATGTAACCTGAGGTACCACTGTACCGCCCTTCATCCAGACATCACAGGGTGGGTTACAACATAAAAACGCAAAATGCACAAGATGGACAGATGTTGCATTCATTAAACGGAATTTCTTATTCAATAGGAAATATTGGTGGCTGACTCGAGAAATATATATATGAGCTATCTAATATGAGCCCATAAGAAGTTTCAAAAACATCTGACATCCAGTAGTTTGGGAGTTTTATCAAGTATCATTAACCTTTCTATGATGCCTTTTTTCCATAGGATTATGCTGTTCAGCCAATTACTCAGCTAGCTCTCTGCTGTATTGTTACCCAGACTGGTAATGGTTCTCTCGAATTTCAGAATGAGGCATTTCCCAGACCAACTTTACATACTTCAAACCAGCCTTCCCCATTCTACTGCCCTCCATATGTTTTGGACTGCAATTCCCATCATCCCTAACCATTACCCATGCAAGCTGGCGCTAATGGGAACTATAGTCCCAAACATGCAGAGGGCACTGGATTGAAGAAGGCTGCTTTAGAATGGAAAAGCTGGTGACTGGACCTGAAGCCTTTCCTAAGGAAAGGCCATAACCACAGCTCCTCCAAATGTCACAGAAAATACGAGCTAGTAAGGGTAGACTCACCTGTACAATGCTCTGCTCTTTATTCACCTGGGGATCATGATACCTGTCTCTCTTAGCTTCAATGGGAGGATGTGGGCCACACCCATACTGACATTTAAAGCAAGAGATGGCATCGCAGCCTAGATCCATCAGAAATTTCAGCAGAGAAAGATACTTCATCGAGAACATGATGGTAGCAGGGAAGGTCGTTGGGTGGGAAGCGACGTAGGCATCAATATTGGCTCCATAGTCAATAAGCAGCTTTATCATCTTCAAGCAGCCATGGCGGATGGAGATGAGCAGGGGGTTGATGAGGTCGACGTTGGGATTGGCCCCAGCCTCAAGCAGCAGCTGAGCAGCTTCAACGTTGTTGTTAAAAACAGAGAAGTAGAGGACAGTGGTGCGCCTGTCCTCGTAGAGCCGCGAGCGCTCAGGAGAGAGAGTGAAGTTCACGTCAAAGCCAGCCTCAACCAGCTCTTCCAAGACATCGTCGCGGTTGCATTCAGCTGCCAAATGCAGAGGGCTGATGCCACTGCGTTTGGTTCTAGTGCGGCTGGTGACCGGGAGCAGCATTTTCACAATCCTAGCAGAAATGAATCAAGGGCCAGACGTGAGCTTAAGCTTGCTTTTCCAACAAAGTTATTGCTTCTATAGCAGTATCTGGCTGTCCTGTTATGATAGGTGCTGCAGGCATATATAACAGCAGTGAAATCATCTTCCCTCCGATTGCTTAAGATTTATTAAGGCAAGGGGAGAGAGAGGGGGCCACAGCACCTGAGGAATGATCTTGAATGCTAAGGCTGGGTACGGGTGGTGTTTTTCCTTAGCCTTGAATACAAGGCTAAAATACATACGGATAAAAGCAACCAAAAGCCCAAAACTGTACAATGAAAAATTCTTATCATGCTCATCCAACACCACAACAGGAAGGACAAGTATTTCTCTGCGCCACTGAAAGATTAGCACCACAGCAGAGGCCAACTTAACTACCAAAGGCCTGGGTAAATAAGCAATGACAGCCTGGTCCTTTAAAGATCAACAGTGGAGGTCTACACGAGGTGCATTTCCAAGAGGAGATCGCTTCACAAATCAGGGCTACCACCGAAAAGGCCTGTTCTTGTGTAGCCAAACTCCATACCAACCTCGGATAACTTTACTGAATAAAACCAAGCTGTTCCACCCCAGCTTGCAACTCCCCTTTCTTCTGCTTTCAGTCCTTATATCCTGTGCTGTTCTTAAAGTGGCACTCTTTCTAAATGAGATCTATAAACTATATTGATATAGGCTGCCGTAGTGAATGGTTTCCCCCTGATATTTCTCCTTACATTGCATGAGCATCGTCATTGGTTTTTATGGGGTGAGGCATGTAATTTCACAATGTGGACTGAAACAGGTAAGCACCCAGTGCTCAAGAGTGGGATGGGCAGACAGGCAGCATGAGTGGTTCTATCAGAAACATTATTGAGCAAATCCATTTGAGACAGGCCTATGGCATGAAGAAGTTCAACATGTACAGTTAAAGTAGGGGAAAGGTCTAGGCAACAGCTGGAACAGGAACACTAGTGGAAAAGTCTTCGGAACAACAGCTACCAGCCTGCCTTGCATTATCCATGCTCTCGAGACATTATGCCCTCATCAGAAGAAAATAATCAAAGCCACAGGAGGAAATTCATGTGCAGATCATTTCTCAAAGCAGAAAGGCTGACCTCACCCAGCAGTGATGCTCCCTGGAAGGCGGGAAGCCTGGGTGCTGTTTAGCTGGCAAACATCCACCACTAACAAATGCTTTGTAATAGCCATAATAGCTGAAAAGTCACACACAGTGCCGAAATGAGAGTTTGCCAAGCACTAGCATTAGTCATCCTGGATTCTACTGGGATTTATTAACATTTAAGGGTTGAGATTATTCTGCTGCTCAAGCAAGCTTCTTAGAGCTGAGTTAAAGAGGAACTGCAGGCTTTTCCCCCCAGTTAGGGACCGATACCTTGTTGGACATAAAGAAGCATAACGTTTATGGGTATTAAAGAACCTAGTCAAATGCATCTCTGAAACAGAACAAGCCATGTTCTTCTGGATGTAAATCTAAACTAAATTATGGCAGGCAACTAGATGGGGTAGGATGGAAGGGTCAACTTCAAAGAACCTTCAGATTACCACCAATACGTATCCACCTGGTTTGTGAAGAAAGGTGCTTGTAAGGGGAGGTTGTTTTAATTAGTTGCTCCTTGTGCTGCTGTGGTGCAATTTTTTAAAGGAATGATCTAGTTCAGGGATGGGGAACCTGTGGCTCTCCAGATGTTGTTGGACTCCATCTCCCATTTACCTTCGCCAGCATGGCCAGTGGTTAGAGATAATGGGAGCTGAGGTCCAGCAACATCTGGACTTCATCCCTTGATCTGAAAGGAAATTCATGCAACTCTAAGAATAACAAGAGTATTACACCAACAAAGTCTAAGGAGAATCATTCCAGCATGACTGTCACTGCTATGTAAAGAATATACATAAGTTGCTTCTCAGTCGCTGGATGTTGGAGAGACAGATGGTTCAGTACATATCTTAAAAGCCAACACTATGCAAAAGCTTGGCCTACGGTATAGGTCAACCCCTTCCCCAAGACTTGCAGTGGATAATTATGAAATTAGAAAGCTAATCTATAGCCCTGAATAATGCCAAAACAAAATACAGTTTAAAAGGCATTTGTCAAGTAGACTATGCAAACACATCTTCCTCTGTAAACAGGAACTAGAAGTTGCAAACTTACATTCTCTTATTCAGGACTAATTCATACAGCTCTTCTCCCAAACTAGATTGCACTGTGCGTATGGTTCCTAAATCAGGGTTATCTGACTCATCCTTACAAACCATGGCTTGGCATAATTTAGCAGTGGCAATTTGTGCTTGTGAGGAAGTGCTATTCAGGCAATCGATTCAGCACTGCACAACACCAGCACAGAGTGATCATGTGAATAATCTCTTAGGAATTCCTAGTTATCATGACTGCCTGTCTGCTCCTTTTTAGTGTGATCCTGCTGTCGGATTTGCTTTTTAATATTCTTCTTCTCTCCCAGCTACATTGATAGGTTCATCACACTGTTCATCAGGTCCCACTCTTCTGAGTCTCATACTGCTAATAAAGAATGTAATAAATACTATATCTATTAATACTATATCTAGAAAGGAATAAATTCCAACCACTTCACAGCTACAAATATTCATGATTGTATGAGTTAAAGAATATGTGCCTAAGGTCATGGATTTGACAAGATACAGTTTCACATTAGCCTTCCAAACAGGGTGAGAGCATTAAGTACAATAAACAAACGCCAAGCAACAAGAGTTAAAAAAAATAGAAACGATCCCCTTGGCTTTTTTCATATTATGGAGGCTTCGTGTCCTGGCAGTGAGTCTGAATGCAGAATTCCTGCAGAATTATGTATTAAATCCACATGCTTACAAAGAGAGGTCACTGTGAAGAGTGTTGTTATTCAGAATACCAAAGGGATTAAAATGACTGGCCATGCGGGGGCAAAGTTTGCCACTTGGATAAATATTTTGTCCAAGCAGCTAAAGATGGGAAGCTCTTTAATACTTTCACCTCGAAACCTTTTAACAAGTGCTTGATCTTTAACTATTCAGAAACATTGGGTCTTCAACCTAATTCTGATCTCATGTATCAATGCAGTTTTACATTGACAGAGCTTTGCAAAGTAAAAGAATCTACTTTTTAAATTTTATTTTGGGCAGAGCGGAGTCCAATAACTTACTTGCAATGATTATGTTTGGTTATTACATTTCAACCAGCATCTCAACCACACATCAACCTGTGTGATTTTAGCAAGTGAAGTCTATGGATCTATTTATTTTGGATCATACATGACAGATAGCCACCCAACCTCTGCTTAAAACTTTCCATGGCAGCTTAGAAATATTTCAAACAAATAAAATAATAACCCCTCGAATCACAGAGGATAAACTGTGCATTAGATATGAGATTACTGGAAAGAAGATGATGGCAGAGAAAATGCCTTCTTAGAAGGCAACATGTCCCCAGTGCAAACTGAGACTATTCTAAACATAACAACTTGTTTTGGATCTTGTCTGTAGTACATTCATTGCTACCCAAATCCCCATGGTAACTGTGGATTCATATACACAAACTTATATGGTGTTTTGTTTTTTAAAAAGAACCCTGTTAACCTTTATGCAGAAATGCTCAAATCTGTCAACAACCCTCAGGAATAAAGTAACTTACTCATAATAGCCTCTTTTGGAGGCCACGTGAATAGGCAAGAGACCATTCTTGTTGGTTTTGTTAGCATCAGCTCCTTGGGACAGGAGAAACTCCACAATCTCCTCATGTCCATTTTTACAAGCTTCAAAAAGGGCAGACGCTTTGTCACTGGCCTGGGTATTGATGTCAGCACCTGCAAATGAAAAAAATATAAAGCAAGGCTCACTTTTGGAACATCTGGAAATCAACAGCATATGTCTCTATGCAGTGCCGGATTTATGTATAAGCTAAACAAGCTATAGCTTAGGGCCCCACTCTCTTGGGGCCCCAAAAACATTTAAAGGAAAATACACCTGGATGTACATTTTCAAAATATAAGATAAAAAACAATTGTATCTCACTATTAATATACTTCTTCTTAATTGTATTTCAGTTCAACAATTACTTTGATAAAATACATATTTTGTTATGTGCAAATGGCTTTCGATACCTATTAGGTCCATAAATTACCATATAGCCTATATTCAACACAAAAAACAGTGACAATTTGTTGTTGAGAAATGACAGCTGGACATATAAAGGGCCCCATTACCTTCAGTAGCTTAGGGCCCCATCAAACCTAAATCCGGCCCTGTCTCTATGCCTGAAATTTAGGTAACAAAAGAGGGCCTTAAGATGTGTATATGCCAATGAAGTGGCACAAACCACATAAGTGCTGGGTTTTCATCGAACACACAGGATTCTTGTATTCAGGCATCATGCTTATTGCAATGAAGGTTGCAATGACATGCCCTTTGGAGGAGGGGGCCGTGACACAATGAAGTTAGCAGGCATTATGATCAGGGCTCCATATCTCCATCAGAAGTAGATTTCTAGGGGTGTGCATTCTAAAACAAACTAGCAATTAGAGAAAGGAGTCTTGCTCATTTCCCCCTACGTACTTATAAAAATGAATGGGAATTCAAACAAATGAGATCTGAATGGAGGGGGGCATTTGGTTCACATTAGCTTCAGTTGTTTCTATTGGGATGAAAAATGGAAACTGTCTGGGACAGCCTGTCCAGCTCAGAGAAAGATTACAAGGAGAAAAAGCAGTGGAAAATATACAGTGGTTTTTATAAAATCATGAGTTTTTGTACTATTTCTCTGAAATTTGTCAGGTCAGATCCTTTTAGCTACATCTCCTATTCGAAGCAATGGTCAGCTTAAAGGACGTCCTTTTAAATTAAGCATCAAGCCCTTTCCCCACCTGTCTGAAATGTGGCAAGGGTGATGCTTTGAATGAATAGTAGAATTCCTGAAGAGGCTATGTTATTTGGATGAAAAACACTGGCATCTTTCTGGCAACAAAAGACTCACTAGGTCTTGCCTTGAAATCAATTGTGGAATCATGAATGGAAATAATTCAGAGTAACCTGAATTAGTTATGAAAACAAATGAAAAGCAAATGAAAGAATAGCAGAACAAATGGAACTTCTGAGAACAAAATACAGTGTGGTGTAGTGGTTAAGAGCGGTAGTCTCGTAATCTGGGGAGCCAGGTTCGATTCCCCGCTCCTCCACATGCAGCTGCTGGGTGACTTTGGGCCAGTCACACTTCTCTGAAGTCTCTCAGCCTCACTCACCTCACAGAGTGTTTGTTGTGGGGGAGGAAGGGAAAGGAGAATGTTAGCCGCTTTGAGACTCCTGAAGGGGAGTGAAAGGCGGGATATCAAATCCAAACTCTTCTTCTTCTTCTTCTACTACAGTGGAGTAATTAAAAGTTTAAAAACTTGCACACCCTCTACAAATTACTTGATCTATACCTTCACACTCAGTGTAAAATGAGACTGGATGTACCCACTGCTTCCCTTTGCTACACAAATTCTCTCTCTGTTATGTGTATTAGATGAATACACATAACACGAACAAGCCATTCTATAATGTCTATTCAGACATATGTGTCTCTGACTTCAGTGGGGGTTACTCCTAGGGCTGCCATAAGTCAGGAATTTCCTGGACATATCTGGGAAGTGTTGATTCTTTAGCAAATTTCAAAAAGAAAAATAGCTCCAAAACTTTGGCCAAAAAAAGAGAGAGAAAAGCTCCGCAACTGTTGTGTCCAGATTTTCACTTTTTGAAATATGGCAACTCTACTTACTCCTAGGTAAGTGTTTGCGGAATTTCAACCTTAGTCCCGTACTAGGAAATTATAATGTGCCAGAATTCTATTTGCTTGATTACAAAAAATATCCACACTTAGTTTGGGAGTAAGTTCCACTGAACAGGGTGAGATTTGCTTCCAAACAGACATGCGTAGGAATCGGTTGTGCAAGTGTCTGCCAAAGGAAAACTTGCTCCTTTGTGGCAAAGTCTTTCCATTGCATTTGAAACTTTAATGTACTTACAACTTTAACTAGCAACACAACTGCAAAGCCCAACATGGGGATACAACTAAATGAGGGAGAGAAACGGAATCTTTATTTTATGACAAGCACTGTGCATTGTACAGATGCAATAAAGTTATTATAGGGGTTCTCAGAGGAGCTTTAAAAGCTTGGGATAGTAGTGCAGTTTTATTGTATATTCTTGTTGCGATTATTATTTTTTGTTCATAATTGACCATGGGAAATGAAAACCAAGCTCAGACACTCTTCAATTTCCCCTTGACCTTTCAGATACTGAACTTGTGATTCGTCAATGACAACGTTCAGTTGCATATGCTCTAACTGCCCCTCTTTACCAGGGACAACCGCCTCATTGTTGGACCTGTCTCTGGTAAAGCACTGTTTTTATTCTGTCCCCCTTTTTTTGCCTCTTGGAGAAATGCTACGTCTCTGTAAGATAGAACTGAGAGGAGGACAAATAGGACCTGAAACTAAAGTTGGCCATGTATTTTCATATATGAAGAGTCCTCCTACTCTAAGAAGCTCACGTAAAGCACCACACAGAGCGTTTTTTCATTTTTCTTTGCCAACAGGCACCCAACATTCCATGGTTAATGAGTATGATAAATCCTAATTTGGTGTTTCATCCCTTTAAGGCTTAAAATAAATTCCTGTACTTCTGTATCCTCGGGGGATGGACTAAAACTTGGAGATCAAGGTTCAAATCTCTACTGATCCAGGAAGCTCACTGGGTGAAGGGCTTGACACGTGTGGGGAATTGTGTGCACTCCTTTGAACGCCTGAGAGAAAAGGCAGGACATCAATGTGAATCATCATCTTTGAGTAGATTCAAGTATGGGTCTTTCAATCACCTCAGAATCTCCCACTAAAAATCTGGAAAAGGTTCAGCCTTCTTTGTACTATACTTTATGAAAGTGTGGGAAACCAATGCACAATAAGCTACCTCCGACAAGAGCTTGTAGAAATTAGAATTTCAGCTGTCTTCCTTTGCAAGACTGCCGTATAGGATGAATGAAAAGCAAACCCAAAATTATGAACTGGCCGCTGAAAAACCCAACACACAAAATCAATAGATGGTTCTGCATATCTCAGCCGCTGCACATGAAATGCTCCTGCTTCTGCAATACTGCTTACCGCACTTGGCAAGGTATCGCAAGGCTTCTAAGTGGCCACTCTCAGCTGCCACGAAAAAGGAAGTGAGCCCGTAGGAATTTGTGCTTTCGACCTTGGCACCTCCTTTGACCAAAAGGTCTATTATTTCCAAGTCATTCCGAGCGACAGCTTCGTGGAGGGCAGTCCACCCCCGATTGCAGCGATGGTTCGCGTCAGCATTGTACTCCAATAGCACCTGTACAGCTTCGGCATTCCTGCGTTCACAGGCTGTGGTGACAAAAAAGAAAAGAAAGTTTAGGTTTCCGTATCTGGGCCTCAAAAACAAGTTTCATTTGGGACAATTTCACCAAGATGTTGCTCATTGTCCAAGAAAGGCCTCGTTTTATTCCAGGTATATTTTCTCCTGCATTCTTAAAATGAATTCATAGATTTCAGTTTGCTTTTTGGGGTACAAGAGGATTGTTTTCCAAATGTTTCCCCCCACAAACATGCAAAATAAACATTCAAGATTGTGGCATTGCTTCAGATAAAACAAGTCCTTATTTATCTGCTTATAAAAAAATATGTACACACCACTTTCAGCCCCTCCCAAAGTGATGAACTTGCAACTCTGATGAATATCCATATATCAAGGATATAAAATGACTCCCTCTCCCATTGATTTCATTATCTCAAATCTCTGTTGTATAGAGTTTCCCTATCTTCTTTCCTGCTCTGAAAATGACAGCAGCCTACTAACCACATGGCAGGGATGGTATATTTAGCCTCTTCCTCATCACAAGGCAATTTCAGGGAAGGGTACAATTAAAACACAGAAAGGATAAAGCAAATTACAAGAATAAAAAAGATTAACAAAGCAGCAACCAGTAGAATAGCAACCATAACAAACCCAGACAAGGCACAAATACCTTGAGAAAGTCTGAGCAAACAAATAGAGAGGCTACATTAAGCAATGTGTTTGAACACTGAATATGTAAGTTTATGTCTAAAGTCAATGGTGAGAACAAACACCATTATATGTACTGCTGGATAAGTGTTTAAAGCTCATAACACTGGGTCAAGTTAATCAGTTTTGTTGACTTAATTGAGCTAAATAATTTTAATTGAATTTTGAATAAATGTACAATTAATTGTTACTGTTTAGAATTTTGTTGTGTTATTATCTTCTTTAGCGTGTCGTGCAAACCACTATTCTGAATAATAATAGTTTATTATATTATTATAATTTATTGTTGTTATTAGAATATTACTACTACTACTACTAACTAATGCTTTTTATAAGGTAGGGGACACTAGGGATAAGTTTATGCCACCAAGTGGGAAGCGGCCCAAAAACGTTTGGGAACCACTGAACAACTTAGACTTTGGCCTGATCCAGCAGAACTCTTTTTATCTTCTTATTTCAAGAGCAGCTTGAAATAAGAGCACGGCCAGATATGCTCACCAGCACCCACTAACAGAGGAGAAGAATCCCTAGGGGACACTTTGCCCAGTGCCTTCTCAAACCTGGAACCAGCCCTGATTTCTGAACTACCGCGGGCTGGGGTAGCAGTGGCGGGCAGTGGCCCAGGCCCAGTTTTTTATGGAGCCGTCACATGCCTGTGGACACTGCAGCAGCATGACAGCATATGATGTCACGATGTTGTGCATGGCGCGCTGGGCACCCACTGTTGGGGGTCCAAGTTGGCACACACTGTTTCCAACTAGAAAAGTAGTCTACTCGTGGGCACTCAAGACCTATGAGAATCAAGCAGCTTACCTTTATAAAGTGGGGTCTCCCTTGCTTTGTTTGCAATATCAGGTTCTGCTCCAGCCTGCAGCAATAAACGGACACACTCAAGATTCCCTCTATTTGTTGCTAAGTAGAGCGCCGTTTCCTCCTGAAGCGTACGCTGATCAAGTAGCCCAGGATAAGCTATGGAGAAAGCGTTGATCCATATTTAGTGAGGCGTGTAATGTACACAGATTATTCTCACATCAGACACTGTGCTCAATAGTGTCAAACTTTTATGTGATAGCTAACCACCCACATACAACTTGTCTCACTCTTTCGTCAGGGTTAAAAAAATTCTTGCTCCAATTGTGACAGAATACATTTTCAGAGTAAGTTTAGGAAGTCTGATCGCCTGAGTTCACCACCCTCTCCTGCCATTGTTATTGGTGACGTTTTTGGTACACAGTATTCCCATTAAAAGCCACCACAGGAGCTTGTTGCCATTCAAACTGTGGTGGGGCAGGAAGAGTTTAGAGGACATGCAGAAAGAAACCTTCAGCACATGCCAAGAGAACTCTCCATAAAACAGCTACCAGGATGTTTAATTTGGGTAACATGCGCTCTTGCTTGATATGCATGATCCACTGGGATGGGGGTGAGGGGCAGAAGATACGGTGAAAATGCTATTTATAATCAATACATTAGCCTTTAACCTTTGGTGGGGGGGGGATGCGTATAATCATGAAATTCCTTGCATGTAGAAAAATAGGCTGAATAAGCAAGCTTGCATCTTTCAGGGAGTGATATGACTCAATGGGTTACTCTATACCCTGTGATGGTTTTGTGGTTTGATCTTATCAGTTCTTTTTTTCCTGATACTTGCATTTATACAGCAGTTTCAAGCAGCGCTCTTGTCCATAGTAAGCAGCCTCGTGGAGGGGCAACCATCCATCTTTGTTAGGCTGTGCAAGGTTTTTCCCCGACTGCATCATTTTAAGAAGTGCGTTTTCATCTCCTCTCTGGATTGCTGACACCACAGGATCCAGCACTCTTTTAAAACAAAGTTGAAAACTCGTCACTTTTTGCAGGGTTGCTTCTGACATTTGCAATGGCATGGCAGCACTATCCATGCCCTGGCTGTGAAACCATCCCACTATGGTGGTTGAAATTATGGGGCTGTTCCCCCACCCCCTTGAAGTCACTCGTATTTTATGTGGCTGACTAAACTATACAGAATCCCAAGCAAACTCTCCCACCCACCTGCAAGCCAGCAAACACAGAGGGCTATATATTCCAAAAGCAACTGAGAACAGATCCCTGTGTCCCTATTTTCATGCTCTTTAGTGCATTGGCTCTCCCATTTTGCACACTGAAGGCACGCATGGCAACACAGCTAAAAATAATCCCAGTCAGCTTTGTTTACTATTTTGACATGGGAACTGGTTGATCTAACTAAATCGCTAGACAAGTATCCTGTTTCCGCTGAGTCAGTCACTCCAGTGCAACGGAGAGAGTCCTAAAAGATGGGGTTAGAAAGGGACGCTTTCAAGATCAGCAGGCCTCCGGGGTGGGTGGAAGAGGTGGGAGGGAGAAGGGCAGGCAGGGAGAGGGAACGGGGAAAGTCAGTCCCTTTTCCCTCGGCCAGTTATGCAAACTCCTTAGAAGACATAAAATGATGCTACCTCTGTCACCACATGCCTATCCCCCCCCCCAAACCCTTTCTAGCTGTCTAGTCAAGCCAAGCACACGACAACAAATGTAGCCTAATAATGAAAAAAAGAACAGGAAAGAAAGTAAGGAGGACTTACTCCGGCTGGGGTGTTTTAAACAGGCTGCCATCGTACCTCCGTCTGACCCCTGAACTGGCTGCTTGATTCTGTGCTGATCGCCTGGAGTGATGACGGCACGAATGAAATAATGAAAAATACTCCGAATAAGAAAAGCAGGTCATGTCTCGGGTTGCTTAGCGGTGGGCCTGGGGGCTGAGAAAGCCACTGAAGGAGACAGTATCCAGTGGACCTGCAGCCCCCTCTGGGTCTTTAAACAAAGGCAGGCTTGTTCTGGCTCAGCTGCTCTCTCGGTTCTGGATTATTTTTGGCCTTCACAGTGTCAGGGGATTCAAATGACCATATAAGACAACAGGGGAGATGAATCCCTCCATCACCACCCAACAGGCAGAGAAAGAGTTTGAGGGCCTTCTTCGCTTCAGGGAGAAGGATGGCTGGATAGTTTTTGTTGTGAAACAGCTGTGGGAATGAAAGCTTTGCAAGAAACTTTCAGATCAAGACCAAGAAGAGATCGCTGGGGTTGCCAGGTCCAAACAAGATGGCCTGCTATATCTTTCAGAATTGCAGAATTACATTGAAGACACAATTTCACCAGATGCGTAAGTGTGTGAAGTGAGCTTCATGGCTGAGTGGGGATTTGAACCCTAGACTCCACTCTAACCACTACCCCACAACCCCACACCAGCTGTGACCATTGTACCACGCTGTGGCAGATCTACAGTGAAGGGAGAGGTTGCGCTTGGTGGAGCTCTGTTTTAAAAGCCTTTTTAAAAAGTGGTTTTCCTTTCCAATCATATAAAAGGCAGGACATAATCAACAGAGGAACAGGAATATTAAAATATAACTTGATAAAATATGAAACACAGTGGGAGGCGCTAGTTAGCCTTTTCCTAGGTCATTAGATAAAAACATCAGACAAGAGAAAAGATGAAAGAGAGTTTGTGCCCTCCTCCAAAAACTTGTAATACATGATCTTAATACGGTCTGATGAAGTCTTTCCTTTAAGGAGGAGGGGTAAATGCATATTGCTTTGAATTTATTAGATCTTAGCATGACATTGATCTCTATCAGCATAATATATTATGAATATATCAAGCACTTCCTAAGCCATATGCAACTCAAGAATGGACTTGCATTGAACTTTGCAAATCTGGAAAACAGAGTACCCCCCACAACTGCTCAAATGACTTTGCTACACTTTCCTGGGTCATGCTGCTCCTAATTTTGCAACTGCCAAGTTAGCTAATTTTAAAATAATCGTGTTTACTGTGGTCAGTGGGGATTTCCCCGAAGGGTGATTTCATACATCTATGCAATTGCTACTATGAGCCAGTCATCTGACCCAGTTTGTAAACTAACACGGTGAAGTAACACATAAACATAAAGTATTGCACAAGAAAAACTAAAGTGCCCCATTTATTCTGATGATCACTGGGATGGCTCAAGTCAGCAAGATATATGTTTTGTTTTTTAAAAAAGTTCCAGAGTTGGGTCAAATATACTTTTTGGCAGTGGAAACAGACATATGTAACAGTTTTAAGCAGCAGTGACATAAGGATGTTCAGACACACGTGGAAAAAACTATTCTCAAATGTGACATTTTCTGTTATATCTCACCCAAAGTTTAACCAAGAGGGCAGGACTGGGTCCAACAGTTAGTTTCACTGGGAAAAAGTTATATCAATGAATAATTTCATCTTAACCAGTAGCTGCTGTTGTATGCTCATTGCATACATGTAAGTTCTAGTTGCACTTTCGTTTTACTCTGTAATGCTAAGATGAATAAGTTCTACTGCTCTGAAGGGTCATATTGCATACATCTAAGCTCCAACTGAACCATCTCAGGCTGCAATTTGTGTATTCCATTCTGAAGGAAAAGCAGCTATGGAGGGCTTCAATCTGGATCATGCTTGAAAGTGTGAGCCAGACAGCAGGTTCATGCACTGTTTTTCATTGAAAATGAAGTGGCACTCTAAAAGCACACTTTTTTTTTTAAAAAAAAATGTGTTTAATGTAATGTAGTTTAGTCCTGTGTATTCAGTCAAATAGTTTTTACCAGAAGATTCAAATAGCAATTTGAGGGCTTGGCAGCTAATCAATATTTCGCTCAGTTCCAAAATCTGACATTTAAAACACCACCAACACATTTCTGCCTTTCTCTTCCTCCAAGGATTTCAGACAAATGTAAGACGTATCCTGCTGCATCAGGAAAATGCTCCATCTAGTCTAGCATCCTGTTTTCAATGGCCCACCAGGTGCCTGTAGAAAACCCTCAAGTAGGAGATGAGCAGAAGAGCCCTCTCCCCTCCTGTGGTTTCCAGCAACTGATATTCAGAAGCATTGTTGCTTCCAACTGTGAAGGCAGAGTATAACCATTGTGGTTCATAGCCATGAATAGCATTATCCTCCAAAGATTTATCTAATGCTCTTTCAAGGCCATCCAAGTTGGCGGCCATCACTTCTTCTTGCAGGAGCAAATTCCAGAGTTTAACTAGGTACCGTGTGAAATATTTTCTTTTGCCAGTATGCAGCTTCACTGGATATGTTCCTAAGTCCTCGTGTTTTGCAAGAGAGAGAAAACCTGTTTCCCTGCCAACTTTCTCCAAATGCATCGTTGTATAAACTTCCATGGTGTCCCCTGTTACTCCCCTTTCCTCACAGGGGGCTGGCTCCACCCCCTTGATAATTTTGGTTCACCTTTTCTGGAACTTTCCCAACTATAGAATGTGCTTTCTGGGGATATTGCGAGGTGTCTTTCTGGACTATCTCCAGCCCGGTTACTAGTCAGGGCAGGACTCGCGTAGCCTCAGAGCGGCAACCGTATCAGGCAACAGAGCCAGAGTTAACATCTAACCTACCTATAACAGAGTAATCACAGAAGCACTAACACAAATGTTTAGGACTGGGGTGCAGGACATGCAGTGAGTTTACAGTGGGGTGTTTTTTGTGGGGTTTTTTCTTTTTCTTTCCTTGCTTCCTTACCTTTGCCAAGGGTAAAGGTAGAAATTCTGGCAGTAAGGGTCGTTGTGGGTCGGCGTGGTTGTCTTCTGTGTAGCTGTTTGTTCTGCAGGGTCTTCTGTCAGGCTTTGCTGGATGGCCAACTCAATGAGCTCATCTTCGCTCATACTGCTATAGAGGCTGTAGTCCTCATGTCCTAGAGCTCCCGTCTGAGAATTCCTGGCCACCGTGACCTGTGTTGCCATCTTCCCTGTTAAGTCGGAAAGAGACGGCTCCAAACACCTGGAATGTACAGAAATGAGACTTAGGTTGTGTCCAGATGGGGGCGGCAAACAGGCCATGTGGACCTGATATTCCTGTGCGCATGACTTGCAGGAGATCGATCGCACACTCCCTTCCCCCCCGCCCAGTCGTGGTTGTCCATTGAAGCTTCACTACTTGCCATCTACATCAGTGGATGGAGCTTCACAAAATGTTTCTGGGCTGCGTGATGCTGTTGCTTTGTCCTGCCCTCTGTCACTCCTCCCTTTCCTTTCCTTTCCCTTTCCTTTCCCTTTCCTTTTCCTTTCCTTTTCAAAAATTGATTAATTAATTAATTTTACAATTTTCAATTTTATACATTTCAATAATTTTATAATCATTTTTACATTTCAAAACTTGACTTCTTTCCCCCTCTTTCCTTAAATTTATTTTTAGTATTTTCTGCATCTCCAAATTAACTTAATTTACTCATTTATTCATCTACTTTAAATATAAACTTATAAAACTGCAGGATATTACAATAAACCTGCCAATGTTCTGTTTACAATTTATTCGTACATATTCAATAAACCATTTTCATTCTTTTATTAAAAATTTGCTATCTTGATTTCGTTATTTTTCTGGTATGTTTTGCCATTTCTGCATATTCCATAAGTTTTTGTATCCATTCTTCTTTTGCTGGGACTTCTTTCCATTTTGCGGCAAGTAACATTCTTGCCACTGTAGTCTCATACATGAATAAATTTCTATATAGTTTGGGTAGTTCTGTCCCTATAATTCCCTCTCATTTTCCATTCTGGGCATCCATGCAGGTACAATAAGTTTGCAAGAGCATAAGAGCAAAGGTTATAAAAATTGTCCACAAGGGAGGAAATGGAGGGTTGTGCTGGCTGCTTTCCTTCAACGTAACCCCACTTTCCACACACACATGGAAGTCTGGTCATATATAAATTGGGGTTGGAGAGGTGACGCCTTATAGAATCACATTGTAGAGTTGGAAGGGACCCTATGGGTCATCTAGCTCAACCCCCTGCGATGCAGAAATATGCAGCTGTCCCATGTGGGGATCGAACCTGCAACCTTGGCGTTATGAGTACCACACTCTGACCAACTGAGCTTTAATAAAGCAGCCTTTCAAGGAGCAACTCTCCTTCGTCTTCGCTCACAAAGCTTTGCCGTTTTGCGCAATTTTCTTTTTGCCCTCACTTCTAGGAGCAAAATAAAACTGAGGGTGAGGTAGGACTTTTTTTTAATCACAGAAAGCTGATTATTCCCAGTAGTTGGTGTTAAGTTTCAGGCCACTATATGCTTTTTTGCAAAACCAAAAAGAGACTCTTGCTAGAGTTGTCACGTACCAGCTCTCCCCTCCTACCTCCCAGATCCTCCTTTCCTGAGTTGTGTCACCCTTTAAAAATACTCTATTAGAGATCAAGTTGCAACTTGACATTTGCCAAGTATTTCATATGACACATAAAGGAAAATAAACAGCTCTCAGGAGGTCACTGTGTGAGGAGGAGCATTGCAGGGAAGAACATTTCCTTCAGGAGGGCACAGCGTGAAACACAATGGGTGTTTGTGACAGTACTAAGACAACTGTCTGAATATGCTGGAAGAGGGTTCAAAGTCCTGTACATACATACACACATACCATGGCAGCCATTTTGTTTTCTAAGCTTCTGAGGTCAATATACTGACTGTTCACAATGAGGTAAAGCTGAGCTCACACTGAATTTTTAAGTCAACTCCCGTTGCCTGAGGTACTGTCCAAATTTCACCCTCTCTGCTCTTAGCATATAAGCCAGGCTTCCTCATCCTTGGCCCTCCAGATGTTTTTGGCCTACAACTCCCATGATCCCTAGCTAGCAGGATCAGTGGTCCGGGATGATGGGAATTGTAGTCTCAAAACATCTGGAGGGCCGAGGTTGAGGAAGCCTGATATAAGCCAGCTAACCAGTTTGATACAAACTGGCCACTGGCTCACAGACAGAAAGAAGTGATTGCTAGGAACAGTTCCACCATGGAGCTGCCAGATCCCAGGAGGCTCTTACCTTCCACCTGACGGCCATTTCACACATTACCCTGAGGGAAACCTGAGTATACCCAAGAGACAGCTGCCGCCATCATGGTTCCCCTGTGGAGTGTATGCATATGGCACACGCGTCTGCAACATTGGACACAGCATTTTCATCTAAAGTTGTACTGTAGTGTGTAAGGCAACCCCAAGGCAGACATTGGTGCAACAACTTCAGGGAAGTTTGCCAGATCTGCATTTTCACACTTGCATTTGCCTATCTCTGAACACATATCTAGACTTCCCCAATCCCATGTCTTGCTGTGGAACAGAAGAGAGAGGAATCAGTCAAATTATTGGGATTCGCTTCCTCAACTCAGCAACCTGCCTCACGGCCACGTGCTAAGTGCAAGGCCTTACTGGTGCTTCTATCAGCTGTAGGGTTGCCATGTGTCCGGGATTTCCCAGAAATGTTGGGGGTGCTGTCCCCCCAAACATCCAGGAGGATTTTTGTATTTTGGATTAAATATCCGGGTTTGGGGGTTTTATTTTATCATTATTTTTTAATGTTTGAGGTTTTTTAAATATTTTTTTGTGGGGAACACACATGCTCAGAAGGTGCTGTGCCCCAGAACAGAAAGCACACATCAGGTGGCCTGGAGCAGCCTGCCGGGGGTCGCGCTAAGTCTGGTGTTGTTCCTGGCTGCCACCAGGCCTTGCACATCAGAGAGGTCTCCTGGTGGCTCCTGGTGACTACAGCCTTTTTTTATATTCTCCAGGCCACCTGCTCAATTACATGGGAAGAGAGGCTGGATTACAGCTACTGGCCATGCCCTTTATCAGCATGTGGCTGCTGGTCCTTCCCCCTTACCTATGTATATCAGGTGGAATGTGAGAAGGGTCTCTCCACATGAGCAGCTGTAGTAGACATGTAAGGCTCAGGAAACCTGGGTTCTGATTAGCAGTACAAAGCCTACATCAGCCTTCATCAACCTGGTGCTCTCTTGGACTGCAACTCACATCAGCTCCAGGCAGCATGGGGAATGGTCAAAGGTGACCAACAGTCCAGTAATCTTTGGGTCATGGGAGCTCCATTGCATTGCATGGACACACACACACACACACACACAGCTACCACAACTAGAATGTCTTCTGTGTCCACATACCCTCCAATATCCAGAGTCTCAAAGCCAGGACGCATGTCTTCCTGTCTGTACATGAGTCACGTGACCCATGAGCGATCATGGAGCCCCCAAGACGCACTGTGGAGGGGGCGTGTTCTCATGGCATCCAAAAACATGTGTCTTGGGATGCCACGCAAGATTGTGGCCCTGTAAAAAGCGCTTTTCGGGGTGAGATCTCGGTGCAAAATCTCACGAGAACACAGTGACCAAAATAGCCACTGTGTGCTCATGGGGAGGGGGATATGATGGCCTTTTCTTCTGGGACGCTTACAGGGTATATGTTCATTTCAACCAAAGGATTAAATGTGCAAATATATTTACAATAATGAAATGCATTTCAGAGGAAGGGGGTGCAGATTGGCCACCTTTAAATTCTTTCTTCTTGCCCTGTTGTTGTTGTTGTTGTTGAAATGTTTTTCTTGGTTCAGCTCACCAGCTGCTTTTGTACAGTGGGAATCTCCAGGTGTGTTGACCACAATTGCCCGTTGCAATATCTGTATATTTCCAGCCACCCAAATCCTAAACACGTAAAATGGAACTTGCGGACCTTGAGAGTTAATATTTTTAGATCAGCTACATAGGATGTAGGTCAGGCAAATATATTTTGGGCACAACGATTACTGCAATCTGCTAAAGCACAGGGAACCAAGTTTCCAGATGATGAAACATTTCTGAGTAAATGAATCCCGCCAGTCCCCAGCTGTCTGGATACATCAAACTGTTTATGAAGCTGCCTTGGCACATCTTGGATGCCAACGACAACACTTCCATGCAGTCGGTCCGCTCACCCACCCCCATATCTGTTATACTTTAGTCCTTACCATAAGCACCTAAGAAGAGTCTACTGGATCAGGCCAGTTGGCCAACTAGCCCGCCATCCTGTTCTAACAGTTGCCAACCACATGCTTATATGGGAACCCACAAGCAAGTTGTGAGCACAGAAGCACTCATTCCTCCTGCAGTTTCCAGCAACTGGTATTCAGGAACATAATGCCTCCAACTGTGAAGAGCAAAGCCATCATCGCTAGCAGCCATTGATAGTCTTTTCCTCCATGACTTTGTCTAATCCAAAATTGATAGCCATCATTGCCTCCTGTGGAAGCAAGTTCCGTCGTTTAACTATGTGCTGCAGAAAGAAGTGCTTTTTAAATCTGTCCTGAATCTCCTAAAATTCAGCATTCATACCACTTGGCATCCATCATCACAATTGTTGTATCTTGCCATAGCCATGGAAATAACAGAAACAATCTG